>NC_140945.1:98937448-99472448 GCF_014529385.1 Adiantum capillus-veneris | reverse complement strand
GGAAAAGGTTATTGGGACTATGTAGAAGGAGACAATGAAAAGGAACCAGAGATTCCCGAGGCAAATGCTACAGCAGAACAAAGAAAAGCTTTGAGGGACTGGCAACAAGGCCAGAGCAAAGTGATGTATTGGCTTTCTATGAGCATCACAGATGGCATGATGGGCTATCTATAGGATGCTAAAACCCTTGCCATTGCATGGAAAAACTTAGGCAGAGTGTTCGAGGTGAACACCAAGGCCAGGAAGCTTCAACTAAAGTCGGAGCTAAATCAGGTTAAGAGGAACAACCTCTCCATCAATGATTATGCCTTGAAGATCAAGAGTATCATTGAGGCTCTTGGATCTATTAAAGTCCCAGTGGAAGACGATGACATTGTCCGTGCATGCTTGGATGGTCTAGGAGATGAGTTTGTACATTTCAGGTCTTCCATGAATACAAGAGACGACATCCCCGTGTTCCAAGATTTGATTTCTATGCTTATTCTTGAGGATAAGAACCTTGACACATCTTCTTCTCATGGCATAAATAATTCTGAAAAGGCCTTCTATTCTAACTCCAACAGAGGTAGAGGTAGAGGTCGTGGTCGAGGCCCAAGTGGTTGCAGGGGCCAATTTCGAGAAGGTCAATCAAATAAAAACAATACAGGTGGCAGGGGAAACCAGTCTCAAGGCAGGGGGAGTCAAAGAGGTCGTGGTGCAGGATCAAGAAGGCAGCAACGTACTGCAGATAGCAGAGAATGTTGGACTTGTGGTGAAAGAGGTCACATGTCACGTGACTGTCCAAAGGGAAAAGCAAGTGGAAAGAGAGAACAGGGCAACTATGCATCTACTAGTAGAGATGCAGATGGCAGCAAAAACGAGCGCATGTTTGTTATGTAGCATGTAATGTATACAATGACTGCAGAGAATTCCACCCAAGATGATGTTTGGTATGTGGATTCAGGTGCCTCTAATCACATGACGTCTTGTGGAGAGTGGTTTAGAGATATGCGCAAACCAGATGTGTCAGGTTATGTGCAGACAGGAGATGACACAGCTCACCCCATTGCTCATGTAGGGGACATACCTCTAAATATGAAGAGTGGGAAATCAAAGTACTTAGCAGATGTACTTCATGTCCCAAACATTACAAAGAATCTTGTTTCTGTTGGACAAATGGTTGAGCAGGGTTTGCAGGTTCGCTTCAATCCAAATGGCTGTTATGTAGAAGATTTCTAGAATGGTTGTAAGCTGATCACAGAGGGAAAATGTGTGGGCAGAATGTTTACGCTGAATGTAGACATGCCTGAGGTCAAAGCTGCATTATTTGCACAAGGCACAGGTGTTGTGGCTGATGTTGACATTTGGCACAAACGCATTGGCCATGTCAATGAGCAGAGATTGCGCAGAATGCAATCAAAACAGATTGTAAAAGGTTTGCCCAAATTCAAGGTCGATGGTATGCATAAAGTGTGTGCAGCATGCCAGTTTGGAAAACAGTCAAAGGACTCATTTCCACATGAGCGCAATGTATGTAAAAAGCCACTTGAGGTGGTGCACACAGATGTTTGGGGTCCAACCGATACTGCAAGTATACATGGTTGCAGGTATTATGTCTCTTTCATTGATGACCATACAAGGAAAGTATGGGTCTACTTCATGCGTAACAAAAGTGAAGTGTTTGGTCACTTTCAAGACTTCAAAGTCATGATTGAGAAGGAGACAGATATGCAAATCAAGACATTAAGGTCATATGGAGGGGGAGAGTACTTCTCCAATGATTTTTCAGATTTTCTGTGAATGCATGGTATACGCAGGTAGTTTACATGCAGATATACTCCACAGCAGAATGGGGTCGCAGAAAGGAAAAACAGGAACATTGCAGAGGTTGCACGTGCATTGATGAATGAGAAGAACATGTCTCATTATTTCTGGGCTGAAGCTATAAATACAGCTGTGTACATTATGAACAAGACACCTACAGCTGTGGTGCATGATGTAACACCTGAGGAAAAGTTTACAGGTGCAAAGCCTGATTTGGCACACTTGAAAGTGTTTGGCTGCATAGCTTACGTGCATGTACCAGATGAGTTGCGTAGGAAATTGGATCCTAAAGCAGAGAAATGTATTCTTGTGGGATATTCCCTTGAACAAAGGGGTACAGGTGCTACAATCCTACTACATGAGAATTACGAGTGAGCAGAGATGTAGTCTTTGATGAGATGAGCAGCTGGTACAGTAATGCACATGGCACTATTGGGGCTGATGTAAAAGATGATGTGGTTGTATAAAATGTGAGGCCACAGTCACAGGTTCTGAGTGGACCACAAGAGTTGTCTTCTCGTGGCTCTATTGAGAAGCCATGGAATGGTAGACTACGTATGCAGGTTACTCCACCAGTAGGTACAAGGAATGTATCACGAAAAGGAAAGGAAAAGGTTGATGAACCTCCCTTTATGGCTGATGCATCATCAGGTTTTTCACATGTAGACATGGATTCAAATGGTTCTGAACAAAGTCTTGATGAGGAATTTGGAATTTCGGCTGTCAGGACACCTGGTGTCAGGAAAGTACAAGAAGATGCTAGAGGGCAAAGGAGTGACCCAGGACTACGCAGATCTAGCAGAGTCAGAAATCCAGTTCAGAAATTGACTTATGATGGGTATCTAGCGCATCACCAAGCCTACATGGCTAAGGTGATACAGGATGTGGAGCCCACATGTTTTGAGGATGCAGTTGGAAATGTGCATTGGGATGATGCAATGAATGAAGAGATGGCTGCATTGGAAGCAAACGACACATGGGAGTTGGTGCCATTGCCAAGTGGCAAGAAAGCTATTGGCTGTAAATGGGTGTATAAAACTAAGCATAAGGCTGATGGTAACATTGAGCGTCACAAGGCAAGGCTGGTCACAAAGGGTTATGCACAGACGTATGGCATAGACTATGAGGAGACCTTTGCTCCAGTGGCAAAGATGACGACTGTGAGAGTTGTCATAGCAGTGGCTGCATCTAGAGGATGGATTATGCATCAAATGGATGTAAAGAATTCCTTCTTGAATGGTGAGTTGCAAGAGGAAGTGTATATGGATCAGCCACCTGGTTATGTCTATCCACGTTACCCAGATTATGTATGCAAACTTCTCAAAGCTTTGTATGGTTTGAAGCAGGGCTCTAGAGCATGGTATGACAGGATTGCCAAGTATCTTGTCAGTATTGGTTTTAGGAGAGCTCATGCTGATCATTCACTCTATGTACGTGAGAGTGATGTGGGGATTGTGGTCATTACCATATATGTAGATGACCTTATTATTGTGGGTGACAATGCTATGGAGATTGACCATGTGAAGGGTCTTCTCAAACAGGAGTTTGAAATGAAAGATTTGGGCGAGTTGCGCTACTTTCTTGGCATTGAGGTGATCAGGACTCCAGAGGGTGTATGGCTGTCACAGAAACAGTATGCTTTGGACATGTTGTCAAAGTATGGTATGGCTGATTGTAAGCCGATTTCTATTCCCTTGGATGTGAATGCAAAGCTGAGTGCAGAGAAGGGTGATGTTGTTGAGGATGTCAAGATGTACAGGAAGATTGTGGGTAGTCTAATCCACTTGACTATCACGAGGCCACACTTGAGCTACACGGTAGGCTTGGAGAGTCAGTTCATGCAGCTTCCGAGGAAGCCACATTTGGATGGAGTACGACGCACACTTCGGTATGTGCAAGGGACTCTTGACTACGCATTGTTCTATGCAGCAGATGTGCCATTAGCATTGTATGGGTATACAGATGCAGATTGGGCAGGTAGCATTGTTGATAGGAGATCTACGAGTGGCTTCATGTTCTCTTTTGGGAGTGCTGCTGTTACTTGGAGCAGCAAAAAGCAGCCTACGGTTGCTTCATCGAGCACAGAGGCCGAGTACAGAGGTGCAACAGTTGCGGCGTGCGAGGTAGCTTGGCTACGCACATTACTTGAGGACTTGGGAGTGTAGGTGGACCAGCAGATTGTCATCCATTGTGACAACCTCAACAACATGCAGTTGGCTAGGAAGCCAGTGTTCCATGCCAGGACCAAGCACATAGAGGTCCATTACCACTACGTTCGAGAACGAGTGTTGGCGGGCGACATCGACTTGGTCTACGTCAGCACAGAGCAGAAGATAGCGGATATCTTTACCAAGGCCCTCGGAGCTGAGAAGCTTCGACGTTTTCGGACTATGCTTGGACTGTGCGACATGCAGAGCTCGAGGGGGAGTGTTGAGATGTCGAGCTCTACATCTTGAGCTGGCATCCACTACGGGTCTTGGCCGCTTACGGCATTTACTCACTGGCACGTTAGGTGACCGCCACAGAGGATCTCTGCCAGTGATTCTACAGCTGGACTACACTTCTAGTGCCAGCCTAGTACGCTTCTCCTAGTACGCTTCTAGCGAGTTCACACTTAGTGACCGCATGTACATATGTGCTACTTTTCAGTTTTAGCACTTAGTCATTTTTGTACTCTCTTTTCTGTGAGTAGAAGAAGAAGCTTTCCATCTCTGTGTGCTGTGTGCTTTGTGCTTGTCTTGTGTAGCTCTCTTGCATCCTCATTCTTTACAAGTGCCCCCACTGAGGAGGGCTTCTCGGAAACCTTCGGTTTACAATGCTGAAGGTAATGCACACCATCAATCATGGACGAATGGCTGAAGGAATTCTCTAACTGGAAGACGGAAGAGGAGGAGACTAAAGAGACAGTAGCCGCCTTCATTGAAGTACTACTGCCAGGCTGCAGTGTCGTCAATATTAAAGAGGTAAGCTCCCCATCTCATGTTGCTCGTTCTAACCACAAATTGAGAGCATCAGGTGGCAGTGCTATGAAGTGCCATCACTGCCGTCAACCAAAGCATTCTGTCAATGAGTGCCGACAGAGGAAGTGAAGAAAGAACGGTGAGTTTTGCTTTTGAAAACTGCGGCACTCTCACGACAGTCAGATTTTTTGTAGCACCAAGTGTTTTTTCTCTAATGCTTCGAGAGGAGTCGTCAACTACATCAACCACAAAGTCTAAGTCCGAAAGCCTAAAGCATTTTGTGGATGCAAGTGGGCCTACAATCTCTCTGGGCATGGAGAGTTCAAATGAAGTTCGACCACCCAAGCGCCGTCGCCGCATACAGAATGGAAAGCCGATTGAGGTAGACTCTTTTCGCCCAATCTGTTTTGAACCTAATGTGGAGGATTGTACGGACTTCTACAAGAGGTAGGAGCATGTGGTGAAGGTGTCACCTCGTCAACACCTGAGGTACGCAACCCTAGTGGTCAAGATCCTTGCCCTACACTCGGCATGGATAATAACAATAGGCCAGAAGTATTTCCTTTCCGTTTCTTGCAACACATGCATGTAAACGTGTATATTGATAGGAAGATATTCTACAAGCAAAAGATGGTTTTCTTATTGGGAGCCGAGATGCTTGATGAAATCCTAAGATCTTCACGTCCCATCATCTTGCCCCTTCTAGACTACTACCACTCTTTTGATGTAAGCATCTTTATTTTGTTCTAGCTTTGTCATCCATTCTTTATCCTGTTTTAATCTATCCATCCAACCCTGTAAAAAAGCCGGTATGAGCCGCTACTGTCATTAATCTTATTAAAAAAAAAGGTTTGTAATTCTCTGAGTTACTACCATGGCAAGTGTTTCTTTCCCCACGTTCAGCACCTATAAAAGGGCACTGAGAGGTCACTATCATTGGGGGACAGTTCATGAGAGGTTAGCACTTGGTAGAGTTTTAGTGGGAGGAATTGGCACTATTGGCATCACGGGGAGGGGACTTTGTGGGATGGTTTGTTTTGGGAATTGCATCATGTGAAGGGAGCTACGTCCACCTCTCGACTCCAATGGTCGATGCACACACACACACACACACACACACACACACACACACACATTCTTGGTAGTAAGAGTCTCATCATCGAGTCGTCTCTAGAGAACACACCAAGTAGATTCACCATCTCTCCCTCTATCTCTCTATCACCACGGCGTGTCACCTTGCGGGAAAGAAGGTCATTGTAAATACGGCAAGAAATAATTCTCCCCGACACCCCCGAGGGTTTTCATCATTTGTCAATGCGCTCTGTGTGTGTGTGTGTGTGTGTGTTTGTAAGTTCGTGATGTTTCACATCACTGTTGTCTGCGTCCTAGCCGCTCAAAGTTAAGTGGTACCCCCTGTTCGCTTTACCATGACCGGCCCGAGGCGTGCAGACGTTTTAGAGGCCGTCGGGTCCGTGTCTCGCTTTGCTCCTGTCAGCATAAAGGATTTATTAGGGTTGTGTGCATGCTGGCATGCGATGCTTGCTTACGGTCTATGAAATGTAGGTGAAGGGTTGCTTAAGATTGTGTGCATGCTAGCATGCAATGCTTGCTTAAGGAACTCACTATTACTCAGGTAGCACTTGCGTGCATCTCCCACACCGTCAATGAGTCTAGAGACTATGGCTCCAAAAAGCTTTGGCAAGTTTATCCTCTATCTAACAATATTTGTAACTTAGAGAGCATTAAGATTGCATGCCTAAGTGCTTAGGGATAGAGCAAAGGCTTGCATGGCGTAAATTTATTCGTCCAAAAAATTACATACGCGATTCCAAACCCACAAGAGAGCAGGCGCCCTCAACCCTCGGACATCAAAAGGTTTTGCCTATTTTTTAGCGCCAAAGGGGGGCTAGGCTTTGATCTCAAGACTCGCGATCTCTAAGGCTGACAGGCTGGTTGCAAGAGACGTCGTTTTTATTTGACGCTTGTATGTGCAATGTGAATGCCATAGGGTGGATAACGATTGAGACCATGTTGTGGGAGAGCCCAGTTAGGACCGCCCCTTAATGTCTTTTGAGAATCACACAATCTAACCCCTTTTGGGAATCGAACGTCGGAGGCCTACTGTAGAACTTTACTCGCTTCACAAATCTAGAACCGCTGGAGAGCCCCACGGTGGTGTGTGGTTGTTGCTACATACAACCTCACGTCAAGAACTCCCCTTGTTGCAAGGCCCCATGGCAGCGTGCAATCGTTGCTACAAATAACCTCGGCTCCTAAACTCCACTTGCTGTAGAGTCTCACGACGCCGTGGAATCGTTGTTGCAAACAAGCGGAGTGCGGTCATCGTTGCACACAACTCGGCTCAAGAACTCCATTCACTGCAGATGCTCACATTGGCGCAGATTTTCTGGGATCATGTAGCAGGTAATGGCTCCAATTTCAGATTTCTTTACCTGCTCAGGATGGAGATAGCCTCGCTGGACAAGACGTTGCAGCATCACCTAGCAACAAAGCTTCTCCTTCTCCTGCTAGGCGGATACAATCCCCTCCGCCCAAACACTCCCCCAAAGGAAACCGCTCTAGAGGAGGCGGTCTTTCCCTCTAGGATGGCGATCTTTGTCCAAGTCTCTTGAAGCGAGTCACCACCGCTCTAGGTCTCCTGAAGACCGCCGCAATTGTAGACGAGATAATGGACGAAGGCGACATGACAAGTCACGTTCCCCTGTGGCATAATCTGATCATCGTGTGAGGTCTCGCTCTTGATGCATCCAATTTGTTTCCCTGCAAAGGGTAGCTGAAGCCCTGAGGCTGATCCATCACTCAATTGATCCCTAATCCCTAATGTGAGTATTTGCCACGCTTTGCTTCCATGCTTTCATGTCTTTTGAATTGTCTTCCAATTTTCTCCACTCGCTATAGAACCTCACGGCGGCGTGCGGTCATTGCTGCATATATACAGCTCAGCTCAAGAGTTCCACTCGATGCAGAGCCTCGTGGAGGCATGCGGTCATTGTTGCATACAACTCAACTCAAGAGTTCCACCCAATGCAGAGCCTCACGGCGGCATGGTCATTGCTGCAGAAATTCTAGGATAAAAAACTTCACTCGTTGAATAGCCTCAAGGTGGCGTGCGATCATTGGTGCATACAACGTTGACTCAAAAACTGATGTTACACACGCTTTGAAGCTTCTTCATCTGCTTAAGCATGTTTGCATCACGTGCGGGGTATTGCCGGCAGATATGTCTTAGAGTTTGCATGAGACATTGCCGAGAGAGAGTCATTGAAAAGCGTATAGGCTTGACTACACATTCATTTACAGGATCGGTCGAATCACACTCGAAGACAGCAACAACATTAATTTTGACAACACGATGAGGTGCCTTGATAGTCGCAAAGGCTACATTATCTCCATCATCTTCTTGTCACTATGAAAATCTCGAAGTGTTTATCGCACTGTTTTACCACGTTTTGTAGAGAGAAGGTCTAAACTCAGCTGGAGAAGGAAGAGAGAGAAGGGAAGGGGTTTTTTTTGTATTTAAATATTATCGCGAGTATTTTCACGTTTATTATCGCATTTATTACCTCATCTTTTATCGTTTATATTATCGCGTTTGTTTTCGACAAAAAAATTTAGCGCCTAAACTTTCAAATTCTGGCTTAAACAGCCTCCCCTCCCCCCCTTTTCAAATTTTCGTGTTTCCCTCCTCTCAATAAAAAGTACAAAATATTGCATGAAATTTTCAAATTTAAAAAGAAGAGAGAGAGAGAGAGAGAGAGAGAGAGAGAGAGAGAGAGGGGTGGGAGGTGATAATAAGATTACACTAGGTTACAGCTAAAATAATCACTACTATCACTTGATTAACATAATTGAGCATGTTCACAAAATTAGAAAGAGGAAGAGGGGAAAGAGATAGATGAATGGATTACACGACCAAAAAACTTCACAACTGCAAAATGTTTATGAATCATATTCTAAAAGATCCCTACATGAGGCATCATCCAATTCTAAGCCCATGGCTCCTAAATCAATAAAGAGAGAAACGGAATTGTCGTTTGTGGATGCGTTGGTGTAGATGGCGAAGGCAGTTTCACTGGCGGAGGCAGTTTCACTAGGTGGGAACCAGCTCTTAGAAAGCCGAGCAACGGATCATTCAGTAATTACCATGATGGTTACCACAGTAACTCCAAGAGGCTATAAATAGAATCCATTACATTGTAATCGGGTTGGCAATTGTTGGCTGTACTTAATTTTGGGCTGTTTTATCTTTTGACTTCCTACTCTTAGTGTGTGGTTGTAGTCCTGAAGCTGTTCCTAAGCTACATTATACCCACTTGTACTCTTACTCTATAATTCCTAATACAGTAGTCGAGTATACTTCAGCCAGATATGCTTTGTATCCATTCCTTATGAATCTGAATCTGAACTGAATCTGAATACTAATTCCAGTCATTCAGCTTGTCTATTTCTCAGCAGATGTATTCCAATCCATGTAACCGTTCCAGCTCAGTTACTATCTTTTCCTCCAGTTCTACTGATTGAACTAATGAATCACCAGTAGATGTAAACTCTAACAATGGAATGAGCTATCTAAAGAGATAAGCTCCAATTCCATTTTGGTGATCACGGTGGCTAGAGCTGTTGCTCGTTGACCAACAGACTCCTCTCCCACTTTGAGTTTCAGCTGTAGTAATGGCACCCAAACCCATTCGTGGCCGGAAACCATCCTACCGTGTTGACCCTATTCCTGAGGAGTCAGAAAGAGACTCTGATCCCAAGGATGAACAAGTAGCTGACATCGAGGCTCAGGAGAAGCACAGCCATGCTGATGAGGCATAGGACTCTCAGCATTCTAGTCAGTCCAGAAGACGCAGAGCTGAACGAGAGGAACGCAAGGCCAAGAGTTCTCGGACCACACAGGGAGACAAAGGAGCTAGAGGAAGTAAAGGAAGTCGTCATACTTCCAATAGAAAAGCCAAGGAGGAAACAACAACTGAGACGGAGGCAAAAATTAATTGGGATGCAGACACGGACCATTATAAGAAAGCTTCCAAAAGGAGTCAGGATTCCAAGGTGAGAAGAGGAAGAAATGAGGCTGATAGATATGATTACACATTTTCATTGAAAATTTCTTTTCCCATGTTCAAAGGGGGAAGGAAGGATGACCCGGATGTTCATATCCAAGCCTTTGAGCAGTATGCTGAGTTAAAAAATATTGATGAAGATGATTGGGGTGACTACTTTCCACAAACATTAAAGGAGGTAGCAAGAAAATGGTACTACCATTACCCGGCTTGTCAACTCAGATCATATCATAAACTGCTTAATGGTTTCCGATAGGAATATTCAGACAACAGAGGGGATGAGGATATACTCTGTGAGCTGGATAAGATAAGGCAGAGAAAATTGTCAGTTAGAAGCTATGTTGAGAAAATCAAGGAACTAACTAGACAACTGCAGGAACCACTATCCGAAAAGCGGATGCGAGCATGGTTTTTGAATGGTTTTTGTAGTAAGAAGCTTAGGGAACAGGAGGTGCCGACTCCAACCAAGAAAATCAATGATTTGGTGCAGCGGGCCCTAAAGCTAGAACAACAAGCTAAGAAGGAAAAGAGTCATAAGAAGAGGAGGTCTAGTAGTAGCAGTACTTCTACTGAAGATTCTGAGTCCGATAGATCCTCGAGTAGCTCTGAAAGCAGCTCAGATGAAAGAACCAAAGACAAGATTAAGAAAGGATCTTGGTCTAGGAAGATTGAAGAGATGGCCCGGCAAATTGCTGAAATTAGCCAAACCAGATAGCCGGTAAGAAGAATGGAAACCTGGTGCTCAAAATGTAAATCTAAAGACCATGTTTCAAACGAATGTCCACAATGCGCTTATTGCAAAGCCTATGGCCATCTATGGAACAAATGTGATATTTGAATTCATCATTTTAAGAAGGGAAAAGATTTGTCAGTGTAGTGAGAGTGGAAACTACCAGTGCTTCTCATGAAAGAGAAACCACGTGTAAGTGGTACTGGTGTAGGGCGCGGTAGATACCAAGCGAGTACCAGCCGGGATCGAGGTCGTGGTAATTTTCAGAATCGAAGCCTAAATTTCTATACATGTGGTAAGTATGGGCACTTCGCGGCTCAGTGTCCAGAAACACCTGGGGCTGCGGATACCAAGGCGAAGGTTCCAGAACCAGTTCCTGTACGAGCAGTTACACGAAGTAAAGGGGTGGTGATTGAGGAAATTCCAGAAAGCCCAGCGAAACCAGTCACTCCTGAAAGTAGCAAATGGGCTTAGTAGAGAGAGGTATGGATGGCCAAGGGTAAAGAAAAGGTGGTTGATGAATGGCAGGAGCAAAGAGAACTAGCGATGAAAATAACTGAGGATTTAGCCAAGAAGTTGCCAGAGCAACCAGAGAGTTTTGATGCGCGGGTCATTCATAAGATACCTACCTAGTTGTCTGAGACAGCACAACCAAATAAGTCGAAGCTTAGGATGCCTGATACCATGTTGGTTGCAGTACAAGGGTTGATGGAAGAGTTGGGAACTGTTAAAGGAGCTGAAAGCACTGAACCAAAGGAATGGTATTGTGAAGATAATGCCAGTTCTTCAAATTCTGACGACAATTCTGATCATGAGAAAGAGGAAATTAATGTCAAAATTTGTGACAAAATTTAGAAACTCACTGTGGAGTAAGAGGACATTAGAAGAACTTTACCTGAAGCAGCAAAGTTCATCAGGTAGTGAATGAAGGCTGAGGCGGAGGCCAGATCAGTCGACTTGAGAGCTGTCAGAGATGATGAAGTGCCAGTGATTCAGGTGGACTACAAAGTGCAGAAACATTGGGAACCACTCTCAAGAGTCATACTAGATGGAGGAGCAAGGGTAAACATTTTGGGATTACATTTTCAATAAAGGATGGGAATTACTAACCTAAAACCAACACCTTTCAAAGTTCGAATTACTAACCTAAAACCATCACCTTTCAAAGTCAGAATGGCGGATCATAGAGTGGTGCAGGCAATTGGAATGGTGGAGAATATGCAGATACGAGTGGGCAAAGCAAAGTTCAAAGTTAGTTTCCTAGTACTGGATGTGCAAGGAGTGTATGGGATGCTACTGGGACACCCATGGCTACGAACGGCACAGGCTGTTCATGACTATGCTAATCAGATTTTGACAATACAAGGGGCATGTAGCAGAATCCAGATTCAGACGAATAACACCAGAAGTTGGAGAAAAGAACTGAGACCCAAAGAGCTCTACCAGAAGTACAAGGTGAAGAAAATTGAGAAAATGTTGGCAACTATGAATATTTTTCCATTAACAGAGATAGATCTCAATGAAGTTTTAATAAACAAAGATGAAGCTGAAAAACAAAAGAAACAATTTCCAGAATAATTCACTGAACTGAATTCAGGAGAACGTCCAGTTAGGTTAACTGGAAGGCCAGAAGAACCAATTGAGTTCAGCACACCAGTAAAACCGGCATGCTCTAGAGGAGCTACTGGTAATCAGAATGGTAATTCAGGGCTCAGAGGATCGTCCTGGGATTATACTGAGGAGTCAACCAAGAGAAAGGGTGGAGGGCCTAACTGGTTGCTTCCAGATGATCAGGAGATAGAGGAATGGAATTAGGGTCTGAAGAAAATCCTAGAATGATCAAGGTTAATAAACATCTGAATCCTACAATGAAAGAGAAGGCACGACATATGTTCCAGCACTATAAAGATGTGTTTTCATGGGAACATACTGATCTGAAAGGGGTAGATCTAGAGGTCTGTCAACACAGAATACCAGTGAAACCCGATGCCAGGTCAGTATGACTGCAGGGCTATCGAATGAATCCGAATTATGCTAAGAAGGTCAAAGAAGAGATTGACAACCTTCTAATAGCTGGGTTCATTACCTAAGTGGCCAGTAGCGATTGGTTGTTTCCTATTGTAGTTGGTCCCAAAAAGAATGGGAAGCTGAGAGTATATGTAGATTATAGGAAACTGAACGCTCAAACCATTAAGGATCCATTTCCATTACCCTTCAGAGATATGTTACTTGATGAGATTGCAGAATATGAGATGTACAACTTTATGGATGGATATAGTGGCTATAACCAGTTACAAATTTCTCCTGAGGATCGAGGAAAGACCACTTTCATTACGGAGTGGGGAGCATTTATGTATCTGGTAATACCATTTGGCCTTTGCAATGCACCGGCCACTTTTCAAAGATGTATGATGGAAGTCTTCAGTGAATTTATTCATCAGTTCCTCGCCATATTCGTGGATGACTTCACTGTATATTCCACAGAGGAAAAGCATTTACTATTTTTGGAGATGGTTTTTAAGCGCTATGAGGAGAAGCGGATTTATCTAAATCCATTCAAATCTGTTTTCTTAGTCTAGAAAGGACATCTACTGGGACATGTGGTGTCCAGAAATGGAAAGAAATGGCCAATGACAAGATCCAGTGCGTCCAACATGCCAAGGCGCCTAGGAATGCATCAGAAAGTTCTTTTCTGGGATATATTAATTTTTACAGAAGGTTTGTGCATAAGTTTGCTTCTCAAGCATTGCCATTGTATGAGCTTACAAAGAAAACCAGCATGTTCATTTGGACTGCTGATTGTGAGAAAAGTTTCCAGAACTTAAAGAGTGCCATCATCAGTAAACCATTTCTTTGCCAATTGAATTGGGACGTTATCTTCCATGTACATGTGGATGCTTTGGGACTGGCAATGGGAGCGATACTAGCTCAGCCAGATGGAAGAACTGATTTTCCTGTATACTTTGCTAGTCATAGATTCAGCCAGGCTAAACAAGGATATACAACCACTGAAAGAGAGGCTTTAGGGATGGTTTTCAGTGCTACGAAATTCCGGCATTATTTGCTTGGCAAATTGTTTCATTTCTATGTGGATCATCAAGCCCTATTATTCTTGATTAATAAAGTCATTATTCAAGGCAAGCTAATACCGTGGATGATGTTCCTTATGGAATTTGAATATCGAATTTTCTATAAACTTGGCAAAAACCATTGTGGTGCTAATTTCCTCTCTAGGAGTACAGGGGATTACTCTGAAGCGACTTTAAGAGACGAACCAGTGGATGCTGACATATTCCAGTTGCAAGCGGCGGAATCAATTGATCTTGAATTATATGAAGTATATTAGTTTCTTTCTCAGGGTGGCTTCCCAGATGACTGGAAGCATAACCAAAATAAGTCTCTGGTTATTAAAAGTTTAAAGTTTACCATTATTAGTGGTTCACTCTACAGATTGGGTGTCGATGGGATTCTTCGTCGATGTGTGCCTATGGAGGGCAGAATGCAAGTTATTTCAGAGGCACATAATGGGGAATCTTGTGGACACTTTTCTACTGATATTACTTTCAAGAAGATTTTGCAGGCTGGTTTATGGTGGAAAAATTTGATATCTAATGTCAGAAGTTTTTGCAAAACCTATGACATATGCCAAAGAATGGGTAGACCAACAACAATAGACATGACTCCCTTAACACCAGTTCAGCCACTCGGTGTTTTCATGAAATGGGTTCTACATTTTATGGGGCCATTCAAGAAGGTTACTCCCAGGAAGAATAGGTATATAGTGATGGCTACCTGCTATGTAACCAAGTGGGTAGAAGCTAAGGCTCTTCATGACAACACAACAAAATCCACTGCAAGGATTTTATTTGAGAATATTGTCTGCCGCTATGGATGTCCTGTGGAGATTGTGTCAGACCAAGGGACACACTTCATAAATGACACTATGGATATCCTCATGGATATGATTTCAATCAAGAATCAGAAATCCACATCATATCATCCTAGATGCAATGGGCAAGCCAAAAGCAGCAACAAGACCATTAAGACTATTCTCACCAAAGATCGTGTAGAAATAGCCTGAACAGTGGGACCTTGAAGCTTCAGACTGCTCTATGGGCATATAGAACAACTTATAAGGCCAGAATAGTGGGACTTGAAGCTAACAACAAAAGGATGATGATAAGGAGGAAGAAGAATCAGAGAAGGAGGATGAACTAGAAGAAGGGCGTAATGATGATGATGATGACTCTCCTCCATCTCCACCTCCAGAACCTGGTACTGGTGGTGCAGGGACAGCAGGAGAAAATCAATCATCACAGGCAGACCAACCAGACTAGCCTAAAGGGCAACAATTGAGTGATCAACAGTTGGGAGAGCAACAACCCAGCAACACTGGGAATTACCGGCACACCAGTCACAACTCAGTAGGGATGCTAAAGGGAAAGGCGAAGCTGTGGCTGAGGGTCTAGCAGGTAATGAGCAACATTCATTACAGGTCATCATGCTGAATAAGAAATTGAGACATTAGTAGGCTCCTACAACCAGGCGGTATCTGGAGGATGATGATCTTATCTCTGATCTGGAGCGATTTCAGCGACTATATGTCGATGCCAGCAAAATGTTTGAGCATTGGAAATCAACTACTTTCCATGATCAGGAGGTCTGTCAACTACCTGAGTATCCCAGTACAATACAACTATTAGAAAGGGTGCCTGAATGGATATTGATTGCTGAAGAGAGAGTAGCTAATCCACATTGGCAATAGCATTCTACTACAGATTGTCGTTCCCTAGCCATGAAATTAGAACTTCTGCTGGGCAACAAGCCAACATATAGATGCATGAAGGATGTCAAGAGTCAACTAAAAGAGGTCTTAGTGCAAATGCATATCGCTAGGGGAATTCTGGATCAAAGGGTGCGGGCTATTCTTGAAGATAAAACTGCCACCAGTAAGGGACCTCAAACTCGAATGTCAGTGGGAGAATAGGCAAATGCTCTCCGATGACTGTTTCAGCTGGTTAAAATAACCAGAAAGATGATGCAACAAGAGAACCAGGCTGTCCTTAATTTCTTAGAATTTGTGCCTGATTCTCCAGTTCTCCTGTATGCTTTACCAGCAAGAGAGGTAGAGTTGCCAAGATTTTTTTCAGCACTCTATCCTCAACATATAGAACCAGTAGATCGGCTCACATACTTCAAGATTACTAATGATCTTCAGGATTGGTATGAGAGATCGACTGTGGAATGGAAAACCTGGAAAATACTTTTCAAAGGCGCTCTCCAAATGAATGATTTCCAAGAGCTAAGAGATGAGGTGTAGAGGATCAAACTGTGTATGGGACAGTGGAAAATTCAGCTCAGAGGTCTCACTAAAATCACCAACCAACTGCTACAACTCACTGTTGAGTCCTCTAAAGTGCTTGAAAAGAACATTATGGCTAAACTAGGACTAGGACCCCAATACAAAGAGATGGCTGAGATTCTCTTTGAAGCTAGGATCATAACTAATCAGCCTCTTCCAGAAAAATGGATCCATACAGCCTCGCATTGTCACAAACTGGCCAGAACTCGTCTCACAAAAGGCAAACGCACGCTCTATGATCCTGACACCAAAACTTATCATCCTCTCACGCCTTATGAAGTCGAAATGAAGACAGAAAGGTGGGATTAGGTTGAGCAGAATGCCATTTACAGACTCATTCAGAAGGACAATGCTGGCATTGGGACTTTGGAAACACTATCAAGACCTAAGGGCAAAAGGAAGCGGGTTCAGTGGAAGGATACTGGGTAGTTCCATCTTGGTATTCGATGGAGGAATTTTCCAGCTGTCTTAGAATCAGACATAGGATTTTTCCCAGCATTTTAAGAATCAGACTGTGGATTTTCTCAGCTGGGTGTGGACATCTCTTTGGTTGACACCCTTGGAATTACAACTATGGGGGTGTCAAGCACTCAACAAAGCATGAAATATGGTATAAAGCCATGTTTCAGAAGGATCAGATGGTGGATTTTTTTTCCAAAAATTTTGGAGTCTTACCAAAATTCAAGAAAGGAGGGAACGATGTAGATGGCGAAGGCAGTCTCACTGGCGGAGGCAGTTTCACTAGGTGGGAACCAGCTTTTGGAAAGCCAAGCAGCGGATCATTCAGTAATTACCATGACGGTTATCATAGTAACTCCAAGAGGCTATAAATAGGACCCATTACCTTGTAATCGGGTTGGCAATTGTTAGCTATACTTTTGGGCTGTTTTATCTTTTGACTTCCTACTCTTAGTGTGTGGTTGTAGTCCTGAAGCTATTCCTAAGCTACATTATCCCCACTTGTACTCTTACTCTGTAATTCCTAATACAGTAGTCGAGTATACTTCAGCTAGATATGCTTTGTATCCATTCCTTCTAAATCTGAATCTGAATCTGAATACTAATTCCAGTCATTCAGCTTGTTTATTTCTCAGTAGATGTATTCCAATCCATGTAATTGTTGCATCTCAGTTTCTATCTTTCCTGTAGTTATACTGATTGAACTAATGAATCACCAGTAGCTGTAAACTCCAACACTGGAATCAGCTATCTAAAGAGATCAGCTCCAATTCCAGTTGGCTTCATCATCTTTGAATTCGTCATCTTCCATTTCATCATCTTCATCATCATGAAAATCATCTTTGCTAAGACTTGCTGCCGCCGGACTTGATTCATTGATCTCCTTCTCCTTTGTCTCCACCTCATCCAAAGTTGGAGGTGGAAGAGGGTCGAAGATGGTCTCCACTTCATTAGTGGAAAAAATGCTTCTCCCCGAGGTATTATGGGAATTACAAACCAAAGTTTTGGTTGGTGGATTGTTGGGATATAGATGACCTATAAAAGAGAAGCTCAAAGTGAGTAACATTGGTGTAATTAATGCTACAAGCAAATAAGAATAAAAAAGATACATGCCACTCACCTGCTCACAATTGCACGGTAAAACTAAATTGTCATACCTCTCTGTGTGATGCACACTAGAGTCCACCATGTAGAGGCCATTCTTATGTCTTCTAAACACATTTGCAAACCACTTGCACTCGAAGATGAAGGTATGAAAGGTTCTAAAATTAACCTTTAGTATCCTTTCAATAGTTCCATAGTACGTGGCTTCATTACCGTTTGTATCAAAGTTGCCCATGATGGCACAATTTATGGTGGTTCTACGCTCGTCAATGTGGCGCGTACAAAAGTGACAACCCTTTGACCACATAGAGTTAAAAGAAAGGCACTACAAAATAGGAAAATATCTTTTATCAAATACAAATTAAAGATAACACAAAAGAATTTTACAATATGGTTTAGGTATATGAGTACTCTACCTTTGGTACGCAACCTTGTGCATACTCCCATTCTTTGTTGCTGATGTCTTCTCCATGAGCTTTCGCTTCGGTCATTCTCTCATGAATCCACTCCGCGCTAATGAGATTTGGGAAACATGCAAGGTGTCTAGGCACTGGGGGTGGCCTCCTTCCTCCATGTGCTTGTTTCCATGCTTCTCTCTCTTGCAAACGCCTTGCCTTTGCTACTGTCCACAAGTCCACCCACTTGGTTATAATCTTTGCATTGAGAATACAAAAGTTACTGACCACTTGGGATAGATTCATATCCATGTTAAATAGTTTTTCCTTTCCACTCATCCTTGCATGTTCCTCGTCTGACCACATGCAAGGCATTGAAGGATCAACTTGTGCCAAATACTCTGATATGTAAACAAATGCCTCTTGCACGATCCACCCTTTGGACATACATGCCTCTGGTTGAGATCATAGCCGCACAAAATCTTTGAGAGTCTTTAAAAACCTCTCTAAGAAGAACATCATCGTACGTGCACTACTCCACATATAGAGATCTCCTCCACCATGTGAACCAAGAGGTGAATTTGACTAAGAAGTACCGATCGAGGAAATACATCCTCAATGGCACACATAGTTTTTGTTGGAAGTGTTTGAGCAGCAAGGATAACATCTATTTCAATTTCTTTGGAGCTCACAAAACTGCAAGAAAACACACAAAGATACATCAAGTGCTTGTTTGAAATCATTGTGTACATAAGAAAGGTGTAGTTGAGTGGATTCTTGTGGTGTACCTTACTAGCTCTCCAAGTTTGAAAATAGCATCGTTGACTTTCTTGTCCCGACATATACACATACTCACCGGAAGAATGAACTCCAATGTAAAATTGGGAAAGGGAAAGTGAAAGAAAGTTATACACACAAACTATAGATAGAATAGGGATAGGGACATTACCTGAAGCATCTTGCGCCAATCATGGACTCCAACCCATACAATTGAACACTTCCACTCTTCTTCGCTTTTGTGAAAGCTCCCTTTAGAGACCTCATGTACCCTGTTGGTGTGCGAATAGAAGCAATGGTACCCTTCACTTTGTTTTCTTTGGCTAGCATCCATGGTGCTTTAGGAAGGACAATCTTTCCATTGGGGGCACGATGGGCAGATGTTTCAAAAGCCTCAAATCCTCCCTCGCACCCAAAGAGTCCTTCTTGCCAATAATATGGTCCCATAGTGTTTGGGCTACATTCTTGAATATGTGCATGGGATACAAGAGGTGTTGTATTTTTAAGTCCTTCCAATATGGAAGCCTTAAAAATATGGAATACCTTGACATACCTTTTCGTGGAGGACATGGAGCCGGATTGTTGTTGTGGTGCTCTTCCCAAATGGTTGCCCAATGTGCCATCGTGAGCTTCAGAGGGGTCTTCCCATTTGTTGGAGCCTTGTACTTGCTATGCCCTTGGGGTAAGAAAAGATGGTTGTTTGGATAGATTACCTTGCGCAAGGCATCGGGACTCTCTGTCACCAACGATGGCCCACAAGTAGGACATGCATTGTGCCTCAATGTGGACAACCGTGCATACATATCATATCATTAGAGAGATGAGTGAACTAAAGGGAGAGAGGAAAAGAGAGAGAGAGGAAAAGGGGGTTACCAAAAATCTCGCCAAGCCCAAGATAGTCATTCATAGTCCACATAAGGATTCCCGTCACAATGGCTTCTCCCCCTCCCCCTTTGCAAGTGATACGTCGACAACAAGAATGCCTCTCCATAACTCTCCAACTCCTTGATGAGGGTTTGAAGTAGATGTCAATATTTGACACTTTGTGCTTCCCTGGCACAAGCAAGGAAAGAAGTATATTTCCCTTCTTGGTTGTCTCCCATGGTGGAATATTGTAGTTGATGATCACCACAAGCCAAGTGCTCCATGAAGTAGATTTAGTGCCGAAGGGGTTGATACCATCACTTGCTAACCCAAGCCTCAAGTGTTGTGGCTCCAACCCAAAGTCTGGCCATTGAGTTTCGATGCGCCTCCATGCAGGTGAATCGGCAGGGACACGCATCATTTCATCATTCGAGTGGTGGTTGGAGTGCCACACGAGAAGCTCCACGATAGACCTGCTTTTAAATATGTGTTAAATGCAAGGAATTAGGAAAATGCCTCAATACCTTGCAAGGTAGGTGCACCCTGCTCACTCCGGTCTTGTATCGTGTCTCCCTGCACACAGGACATGAGGTAGCATGTGCGTGCTCATTGCGGTATAGCATGCAATCATTGATGCACGCATGGATGTGCTCATACTCCATTCCAATGCAGTGACAAACGATCTAGCTCGTCGAATATCTGGAGGCATGTGGTGATCTTTTGGCAACATTTTGCCCATCAAACTACAACAAACCGCGTATCAGTACAATTGCTAGGAGACGGCAAGGAATGGAGAACGAAGAGTATATAAAAAGCCATAATTCATAATTACCCAAGGAGTGCATCGACACTTTCATTGCTCCAACCGAATTTCTCTTGCAAGTTGAGGACTTCCAACGATGCCCGAAGCACCTAATATTGTGCACCGTATCGTAAAGAGGTGTTTGAGCACTTGCCATCAATGTATCCTCTATTGATGCATGTGAAGGGCTGACAATCCTCCTCGCACACGTCACGCTCATGAGCTAGTAACTCATCACACATGTTGAACATGTGCTCATCCTCTGCCTCAAAGTGCGACTGAGACGCCATAGGAGCTGTGGAAGTAGAGCCAACGGATCACCATGCGGTGCACCCAAATCATTCAGTAGCTCTTGCCTCTGTCGTTTGGCATTGCGAGCCAGTTCACCACCACCGAACACAGACCAATGGGGCACCTCCTCAAGCGATGGGTGAGTGGCGCTCTTATCTCTCCGAGCGCTTTTTCGAGGATGCCAAAGCCCTTCGCCACATGCTCCAACGCAATGCGTCTCAAGCGAGGGATTGGACTTTTGCACTTTGCACAAGGGCAAGCGAGGTTTTCCTTGAGCCATCGATCATGCTTAGGGCCACCAAGGGAGCCACGATCATCCCAGTCGATGTCCTACACACGCCATAAATTTTTTATTTAGTCATGTGCCTTAAGAAATAAATAATTAATTAGAGAAAGTTCTAAATTCTAATAAAAAAATACATGAAGTTAAATTCAAAGAGAATAAACAACAATGACTGCTAAAATTATTTTTAAATAAAGGTGGACTTAAAAAATGCAATTAATAAACATCTAAAAGTACTACAAAATAAAATACTCATGAAAAATTAAAAATCTATATAAAAAACTCAAAAGGCTAAGAAATGAAATAATTGATATCTAAGGGTAGAGGGGGGGGGGGGTTTGTAATACCCCCCCCCCCCCCCCCCCCCACAACGTCGAATACGTTTGTATCTGTTCGAAATGACATATCATGGTAATACTAGTGGTCATCCCCGCGGTAATGCCTGGCGCCTAAAATAGAGAAGGAGGACAGAGTATGCCGCATTTTGGCTACATACCGGATCCTCCTTCCTCTCTGCCATTGCTACAACTCAAGCTCCCTCCCCCCACGGATCCCCCACCCCCCCACTCCTCCCTTCTCCCTTCTCCCTTCTCCCTCCTCCCTCTCTCCCTCTCCCCCTACATCTCTCCCTACTCCATCTCAAGCACGACAACACACACACACACACACACACACACACACACACAGACACACACACACACACACACGTACGTTCGGGTCAAGGAGGAGCTCGTCAAAGGGGGTTTTTCGCGCTCGTCATTGGAAGCTCAACCTAACCGGCAACTGTGCTACAACCAAAGGTATTCACATAACATTCCCCTCTGCGTCCCGGTCTTTCCCTATTCTTTTCTACTCCACAAACACACGCATAGTAACACACACACACACACACACACATGCATAAACTCTAAAAATTGATGAGAAAGATAGAGATATCATGGCATACCTCGTTCATTTTAGAAATGGTTGTGTTGTTGGAATGTATCTTTGTGCGTGGAAATATCCGCTTGTTTGGAAATGTTAGATTTGTTAAGGTATCTTTGTGTTAGATTTGTTAGATTTGAGAGAGAGAGAGAGAGAGAGAGAGAGAGAGAGAGAGAGAGAGAGAGAGAGAGAGAGAGAGAGATGGAGATGGAGAGATAGAGAGAAACATAGAGAGCAAAGAGAGATAGACATAGAGAAAGAGGGATAGATAGATAGAGATAGAGAGAGAGAGAGAGAGAGAGAGAGAGAGAGAGAGAGAGAGAGAGAGAGAGGAAAGACATATAGATATAGAGGGAAAGAGAAGGAGAAATAGAGAGAGAGGTAGAGGGGGATAGATAGAGGGAAAGAGAGAGAGAGATAGATAGATAGATAGAGAGAGAGAGAGAGAGAGAGAGAGAGAGAGAGAGAGAGAGAGAGAGAGAGAGAGGGGGGGGGGGGAGATAGAGACAGAGATAGAGAGAGGTAGAGAGAAAGAGAATGAGAAAAAATAGATAGATAGATAGAGAGAGAGAAAGAGAGAGAGAGAGAAAGAGAGAGGGAGAGATAGAGAGAAAGAGAAAGAGAGAGGGAGAGATAGAGAGAAAGAGAAAGAGAGAGGAAAAATAGAGAGAGATAGAGATAGAGGGAAAAAGAGATAGAAAGATGGAGAAAGAGAGAGGGATAGAGGAAAGAGGGAGAGAGAGAGAGAAAGAGAGACAAGGATAGAGAGGGAGAGATAGAAGAGGGAAACAAAGGGATAGAGGAAAGAGGGAGAGATAGAGAAAAAGAGAGATACAGAGAGAGATAGGGAAAAAGAGAGGGAGAGAGAAAGAGGGCAAAGAGGGAGAGACAAAGAAAGAGAGATAGGGATAGAGAGGAAAGAGGATGAGGAGAGAGGTAGAAAGGAGAGAGGGAGAGAGAAAGAGGGGAAAGAGGGAGGGAGAGGAGAGAGAGAGAGAGGGAGAAGGAGAGATGGAGATATAGAGAGATAGGTAAAGAGGGAGGGAGAAATAGAGATATCCGTGGAGAGAAAGAGGGAGAGAGAGAAATATAGATATCTGTCTCGGCAGAAAGAGATAGGTAGAGAGAGGAAGATAAAGAAATAGGAAGATAAAGAGCAATGGTTGTAGGCGGAGCAACCATTTTGTGGTGTGCGCAGTGCGGGTATGCTCTTGCTTCTGTAGAGTGCTATGAAAAAGACCTTCTTTATGTGATGTCAACAGACCCTCAGAAATTACTTTCTACTCTCTTCTCCTTAACTTCTCTATCGTTCTCTCTATCTCTCTTCCTATCTCTTTCTCCCCACCAAATAGGCATTAGGTTGGACACCTTTTAACGATACCGTACCTCATAATGGAGGTAGACATGCGTGCAGTATGGAGGCAAAGTAATCTCTCGAACAAGGAGCTGCTGTGAATAGATACTGCGCAAGAAGCACAATAAAAAAGCTCTTCTTCATAGCACTCTACAAAAGCAAGAACACTCTCGTACTGTGCACAACACAAAACGATGGCTACATTTACAACCATATCTCTTTATCTCTACTCAAAACGATGGCTACATTATGTATATGTATATATATGTGTGTGTACATATATATTTGTTTATGCATGTATGTAGGCACTAAGTACGGGAGCATAGCATCCGAAGGTTAGATTTAGCTTTCCCCCCTACTCGCTTATCTATTTAACCATGTAGTAGTGCCCATGCGTGTCTGGCATGGATATATTTGTTTATGCTCTTTGTAATGTAGATGTCAGACGAGAGACCACTTGGTGGGGAGCAGCCATCTAGCTCTTCTTTTGGTTGGTTCACATCCCAGTTGGGCTCCCACCTGGGGTGGACATCGTCTCTAGTGGACTCGATTCTTGAGGCGGTGAGAACAAGCAAAGAAATAAAGATTGTTTCTGGCTACTTAACCTAAAGCATGAGTGTCATAGGTTTGTTTTTGTTATTTGCAGGCATGGCCATCCTACACCTACTCTACTCAAGGTCCTCCACCGTTCATAGATCCATACTTCCAAATGGCTACCTCTTTACAAGAGCAGTACCTCCATTCGACGGAGGATGTTTTTGGCCGCTACACTCCACAGCACCTTGCGGCCTATGGTATTTCTCCACATACCACACCATGGGGGAGTCAGGGAGGTACTCCTTACCTACAAAGCCTCCCACTGGTGACACCTCACTCTATGGCCCCTTCTTATCGTCCTACTCCCCTTCCATCGCAGGGTCCCACTCCCATCGTATCACAGGGTCACACTCCCATTGCATTACAGGGTCCTACACCACTCCATTCCACTCCTGCTTCACTAGAACACCGTCAACGAACTTCTTCTAGCAGCGCATGTCGACGCTCGTCTCAAGGCAACGAGCGCCGTGAGAGAACGTAGTGGCGTTGGATCTTGTGGCTTCGCCTGTTTTGGTAGTGGTGGGGGAACGGACTCCCCACTTTCAGAGCATGCCGCCGCTGATGCAGAGGATGAGGATATTGATGCATCCATGCCAGACATGCACAAGGTAGGGCATTTCGACGCCATCTACAAATTCTTATACATTCAATGTATAAGAATTATTTTGTAAAGTTTAAAGGCCAACCAATTTATAGCTCACTTGAGTACTTTAAGGGAGTAACCACAACTAAAAGGTGTCTAAAGACATAACCACTCTTCAAAGTGTTTGAAGGTACTGGAACGTGCAATAAGACCTCTTCTCAATTTTCCATAAAAGTAACATGTTGATCTACTTATCAACACCAACCAAGTCCTTGACTTGCTGTTGTTTCTTGTCAGTAACCAACCTCATCCAAACTGATGATCAAGTTTGAACACCATTTTAGATGAAATGGGAAAATCCCACAACTTTGGGACTAATTTCAACGCCTATGGATTCCTATTTCCCATTAAATTTGGAAAAATTTCATTTAATTTGGGAATGTGAAAGAGAGATAGATTCTCAAGAAAATGGTGGTGTTGAGAAACGCCTTTTAAAATTTTTATATGGGTGTTTCAAAACACTTCATAAAAGAGATAGATTCTCAAGAAAATGGTGGTGTTGAGAAACACCTTTTAAAATTTTTATTTTTATGTGGGTGTTTCAAAACACTTCATAAAAGAGATAGATTCCCAAGAAAATGGTGGTGTTGAGAAACACCTTTTAGAATTTTTATTTTTATGTGGGTGTTTAAAAATACTTCATAAAATCATACATAAGCCGGGGAAATAAAACAATGAGCAAGATATGAAATGCTATTCAATTTCTCCTATTAAGCTAGCCTGTGCCTTCTCCATGACATTTGATAGGATCTTGATTGTTTTCGCAATTCTTCCAGCCCTTGGAGTCCATGACCATACAATTGTATCAACACACTCCCAGCGCTTTGGGTCAGCAGGATTGCAGCACCAACTCTTTTTCCAACAATCCTCATACTGTTCTTGGATTGTGGGATTTCGTTTTCGATGTTTTGGTGCCCAATACTGAATCAAAACTTTCTTGTAGTTAGGAGATGATTTGTCTACATCAACGTTTGACTCTGCCACTCCTAGCCATATCGGATATTCAGGATCTGCGGGTCTCACAAGAACAAGATCCCCTTTTCTTACATCAATTTGAGGCCTAAAGGCCTCTTGTGGCCTTGCACTTTGAGGACCAACATAGTGATCATTCAATTCTTCATCTCTGTCTTCCTCTATCTCTTGCATTTGATGACTCCCTATAGTCTTTGGCCAAAATGTTGTATATTCACCAATGTGTTTATTGGTTGGTTGTTCAAGCTCATTGATTATGCTTTGCCAATAAGTGATAAAACAGGCTCCATGTATTTTGTGGAGTCATGGTCCTTTCCCTTTAATAGAGAACATATTTTCCAAAATTCAAGATATGACTTAATCCCTTGAATAACAAGCGGACTATCTCTCACATAGTCTGCTATAGGTACCACATCTGGACAGCCTTCTGGTAATTTTGGTTTTCCCTGGTCATCTTTTTTCCACAACTCAATTCCCGACTTCTTTGGCATCCAATCGGGTGATTTGGGATGAATTTTGTACTGCATTACTGGGACTTCACCTTGCATATAGAAACAAAATTGAAGTGGCTTAGAGTGTCCGACTAGAGCATCTTGTCCGTCACACATGTAGTCTTGCACAAAGGATTTAAAGTCGGGAACTTGTGTCATCAAAAATGGTGCTGGAGCTGAGCTTTCACATTTTTGAAAATGTTCCATCAGATGTAGAAAAGTGAATGTCATTCCTATTCGCAATCTTTCTGAGAACCTACAAAACATTGCATCTATGTCCTCATGTGTATGACCCACCATTAAGAATCCCAAATGCACGGTTTTGAAAACTCCTTTTGCTACTAACAAGGATAAGTATGCAAACAAATATCGATTTTTATTCTCTCCTGCACAATTATCTAGCTGTAGCAAAAGATTCTCAGGCAATTTTTGAAATACAGGGTTGGATATTGTATCCACAACACATTGAGAGGAAGTTGATTGTATATGTACAATCTCTTCATTACATCCTTGGATGGCCAACGGTGGTGTCATTGTTGATGCATTCCTCTCATGCTCTTGCTTCATTTTGTTTTGGAGGTCTAGAGCTCTCCTTGAGTTCAATGCATTGAATAACGTTACGTTGCTGTGTGGCATACCGTCATGGCATAAATCTCCTAGTCCATGGTTTTCTGTTCTTTCCAGATTCTGTAAGCATAATGCAAGGGAACCAATTGTAGCATTGGGATCTGAAGGCCATAGACCATTAAGTGAGAAGTGACAATACATTCCATGACCATGTCCATGTGTTATCATACCTGTTAATGATACTTGCAATTGATAGGCATTCGCATAATCTTTTGAGTTCACACACAACCTAGGTATTGCTGTCTTTTTTTGATCCATTTTATCATGTATAATGCATAAATACTTATCCTTTTGCAACTGGGAGAACTTACGCTAGGTGTAGTACACATTCCTACAACTTTGTTGTTGCAACATGTGAATTCGATGTTCATCCTTCAAACGTGCAATCATCTCGTCATCCTTTGTTGACTCTAGTTGAGACTTTATCCGACTACACACAACACATTTGGAGAACTCACTTGTTTTTGACAATGTCACATTAGCAAACTCTGTATTCCAAATCCTATTGAATGTCGTGCTAGACATTGGCTTTGAGACTCATACTGCCAAGTGTTTTATTGACATCATGTAAATGTCTACTTGCTTGTACGTGTTTGGTATTGCAAGCAAAGTTTCCCTAGTACCATCTTCCATGGTTCTACTCTTATGTGGCATTCTCTCCGAGTTTTCATCAACAAAAGAGCGCATCAATGCCCTTCCCATTTCTGTATGGTCTCTTCCTTTTCTCATGACACCATCATTACCATGCACTGAGCGTCTAATCCCATTCTCAAAATGTTCACGGTAATGATAAAATGAAGTTTTTGGAATGCCATGAATTTCGTACCAAGCTCTACCGCAAACCTCACTGCCATTAAAAGAAAACACGTAGCATGTCTTTGTAGTTGTTTTGTTCTCACGCCATGCAGTCAACATTGTATCATACACATAGTTTGTTCTATTTTGCAAACTCTGTCCCCAAAATTCATTGTGCATAGCCATGACCTTATCTCGATTGGCATATTGACAACACCTTTTGGAACAACAATCTATGGCTGAAACAAGCTGGACAGATGCTAGAGATGCTTGATTCGATCTCTTAGAAGCTTTCACTGACATTTTTGGCTTCCTATTTACAAAGCAATATTTCCGCTTTTTTGAAATAGGCTCTACCAAATAAGTTGATTCAATGCATGTGTCTTGTAACGCATGAATAGCATGTAGATCCTCATAGCATAACAATTCTTTTCCATCCATAGTTGTCACTCTCTTGATAGGCCAACAAACTAGATTAATGCTGCATACACTAGCTTCTGCAGAAATAGTAGCCTCATCTGCATAGGATGTTTTGATACCAATACCAATGTTATCTTCACCTAGCTCACCAAAGTTTACAGAGTCAAACGGACACACATACATGACAACCCCTTCGGCTACTACATGTGTTTTGCTTTCATCCCAAAGTTGAAACGTCTTATCCTTCCAAACCTCTCTGTAGCTCATTCCATTTGTGCATCCAATGCTCCTTCTGCTTTGTCAGCCTCATGCATAGAAGCCCCTTTGTACTGCATCTCATTTATATGTTGCAACAACCCACTACTCCATTTCACAATACTATGAAAAGCATCTCCCACTGTCAATGCATCCATTGTTGGAAAAGGGATGAGTGCTTTCTTTTCAAAACACAAATCAACTGACACCGATACATTGCCTTCCCCAATAAGCATGCTAGAACAATTTGCACTTGGATTTATTTCAAATACAGTCCCAATGGCAACCTTTTGTGTCGCTACAAACATGCACACTCTATCACCATGATTGAAATTAGCCATACCTGCAAGAAGATTTGCAAGAATAATTGTTAAACAAACCGCTTGCAGAGTATATTGATTTACGTAGCATAAAGCATAACAAGTATGTATGTGGGTGTTTCATGAGAAGCACCCTGTGGCCTGAAGGTCATGGGGTTCCCTCTATGCTACTAAGAATCTCTTTGTGCTCTATGCTCTATCGTCTATGCTCTATGATCTATATTGACTTCCTATGGTCCCTAGACCACAAGGCGCCCTCATTGCTTCCAAAAAACCCTCATTGTTTTGCTATGGCCCCAGGGCCATAGATCTCTATGCCGGTATAAAGCATATTTGCTCTATATTAGCTCCCTAAGGCCTAAAGGCCATAGGGTTGTCCTCAAGATCACCTCACGGAGTTTCATGTCAAGTATATATACATCCTATGGCACCCCATGACCCTAGGGCCATAAGATCTCCAAATGAAACATATAGCAATGTATGGCCCTTGAGCTTATACATTGCAACCCCATGACCCTAGGGCCATAGGATCGGCATATGAAACATATGACAATGTATGGCCCTTGAGCTTATACATTGCAACCCCATGACCCTAGGGCCATATGATCGGCATATGAAACATATGACAATGTATGGCCCTTGAGCTTATACATTACAACCCCATGACCCTAGGGCTATAGGATTTCCAAATGGAACATAGGGCAACGTATAGACCTTGAGCTTATACATTGACACCCTATGGCCCTAGGGCCACAAGACTTCAAAACATACAAAAAGACAACCTATGGCCCTAGGCCCAAGGGTGTGAGCATTGACACCCTATGGCCCTAGGGCCACAAGACTTCAAAACATACAAAAAGACAACCTATGGCCCTAAGCCTATGGGTGTGAGCATTGACACCCTATGGCCATAGGGCCACAAGACTTCAAAACATACAAAAAGACAACCTATGGCCAAGATGTCAAAGGTGGCCAAGATATCAATGTAGCCCCATGGCCCTAGGGCCATAGGATCTCTATATGGAACATGTGGCACCCTATGGCCCTTGAGATTATACATTGCCACCCCATGACCCTAGGGCCATAGGATTTCCAAATGGAACATAGGCAATGTATGGCCCTTGAGCTTATACATTGCCACCCTATGGCCCTAGGGCCACAAGATCTCACAACATACAATAAGAGAACCTAAGGCCCCTAAGCTCAAGGGTGCGGGTTCAAGGGTGGCCAAGATATCAATGCAGCCCCATGGCCCTAGGGCCATAGGATCTCTATATGGGACATGTGGCACCCTATGGACCTTGAGCTTATACAATTCCACCCCATTACCCTAGGGCCATAGGATTTCCAAATGGAACATAGGCAATGTATGGCCCTTGAGCTTATACATTGCCACCCCATTACCTTAGGGCCATAGGATTTCTGAATGGAACATAGGAAATGTATGGCCATTGAGCTTATACATTTCCATCCCATGTCCCTAGGGCCATAGGATCTCCATATGGGACATGTGGCACCCTATGGCCCTTGAGCTTATATATTGCCACCCCATGACCCTAGGGCCATAGGATCTCCAACTAGAAAGTAGGGCAACGTATGGCTCTTGAGCTTATACATTGTCATGGACCTAGGGCCATAGGATCTCCAACTGGAACATAGGGCTATGTATTGGAGCTTATCCATTGTCCCCCCTAAACCCTAGGGCCATAGGATTTCCAAATGGAATATAGGGCAACTTATGGCTCTTGAGCTTATACATTGCCACCCTATGGCCCTAGGTCCACAAGCTTTCACATTGCCACCGTAGGGCCACAAGGATCTCACAAGATAGAAGAAGAAAACCCTAGGACATAGGATTTTCAAATGGAACCGAGTGTACGCTTTGATCCTTGACCTCCAACATTGCCGTCCTATGGTGTGAACCCAGGGGTGGCTGAGGTGTCTTCATAATAATTTTGGCCATTCAAGGGATATCCACAAGTGGCATAAATTAAAAAAATAATTATAAAAATTTTACGCTACGACAAACTTTGTCATAATGGGTTTTCAAATACACTTATTGATATCGGACAAAAAAATAGCGCACAATTTTTGGGATAATTTTTTTAAAATTTAGCTATTTTTGGTGTATTTTTTACTATGCAGATTTTGATTCTGGAGTCAAATTTTGCTTCATGGGTGTCATTCCACTCGTACTACAAAGATATGGACATTGACAAAGCCTTGCACCAACTTTTTTTTCCCCAGAAAAGCTCTTTCAATTTCGGAGCCGGTGAGCTATGTCTCATTTTCGCACAAAGCCTATAACTCTAGGAATCTCGACTGCAAACCCGTGAGAACAGTCCCTACATTCAAAATTTGAATTTTGAATTTCTAACCGAACCTAACTAACCTTATCTCTCTCTTTCTCTCTCTACCACAATTTTTCCGCGCTGTAGCTCTCTTTCTCTCTCTCGTTTCTTGCTCGAAACCTACACAGAAACCTGCACAGAGCTTGTCTTTCTTTGTCTCTCTCTCCCTCTCTCCCTACGCATACAGTTCTACGCCATCGTTGCGACGCGCACACAGATCTATGCGAAGCCATCGCCACAACCTTCAGCAGAAGGACTGCTGTTGCGACCTCCCAAACACAGATCTGTTACCATCATCGTCGCGGCCTCAACACACCTAAGTGACTGCTTGCTACTACTGCTGTAGCCGGTTTTCATCAAACACAGATTTACTCAGAGGTAACGTGTAGAAACCCTAATCTTTTTGCTTAATTCGGTTTTAACTGTTCTTAATCTAATTACGTTTTAGCTAAGTTGTGAATCACCTCTCTCTAAAACAATAAACAAAAATCATTAATTACATCTCTAAAACTGTAAAACTGTAGACTGTAGAACTATAAAACATAAAAATCTCTAATTAGAGATCTAAATCTGTAATACATAATACTCTAATTAGAGACCTAAAAATATAAAACAGAAGACACTAATTAGGGACCTAAATTTGTAAAACGAAAAACTCTTATTAGGGACCTAAATCTGTAAAACAGAAAACTCCTCATAAGTGACCTAATACTGTAAAATTGTAAAACTCTAACTGCAAAAATCTCTAATTATAAAAACAAAATTATAAACCTGCAAATACAAAAGACAATAACTACAGAAAATGCTGAAACTATGGATACCTGTAATTGGGTTGTGGGGAGTTGGGCACACGTTGTAAGAGTACGAGTAGAGCGCGCTGTTGTATGAGGATGGATTAGGGTTCAATTTTTCATGAGGATGGAAAAAGAAAAGAGGCAAAAAGGTGGGAAAGAAAGTGTACACTATATGTGTTTGTAAGATATGGTGTAATATAGTTTCTTTAAATTCATTTGTAGTCACTAAAATAAAACTAGACATCGAATCTTTAGAAGGGCAGACAGGGTGTGGCTACATAGGGTTTCACCTCATACTAGTAACATATGGCCCTAAGGAACCCTATGACCATAAGGCCATAGGGTGGTCTCACAGCATACTATAGGGTGACCAATGTCCCATTTGGCCATAGGGTGCCAATGTACAATATCAAGGGTCATAGGGTTCCCTATGTTCCTATTGAAGATCCTATGGCCATAGGGCCATAGGATCTCCAAAACATATATATGGCATTATGGCCATAGGATCACATGGTGCTCTATGTCCGATCTAGAGACCTTGTGGCCCAAGGGCCTTTGGGTGGCAATGTACAATCTCAAGGGCCATAGGGTTCCCTATGTTCCTTTTGGAGATAGGGTGGCACTAAGGCCATAGAATCTCCAAAAGCAACATAAAGAACCTAGGGCCATAGGATCAAAGGGTGACCTATTGGAGACCTTGTGGCCCAAGGGCCATAGTGTGGGAATGTACAATCTCAATGGCCATAGGGTTCCCTATGTTCCTTTTGGAGATCCTATGGTCCTCGAGCCATAGGATCTCCAAAATGAACATATGGCCCTACGGACATAGGATCACAGGGTTCCCTATGTTCCTTTTGGAGATCCTATGGTCCTCGGGCCATAGGATCTCCAAAATGAACATATGGCCCTACGGACATAGGATCATAGGGTGCCCTATGTCCCATCAAGAGACACTGTGGCCCAAGGGCCATAGGATGGCAATGTACAATCTCAAGGGCCATATGGTTCCCTATGTTCCTTCTGAAGATCCTATGGCCCTAGCGCCATAGAATCTCCAAAAGGAACATAAGGAACCTATGTCCATAGGATCAAAAGGTGCCCTATGTTCCATCTTGAGACCTTGTGGTCCAAGGGCCATAGGGTGTATTTGTACAATCTCAAGGGCCATAGGGTTCCATATGTTTTTTTTGGAGATCCTATGGCCCTATATCCATAGGATCACAGGGTGACCTACGTCCCATATAGAGACCTTGTGGCCCAAGGGCCATAGGGTGACAATCTACAATCTGAAGGGCCATAGGATTCCCTATGTTCCCTAGGGTCACAAGGTGCCCTACGTTCCATCTGAAGACCCTATGGCCCAAGTGCCATAGGGTGGCAATGTACAATCGCAAGGGCCATATGATTCCCTATGTTCCTTTTGGAGATCCTATGGCCCTAGAGCCCTAGGTGCATGGGGCTTCCATGGTGCCCGTTAATATGCACCATGGTGTACCCTATGTACGTAGGCCACCCTCGGGCCCTTGGATGCCCTTTGTCCCATCTAAAGACCTTGTGGTCCAAGGGCCATAAGGTGACAATCTACAATCTCAAGGGCCATAGGATTCCCTATGTTCCCTAGGGTCACAAGATGCCCTACATTCCATCTGAAACAATGAGGGCACCTTGTGGCCTTCGGGCCATAGGATCTCTATGTAGAGCATAGAGCAAAGAGCATAGAGAGCTTCTTACTACCATAGAGGGAACCTTATGGCCTTCAGGCCACAGGGTGTCAATATAGAGATAACAAAGGTTTTTACTAGCATAGAGGGGACCCTATGGCCTTCAGCCCACAAGGTCTCCTCAATATAGAGAAAATAGTGTTTTTTACTGGCATAGAGAGCACCCTATGGACCTGGGTCCATAGGTTTCCAAAAAACTGTCATGAATGGTTTCTTTAAAACATACAGGGCACCTTGTGCCCTTAGGGTCATAAGATGTGTAGAGCATGGAGAGGTTCTTACTATCATACAGGGGACTCTATGGCCTGAAGGCAACAGGGTCCCAATATGGAGCATAGATCAGTTCTTACTAGCATAGAGAGACCAAATAGTGCTTTATACATGGGGCCATAAGGTGTCAAAACAATGAGGGTTTTTTCAAAACAATGAGGGCACCTTGTGGCCTTGGGGCCATAGGATGTCAATATAGAGCATAGAGCAGAGAGAGCTTCTTACTACCATAGACGGAACCCTATGGCCTTCAATCCATAGGGTGTCAATATAGAGAAAACAGAGGTTCTAGCATAGAGGGGACCCTATGGCCTTCATCCCACAAGGTCTCCTCAATATAGAGAAATAGTGTTTTTTACTGTCATAGAGAGCACCCTATGGCCCTGGGTCCATAGGTTGCCAAAAAAAACCTCATGAAGGGTTTCTTTAAAACATACAAGGCACCTTGTGCCCTTAGGGTCATAAAATGTGTCGAGCATAGAGAGGTTCTTACTAGCATACATAGGACCCTATGGCCTGAACGCCATAGGGTCCCAATATAGAGCATAGATCGGTTCTTACTAGCATAGAGAGACCAAATAGTGCTTTATACGTGGGAGCATAATGTGCCAAAACAATGAGGGTTTTTACAAAACTATGAGGGTACCTTGTGGCCTTGGGGCCATAGGATGTCAATATAGAGCATAGAGCATAGAGCATAGAGCATAGAGAGCTTCTTACTATCATAGAGGGAACCCTATGGCCTTCAGGCCACAGGGTGTCAACGTAGAGAAAACAGAGGTTCTTACTAGCATAGAGGGGACCCTATGGCCTTCAGCCCACAAGGTCTCCTCAATGGCATAAAGAGAATCCTATGGCCCTGAGTCCATAGGTTGCCAAAAAACCCTCATGAAGGGTTTCTTCAAAACATATAGGATGTGTAGAACATAGAGAGTTACTTACTAGCATAGGGGAGACCCTATGGCCTGAAGGCCATAGGGTGCCAATATAGAGCATAGATCGGTTCTTACTAACATAGAGAGACCAAATAGTGCTTTATAATTGTGGCCATAGGGTGCCAAAACAACATTGAGGGTTTTTTCAAAACAATGAGGGCACCTTGTGGCCTTGGGGCCATAGGATGTCAATATAGAGCATAGAGCATAGAGAGCTTCTTACTAGCATACAAGAAACCCTATGGCCTTGAGGCCACAGGGTGTCAACGTAGAGAAAACAGAGGCTCTCACTAGCATAGAGGAGAACTTATGGCCTTCAGCCCACAAAGTCTCCTCAATATAGAGCAAATAGTGTTTTTACTAGCATAGAGAGCACCCTATGGCTCTGGGTCCATAGGTTGCCAAAAAACCATCATGAAGGGTTTCTTCAAAACATAGAGGGCACCTTGTGCTCTTGGGGTCATAGTATGTGTAGAGCATAGAGAGGTTCTTACTAACATACATGGGACCCTATGGCCTCAATTAGGGTGCCAATATAGAGAATAGATGGGTTCTTACTAGCATAGAGCGGACCCTATGGCCTTCAGGCCAAAGGGTGCCAATATAGAACAAAGATAAGTTCTTACTAGCATAGAGAGACCAAATAGTGCTTTATACCTGGGGCCATAGGGTACCAAAACAATGAGGGTTTTTCAATGGCATAGAGAGCACCCTATGGCCCTGGGTCCATAGGTTGCCAAAAAACCCTCCTGAAGGGTTTATTCAAAACATAGAGGGCAACTTGTGGCCTTGGGGTCATCGGATGTGTAGAGCAATGAGAGGTTCTTACTAGCATACAGGGGACCCTATGGCCTGAAGGCCATAGGGTGCCATTATAGAGCATAGATCGGTTCTTACTAGCAAAGATCGGACCCTATGGCCTTCATGCCAAAGGGTGCCAATATAGAGCATGGAGAGGCTCTTAGTAGAATATAGGGGACCATATGGCTTTCAAGTCACGTGGTGCCAATATAGAGAAAATAGTGTTTTTACTAGCATATAGAACATCCTGACCTAGGGGGATTGGTTGTCAAAAATCCATCATAGAAGGGTTCCTATGGCCTTCAGCCCACAAGGTCTTCTCAATATAGAGAGAATAATATTTTTCATTGGCATACAGAGCACCCTTGGGGCCCTTGAGGCCAACCCTATGGCCTTCAGGCCTTAGGGAGCTAATATAGAGCATGGTGCTTTATATCGGCATAGAGAGCTATGGCCCTAGGGCCATAGCAAAACAATGAGGTGTTTTTGGAAACGATGAGGGCACCTTGTGGTCTGGGGGCCATAGGAAGTCAATATAGATCATAGAGCATAGACGATAGAGCATAGAGCACAAAGAGATTCTTAGTAGCATAGAGGGAACCCTATGACCTTCATGCCACAGGGTGCCATTATAGAGTAAACAGAGATTCTTACTAGCATAGAGGGGACCCTATGGACTTCATCCCACAAGGTCTCCTCAATATAGAGTGTCATAAGGGAACATGTGATCACACTACCATAGAGTGGCCTAGGTACACTTGTAGAACCATTTTGTTGGCACCCTTTGGACCTAGGACCACATGGTTTAACATAGAGGTGACTCTATGGCCCTAGGTCCATATGGATGTAATAGTATCCATCTTGTCTAAATATTTGTCATTCTTTTTATAGAAAATGTCTCAGAAGAGAAAGTCAAAGTCAGTTGATGCAACAGGCTCAACACCAAGTTCTTGGTATCTAGATTTTCACTTACCAAATGGTGGAAGTGATGAGAAAGTCCACTTGTTCTTTCAAGATAAAGAGAAATTGCCCTTCAAGAACTGTGGTATTGTCAAGGAGATAAAGAAAGATTGTTCAGATCTTGAAATGTCTCCATGCGTTGGAGTAAAACTACTCAATGGTGACTCCTACTTGTTGGAGCCTGTGGCCTTTGCTCAAAAATTGGTGAAGGTTGATTATGAAGGAGTGACAATGACAAAAGCAGGGTGGGTGGAGCTTCAAGACGACACTCCAAGTGAGAACTTTATAGACTTATATATTGAGGGCTTTAAGAAAGTCAATCAATATTTAGGTAAATTGAGCAGCACAAAGAAGAATAAGAAGCGAAAGAATGAAGACACAGGTACAAAAAATCAATCTAAGACGCTTAAGGAGAGTCAGACTCCCTCAGTTGGAGAAAATAGTGGAAATGTGGCTGAAGAAAATCTTTCAGTTATACCCTTACAGACTCAAGAAGTAGGAGATTCTAGTGGACTTGCAACCCTAACAGTTGGAACCCCCTCGGTGGCAGTGGTTGTGGACTCAGCATCCTTAGCTGTGTTGGACTCTATTATACAGCCCAAAGAAAAAGATCTTGATAAAGAAGTTGCCAAAACTTCTAAGAGTGGGCTAGATGGATACGTCGAAATTGACCACTATTTTAAATTTGGTGTACAATTTACCCAATTGATCCCAGTTGAGCAATGCAACCTTGCACCAGATGGCTATAGATGCAGACCATTGTCAGATGTATATGTGAAATATTTCTTGAAGCAATTTGCAGGGCACTATAGGCCAGTCTCCAGTGCAACAAACTTGATGCCGTATAACCCAATTACAAAAATGCCTTTACAAACAGCTGAAGTGCATGGAGAAAAGCTATCAACATACCACTACTGGATTCTAGCTGGTTAGCATTCCATCATAGCGGCTAGAGCTTTTGCGTAACAACAACACTAAGTATGCTTTGAGAAAAGAGTTCTACAAGTTTAGAATTGCAAGGATAGTGGTAGACGCTCCGAAAGAGGTTGCTGTTTGAATTTCCAAAATGGAGAACATGGAGAGAATAACAGCAATGAAACACCAGCCTTATGTGGAGGTCTTGAAGCATGGCCGTAGTCAATGGCTTGCATATTCTAAACCAACAAAACCCAAGGCAAGTGTTCCTGTCGGTCATCCGAGTCGAGCAGGTTGGGATGTAAGTTCCACTTCCCTATGCTTGTTTTTGTTACAAATATGTTTTGAAAAAGTAAATTTTCTTTTCTTTATTTTAAAGGTCTTTGTAAATGTGGCGAACATCGTGTTCAACCATAAATCATTTGCCAACAAAGAAGCACACATGGTCATGTACGATGATGAAATCTATGATCAGTGGATACACATCTTGGAGAAGCATCAGACATCAACTGCTCGTGGGCGACAACCAAACATAACAACCTTTAGATGCCTAGCTGGTTTAGAAGATAATGATGCCAAGCTACTACAACAAGAGCCGGCAGATGAGAAGATCTACTTAGTGAAGCAACCACGTCAAGCGGGCATGCTCGACCTCACTGCACGTGCAACGGTCTTAAAGAAGACCAGGGTTTTTGAGCCTCAAATGTTGATGGCATTTAAAGAGATAGATCCATCATCAATAGCAGTTACTTCATGGGATACATGTAAGTCTCATTATAACATTACATATGAGATTTACAAATCTCTCTTCACGAGTTGTACGCAATGGCTAAATCTCCTACTACAAAAAGGAAAGGAGAAAGAGCCAATTCCTGAGATCACTAGGGGATATGTGCAGTGGATCATTGAACAAAAGAATGGCACTTCTAGTTTCCAATTCATTTTACCATGGACAATCAAGTGTGTTGGAAAGAATTTGGAAGGCATTGAGTTTCTTTGCACAGTGAGAATAGCTCTAAAATTCGTGTTGGTGTTTGCATCATAGACACAACACACAAAAGTCTTACATCTAGTGGTTGGAGTGCTACCCAATTTGGTAAAGTAATTGATGGAGTATGTGGGGTAGCACATCAACCATCAGAGTTTTTAATTGCCGGCTTAGTCAAGTATCAGCATGCTGCTTCCCTAGAGAAGGCAATTTCTGAAAAAGCTAAATGTTATGAAATGCACGTTCTACCTTTGAGCTCCTTAATGGGATCAGAGACCATCCAAACATGTGCTCTTCGCGAAGTAATTTTTGGGGTTTGGTCATTTTTCATTCAAGGAGAGCAGTACAACAACTACTCTAGTGTTAAAGAGTCATTGTTGGAGCCAATGCATACTCTCTGCATCAATGACGACGAGTATGATGGTGTGACCACGGCCAAATCCTTTTTTGTACGTCGTGCAATCAAATGCATCTGTCTCAAAGAAGATGATCAAGTGATAGACATCTTTTCATTAGGCTATGGGACTAAAGAGGCACTACAACAACAGAGAAAGGTGATATCGGTTGCATGTAGTAGTGATCAAATGACGCAATTGGAATCTCTTTGCCATTCCATAGTGGAAGAAGACCTTGATCTTAGAAGGTGGGAAAGTGTGGATAACACAGAGAAAGTCAATACCAAGGATTTAGAGGAAGAAGAAATTGAAGAACCATTGGATGCAAGTGCTGAGGCCATTCTAGAAAGTCTACAGGAAACATGTTAAGCTAGCCACCCATGATATTACATTACTGATATTTAGATTATTATTGTTTTCATTTTATTTTATTTGTCCCATCTCAAATCTACCCATGATGTTAAAAACATTGATGTTTGGCTCGTTATTTTTCTCAATTTATTTTCTTTGAAAAAATGTGAACTTGCGAGTTTGAGTTTTTTCACAATAAATGAATTAGACTTAAGTGTATGATATTATATGGACATGTTTTGGTAAATAGAGTTCTACATTTATATATGGTCATAAGATATATATTATGTAATACTTTAAAGTTAATTGATCATATGAGGTTTGGGAAGAATACACTATGACTTGAGGATCATAGAGTTCTTTGTAGACATGACACCCTATGGCCCTAGGGCCATAGAATTCCCCAAAAGAAAATGGGATACCCTACAACCTTACAAATGTAGGGTGATTACACCGAGTCTCTAAAAGGGCACATAAGCATCTGGGTTACTCTATAGCCTTAGGCCCATAGGGTGTCAACATAGAATCACCCAAAAGCATTCGGCTATCCTACAATCTTACGGATATAGGGTGATTACATAGAGTCTTTAAAAGGGCACATTAGCATTTGGGCTAGTCTATAGCCTTAAGGCCATAGGGTGTCAACACAGCTATCCTACAATCTTATGTATATAGAGAGATTACATAAAGTCTTTAAACGGGCACATGAGTATTTGGGCTATTCTAGAAGGAAACATAAGTTATCCAAAAGCATTTGGGATACCCTAAGGCCTTAGGGCCATAGGGTGGTGACATAGAATCTCCACAGGGGCACTTAAATCACCCCATGGATGCAAATCACCTAGCTCTTATGGACACATCTTATAAAACATCACATGACACCCTATGGCCTTTAGACCATAGGTTGGTTATTCTAGGTCACCTAAAGACTCTATAAGTGTTTCAAGAACATTTTTCGTTGGCCTTATATCTTATGTCCATATACATTAGGGACATATATTTCTTATCTTGTGATTAAGGTTTAATATTCTATTGCGAATGAAATAAGCTAGAAAAAACTAAAAAGTATTTAGTCCTCAAAATTCCAAAATGAGAGTTTGAAAAATTGATGTATGATCATTTTTTGTTGGGTGTAAGTTCTTCTATTGTGAATTGATGGTGTAAGCGTTTGAAATAATTATCTTTGTATTGCAACTAACTAGATTAAACATATTCGCTTTGAAATAATTTTCTTTGTATTGCAACTAACTAGATTAAACATATATTCAACATTTGTTGTAAATGCCAATTATTTGCTTAGATAGTAAACATCGAGTATAAATGGTTATTGAAGCATTTGTCCTTGGATTATGTGAAGATCTAGTTCTTGGATTGTAACAAGATTTTATTCAAAGATATAAAGTGCGAGTATTTTGTTCCAAACTATGATTTCGTTTCTCTTCTAGATGATGCAGAGAATTGGAATTTATATCTTGAATTTTTCTCAATAGAGGGAAGCTAGGACTAGTAGAATTTTTTAGCTTGTCATGTAGCAATCGGAACATTGTATCAAGGTTTATTGCAAAGAAATGATTGTATAATGTATAACCATTGTTTAAGTTTGTAAATTGGAAGTAGAAGGCAATGCAAGTTCCAAAACATGTGTAATGCCATAAGGAGAATCCCACACAAATACTTTTGCCCCTCAGAAGTTGTAAATCAAAGTGCATGGTGAGCCGCACCTTCCATCCACCAACAGATCAATACATTTGTGAATTAAAGTACTTGCAAATTTTATTTAAATGTTTGAATGTTATGATGATATTTGAAGGCAAAGACCCCTTCAACTGTGTGGCAAAGCAACAAATGTATGATGTATGATAATGATTCAATTTTGTATATCGTGTTGCATATTTATCGTAGTATTAACTTACACATTTTGCTAGCATAGAGGACACCCTATGGCCCTAGGACCATAGGATGCCATCATATCCCATGTACAATTTCTCTTTTACCATAGAGGACATCTTATGGATCTAGGGTCATAAGACGCCAACATAGTGCATAAATGGCTTCTTATAAGTATACACATAAACATAGTGCATAGAGGGAATTTTACTAGCATAAACACCGCCCTATGGCCTTGGGACCATAGGGTGACAACATAGAGCATAGAGGGCTTTTTATTAGGACCTTGTTGCCCTTGGGACGCCATAGTGCCATAAAGTGGTTTTTGTATATATAGTAGAGAATTCTCACACACATGATACCTTGGTCACTATCTAACCCTTGGACCATATGATAGTAGCATAGAGGACACCCTATAGCCCTAGGGTTTCCTTCTATCCCTAGGGCCATACACTGCCAACATATAGTATACATGGTTTTTTCATAGAGCAAATCTTTTAGCCCTTCACTATAGAGTGGAAACCTAGACCATATAATGTATCCTACTAGCATAAAAGGCACCCTATGACCCTGAGGCCAAAGAGTACCAATTTAGGGCATAAAGGGTCTCTTACTAAGTTGAAGGGCACCTTGTGGCCCTAGGGAGCACCCTATGGCCCCAGGGCGATAGGGTGTTAACATAGTCAAATGGGGTGTAAACTTAGAACATAGAGGGTTTCTTACTATCATGGAGGACACCCTGTGTCCTTGGTGCCATAGGGTGCAAACATATAGCATGGAGGGTTTCTTGCTAGCATAGAGAGCACCCTATGGCCTTGGGGCCATATGATTCCAACAAAGAGCATAAACGGTTTTTTGATAGCATAGAGGATAGCTTATTCCCCTGGGGCCATATGATACAAAAATAAAAGAGTCTTAAGAAGGGCACCTAGGCCACTAAATCACCATGGGTCCATAAGGTGGTCTTTGTGGGGAATGCTCCTAAAGGGTTCCTTGGCTATCCTATGGCCTTTGGGCCACAGGATACCAACATAGAGTTTGGATGGTTTCTTACTAACATAGAGCTCACCTTGTGGCCTACGGTCTTTATATTCTAATATAGAGTTTCAATGGTTTCATACTAGGCGTAAGGGGCACATTATGGCCTTGGGGCCATAGAGTGTCAATGTAGAGCGCAGAGGTTTCCTTTCTAGTATAGCGGGGACCATGTGGCCTAGGAGCCATTTGATGCACCCTATGGCCCGAGGGTTGTAGGTTGCCAATGTACACAAGGTTTCTTAGTAGCGTTTCAATATTGAGCATAGAGGATTTCTTACTAGCATAGAGGCTACCTTGTGGCCCTAGGTCCATAGGGTGCAAACATAGAGAATAGAGGATTTCTTACTATCATACAGGGTACCTTGTGGCCCTAGGTCCATAAGGTGCAAACATAGAGCATAGAGGATTTGTTACTAGCACAGAGGGCACCCTATGGCCCAAAGGCCATAGAGTGACAACATGTAGCATAAAGGGTTTCTTACTAGCATAAGAGGAAGACCTTGTGGCCCTCGGGTCATAGGGTGCCAACATAAAGCATATATGGTTTCTTACTAGTGCTCATAGAGGGCATATTGTGGCCCTATGACAACCCATGGCCTTAGGGCCATAGGGTGACACATAAATAAAGTACCATATGGCTTTGAAGCCATATATTTTTTTATATGCTGAGACCTCCCAACAATCCTAACCCTATGACCTTGAGTCCATAAACAAACATATTTTGGAGTATCTTAAAGTCATAGAGATATCTACAAAGAGAACTGTATGGCCTGAAGGCCATAAGAAACTTAGTCAAGGAAATCATCCAATGCAAGAAGATCATGGCAATAGAAAATGAGACTTCTGCTCTAGAGCTTAAAGGCATAAATTTTTCTCCATGTATACTTCTAGGCGCCACCATCATGGACAAAGAACTAATGTAGCTAGATAAAGATTAGGAATCTCTAGACAATAAGGAGCATAAAAATAAATTCATTGTAGATGTGTTGTCAGTTAGTTTCTATTTGCAATTTTTTTTTTCTAAGAGTGTGACAAAAAAGAGTTATCAAAATGTAGATACTTTGGAATCTAAAATTAGGTGTTCTTTAAACTTGCAGTCCTTCAACAAGATATTGCGGTTGACAAAGTTTTACTCGAGATTGTTGGTATAGAGGATGCTAATGCCATTGACCCTACTGAGAAAGATTCTATCAATGTCCATGTAAACCAAAGAGTTTCTGACGAAGATGACAAGAATCTACAAGTCTTTGAAGGTCAACTGCTACAACGACTGGAGATAAATTTAAAGAGTGATCCAATGGAAAAAGACAGTGAAAGTTCCAGAACATGTGCAAGGGAAGAAGAAGAATCTAATGAAAATATACTAGTAGCCCAAGAGTTGTGAATTGGATTGCATGACACCACAATGGAAGTAGAAGGTTTTTTTTTTCCCCTAAAAAGCTCTTTCAATTTCGGAGTATTAACTTACACATTTTGCTAGCATAGAGGATACCCTATGGCCCTAGTACCATAGGATGCCATCATATCCCATGTACAATTTCTCTTTTACCATAGAGGACATCTTATGGATCTAGAGTCATAAGATGCCAACATAGTGCATAAATGGCTTCTTATAAGTATACACGTAAACATAGTGCATAAACGGAATTTTACTAGCATAAAGATCGCCCTATGACCTTGGGGCCATAGGGTGCCAACATAGAGCATAGAGGGATTTTTATTAGCACCTTGTTACCCTTGGGACACACATGATACCTTGGTCACTATTTGGCCCTTGGACCATATGATAGTAGCATAGAGGACACCCTCTAGCCCTAGGGTTTCCTTCTATCCCTAGGGACATACACTGCCAACATATAGTATACATGGTTTCTTCATAGAGCAAACCTTTTAGCCCTACGCAATAGAGTGGAAACCTAGACCATATAATGTATCCTACTAGCATAGAAGGCACCCTATGACCCTGACGCCAAAGAGTACCAATTTAGGGAACAAAGGGTCTCTTCCTAGGTTGAAGGGCACTTTGTGGCCCTAGGGAGCACCCTATGGCCCCAGGGCCATAGGGTGTCAACATAGTCAAATGGGGTGTAAACTTAGAGCATAGAGGGTTTCTTACTATCATGGAGGACACCCTGTGTCCTTGGTGCCATAGGATGCAAACATATAGCATGGAGGGTTTCTTGCTAGCATAGAGAGAACCCTATGGCCTTGGGGCCATATGATTCCAACAAAGAGCATAAACGGTTTTTTGATAGCATAGAGGATAGCTTATTTCCCTGGGGCCATATGACACAAAAATAAAAGAGTCTTAAGAAGGGCACCTAGGCCACTAAATCACCATGGGGCCATAAGGTGGTCTTTGTGGGGAATGCTCCTAAAGGGTTCTTTGGCTATCCTATGGCCTTTGGGCCATAGGCTACCAACATAGAGTTTAGATGGTTTCTTACTAACATAGAGCTCACCTTGTGGCCTACGGTCTTTAGATTCTAATATAGAGTTTCAATGGTTTCATACTAGGCGTAAGGGGAACCCTATGGCCTTGGGGCCATAGAGTGTCAATGTAGAGCGCAGAGGTTTCCTTTCTAGCATAGAGGGCACCACGTGGCCTAGGAGCCATTTGATGCACCCTATGGCCCGAGGGCTGTAGGTTGCCAATGTAGACCGTAGAGGTTTTCTTTCTAGCATAGGGGGAACCTTGTGGCTATTTGGTGCTCCCCTAGAGCATACAAGGTTTCGTAGTAGCATAATAAAGGGTACCTTGTGGCCCTCAAGTCTCCATAGGGTGCCAACATAGAGCGTAGAGGAGTTTTCTTACTAGCATAGAGGACATCCTATGGCCTTGGGGCCATAGGGTTTCAATATTGAGCATAGAGGATTTCTTACTAGCATAGAGGCTACCTTGTGGCCCTAGGTCCATAGGGTGCAAACATAGAGAATAGAGGATTTCTTACTATCATAGAGGGTACCTTGTGGCCCTAGGTCCATAGGGTGCAAACATAGAGCATAGAGGATTTGTTACTAGCACATAGGGCACCCTATGGCCCAAACGCCATAGAGTGATAACATGTAGCATAAAGGGTTTCTTACTAGCATAAAAGGCAGACCTTGTGGACCTCGGGTCATAGGGTGCCAACATAAAGCATATATGGTTTCTTACTAGTGCTCATAGAGGGCATCTTGTGGCCCTATGACAACCCATGGCCTTAGGGCCATAGGGTGACACATAAATAAAGTACCATATGGATTTGAATCCATATATCTATTTATATGTTGAGACCTCCCAACAATCCTAACCCTATGGCCTTGAGGCCATAAACAAACATATTTTGGATTATCTTAAAGTCATAGAGATATCTACAAAGAGAACTGTATGGCTTGAAGGCCATAAGAAACTTAGTCAAGGAAATCATCCAATGCAAGAAGATCATGGCAATAGAAAATGAGACTTCTGCTCTAGAGCTTAAAGGCATAAATGTTTCTCCAAGTATACTTCTAGGCGCCACCATCATGGACAAAGAACTAATGTATCTAGGTAAAGATTAGGAATCTCTAGACAATAAGGAGCATAAAAATAAATTCATTGTAGATGTGTTGTCAGTTAGTTTCTATTTGCGTTTTTTTTTTTCTAAGAGTGTGACAAAAAAGAGTTATCAAAATGTAGATACTTTGGAATCTAAAATTAGGTGTTCTTTAAACTTGCAGTCCTTCAACAAGATATTGCGGCTGACAAAGTTTTACTCGAGATTGTTGGTATAGAGGATTCTAATGCCATTGACCCTACTGAGAAAGATTCTATCAATCTCCATGTCAACCAAAGAGTTTCTGACGAAGATGACAAGAATCTACAAGTCTTTGAAGGTCAACTGCTACAACGACTGGAGATACATTTAAAGAGTAATCCAATGGAAGAAGACAGTGAAAGTTCCAGAACATGTGCAAGAGAAGAAGAAGAATCCAATGAAAATATTCTAGTAGCCCAAGAGTTGGGAATTGGATTGCATGATAGCAATATGGAAGTAGAAGGCAATGGAAGTTCCAGAACATGTGCAATGCGAGAAGGAGAATCCAACACAAATATTTTAGCACCCCAGGATTTGGAAATCAAAGTGCATGGTGAGTCAGACCTTCCATCCACCAACAAACCAATGCTGACTATAATAGTGAGCTTGTGTGGATTGTTCCTGAGGAGATGCTGGCAAAAGTCCAAGAAAATGAAGAGCTTAAAGTTTGGACATGAGCATATTGTTCTTCGTCTAGGATGCATTGAGTTTTTAAAGGCTCTATTTAGAAATTTCAATGTAGGGATATGGTCAGCTGCTAATGACATGCATGTTGTGGACATCATCAAGATTTTAGAAAAGGAAGCTAAAGAAAAATTTCCATTCTTTATGATCTGGGGGCAAAGCCAATGTCAACCATGTGTAGAATCAAGGATCACTCGCTTCGATAATCCAGGAGTAGAAGCACTTTTCAAACCGTTGGCTATTGCATCATCAAAAGTTCGGCTTGATGCAAGAAGATTGCTTCTTGTAGATGATGAACCATTAAAGGGATGTGTGAATCCTGCATTGAATTGTATTTTTCCACCATTATTTAATGTTGATGATGAGGAGGATAATATCCTCCTTGGGGAGCTGCTACCATATATCAAAGCTCTCAATCATGTTAATGACATTCGCACAGTTACAGGATCTCATTTATATGGACAAGCACCCATTGCTCAAGGTCATGAGCTTTATAACCATGTACACAAGGTTGTTGTAGAGTGGGAGGAGAGAAATCTAATTTTTCTAGGAAAAACATACTCCACGGGAAGGCTACGAGAAGTTTCTCATCCTCTTCACGATGAGAAAGTTACAACATCTAGCACTAGTGGATTGTCCACTCGAAGTAAGGACAAGAAACTTTCAGCACATGATCGAGAAAAAGTAAGGGTCTTAAAGAATATCAAATCATTATCAGGCTTGAAAGGTACAGAAGCAATCATGCTTGCCCAAAAATTGGGATACAAGGAGCCAGTGATCAAAGTACATGAAGCCAGGAATTATATAAAGCATCTAAAAATTCAGTATGATCTCAAATAGCCCTATATCAAGAAATGATGGAGCAATGTTTTGTAACATTTTTTCATTTACAAATATCTTTATGTACTCAGAGACTTTGTTAGAGTGATGTAAATGATTAATAGTTTTTTAAATTTTCTTTCAATACTATAAGTAACTTCTGAGTTTCATGTGCCAAATGCTCTTTTTTTAAAAGCTTTTATAGTTTTTTGCTTTGAAATTTGAGTTCACTATGCCATCAAGGACAATCTACATGCTCATAAGGTCAAATCTTGCTCTATAACCTTAGGGGAGTTTCACTTTATGGTCTCAACACCCTATGAATCTAAGGCCATAGGGTCATAGTTTGGCATGTGTTTTTGCATAGGACTTACTAAGTGTAACCACAAATTAGCACCCTATGTCCCTAAGGTCTTCAACACACTTAAGATCTCTATATTAACTTTTTTTAAAAAATCATTTCAGGGCCTCTAAGAAAAAATGTTTTGCTATTAGATTATTACAAAATAGAGGAGCTTCCTTTCATCTTACATCAAATATCACATTCAAACCAAGAGCAATGGTTTCATGATCTACCAACATCTTTCAAACAGGACAAAAGAACGCTTATCTTGGATTTAGAGGGTGTGCTTCTTGCAACATTTGAGCTTCAATCAAGGCCAACTTGGACCAAGTACATGTGCATTGTAGAAGATAACAATGAGGTGTATGCGGTGCGTCCAGATGCAGAGTATTTCTTAAGATTTTGCTTTGAGTTCTTTGAGGTTTGGATTTGGAGCTGCCATCGTTTACAAAAAGCTCAACACATAATCAAGACCTGTTTTCCTACACAAAGTCACAAATTCAAGATGATTATGAATAACGAGTGCTGCCAAAATTCAAATTTCATAATTGGTTCCACAAGAGCCTATCACAAAAATCTTTCGACCATATGGAAGCTATTTGATTATTTAGATGGGGGCAACACTATAATATTTGATGATAGTCCATATCGAGTGATGTGGAATATGCAAGGAACTTATATGATTTTTCCAAAGTTTTGGAACCAACTTACTCAATTGCTTCAAAGTTTTTTAAAAGATGAAATTGTTCCATGGTTATGTGGATGGTTGTATGCTAAAGACAAGAGAGACTATACCATAAGAAATTTTGTAATGTTCCATCCTGATCCTGATCCTGAGACTCACTATGTAATGCAATGTTATATGTCTCAAAGGACTCAAAATCTCAAGAGAAGGAGGCCATTTTAAATGTACTAGTTAAGTATTCTAAATAGCATCTACCAAGTATTTGGTAATGTGTACTTTTCAAAATTTAAACTTGATGGAATGTTGTGGGATATCTTGAAACATCTTTAAACTGTTTTTTTAATGAAGTGCATCCTATTGTCAGGAGACTTCTCTCATTCAAGTTCTTTGGTTTCATTGTTTGATGCTTCTATGGTATTGTTAACTTTTTCTTCTTATTAATTGTCTTTATTAAGTGATCCAAACAATCAAAATTTCTTGACATTTGGTAGTGTTACAAAACGGTGTTTTTTGAACACCCTCAATCTTGGAGATATCATACTCTTTCTAGTTAGTCTTTTATTGTACATGCGATGAAGACCATCATTTTTATGAAACTGTCAAGTTGGTGGTAATCTTTATGTTTATACTTTATACTATTTTGACATAATCAATGTATACAATTTGTATTATTCACATCAAATGGTGTTTTTAAACACCTCCTTTTTTTGAGACACCATCTCTAAAACCTTTGAGTGAAGTTTTAAAGCATGTACTTGATGTAAAAAATCTTCATCTTAACATTGATTCTTTGGCACAAACTTATATTAGGACTTTTTATATTGTAGTTTTATGTTAAGAAATAATTTCAAAGTTAGAATTATGATAGTTTATCTAAGTAAGTGCCTCATCTAACTTTGTATAGTTAAATAAAATACCAAATGGAATTATAGGTGCAATAGATGACATCTTATGGTCTTAGGGCCATAGGATACTCTATAGTATTGTTTAGATTTTTTAATTGTTTGTGAACATAGATCATAGAGGGTTTTTCTCACTACCATAGAGGATATCCTATGTCTTTGGGGCCACATGGTCTCAATATTGAGCGTAGAGGATTTGTTACTAGCATAGAGGGTACCTTGTGGCCCTAGGTCCATAGGGTGCAAACACAGAGTATAGAGGATTTCTTACTAGCACAGAGGGCACCCTATGGTCTAAGGCCATATGGTGACAACATATAGAATAAAGGGTTTCTAACTAGCATACGAGGCACACCTTGTGCGCCTGGGGACATAGTGTGCCAACATAGAGCATAGAAGGGTTTCTTATTGGCATAAACAACATCTTGTGGCCCTAAGACAACCTACAGCCTGAGGGACATAGGGTGGCACATAAATAAAGTCCCATATGGTTTTGAAGGACTGGACCTCTTTATACGTTGGGACCAGCTAATAATCCTAACCCTATGGCCTTGAGGTCATAAAGAGACATATTAAAGTCATAGACATGTCTACAAAGATGCAATAGATGGCATCTCATGGTCTTATAGCCATAGGATACTATATATTATTGTTTTGACTTTTTAAGTGTGAAATATTAGTTTGAATGTTGTTTAAATTATCGTGTATTTAAAACTTGATAGCATGCTACAAAACCATGACCAAGTATTTTATTATACATGGATTAAGGTCACCAAATTATGACAAGAGTGTTTAATAGTATTTGCCTTTACATATTATCTTTTTTAATTGCTGTAATCAATCTATATGCTGCTTTAAAATCATATCAATTGGTTTTTTTGACACTTCATTTTTTGAGAAGCTACTTCTAGAAGCATTTGTTGAATTTTGAAAAGCACTGATATCATACAAATCCTCTTTCCCAAAACTATATTGGAGGTTTATTCTTAAATTTTATAGTAGAGAAATTAAAATAGACTCATACAATCATGATAAGTTATCTAAATTAAAGGCAACTAGAGCTTAGATATCATTAAATAACACAATCCTAGCATACACATTTAGAATTTGGGAAACGGGATTTTCCCAAATTATCTAAAATGGTGTTTTTGATAACCTGAGAATAACAGGCAGACACTAAAACTAGTCGCAACATGCCTTTCATAATGTGAAACAAAATCCCAACCAGAAAGGTAACCAATCCGGTTGTGTTGCTTCTTGCTAATGTATGCACTTAGCATATCCTTTGGTATTAAATAGAATTCTTGTAAGCTGCCCATCCAACGCGGGATGATGAATAGCAGAACCTGATCATACATGCTACATTGAGGACGCACTACTAGCTAGATTTCCAAATGCGTCCGATCAACATTTTCATAACAGTGGTTGGAGGGCTACATTTTTTTATAAAAAAAGACAAGCAGTCCAGTGTGCGGTGCATAGTAGCCAACCATGTTAGAGATCCATACAAGAGCTATCACGGTGGGAACATGGCAGACGCGGAGTGGGAGTGGGCAATGCAAGACTCAAGAGCGATCGGGCAGCGACGGACCCATTCTACAAACAGTAACGCGAAGCTCGCACCAGGCAAACACCCACACACTATGGATTTGTTTTCTTATGTGTCGAATTCCTCTCTCTCTCTCTCTCTCTCTCTCTCTCTCTCTCTCTCTCTCTCTCTCTCATTCGCCTCCTCCTTTGCTCTTCCTCACTTCGCCATGGCTTCTCCTTGTCGGCTTCATCCTCCCTAGCTGCTGCAGTCCCAACACTGGTATCAGAGCCCAGGTGTGTTACCATATACATGTGGTAGTGATGTGTGTGAGCACACTAGGACCGTCGGGGCATTTTTTCCCTCTTTAGGAGGTTTTCTCCCCGTGCATTGTATATATGTCCATCACTCTAGGGCTATCTATCTTTCTATTGCACACTAAGTAACACACTCTCTATTGTGTGCCTTGAGCTTCCTTCATCTTCTCCAAGCTGTGTGCGTTTCTCTGAAACCCTAATTCCAACAATTGGTATCAGAGTAGGTTGCGTCCTCCTGGGCTTAGTTGCCATCTACTCCAGCATACGCCTGCTTACTTTCTCCGATTTCAGTGAGGTTTGGCGAGCGTTCGCAGGTCGACAAATATTTCGAGAAATCTCTTAGAGCTCGGTCTGCTCGGATTTTTGATTTGGGCTCATTTCAGCCTCCGTTTCCACTACAGACAGGTTTGCCAGGCAATTTTGTCATTTTGTGCAAAATTTTTGTCACTGCCGTTTTCTGCATAACAAGTGCCTCATAGTCTTTTGAGGTTTGTGCTATATAGCACGTGTTGTTTCCTCTCCATTTCTCCTATTTCCAAGCAGTGTTCACATCAGGTGCAACATTTACCTTGGCTGACAACAACACAGATGTGTTCAAGATGTTTGCTGCTGAGAACAGGTTGGATGGGGACAACTACCCTATGTGGGCTTATATGATGCAACATGTGCTTGTGTCAAAGAGACTCTGGAACATTGTGCAGGTGATCATTGATGTACGTCCTGGTTCTGAGGATGTAGGCGATGTTGAGGATGTTGCAGGTCCTGCTGCAAGGATTACTGCTATTAGAGTTGTTTTGCATACGGTAGAACAAGCTTGTTGGGATAGAAAGGATGCGCATGCTCATGCATTGATTGCGTTGTCTGTGAAGCGCACCATTGTTCCTCACATTCGTTTAGCAAAATCTGCAAAACAGGCTTGGGATATTCTAGCAGGTCTTTATGCAAGCCGCAATGAGATTGCTTTGCTGCGTAAAGAGCTCGAGTCAAAGATTATGCATGAGGAAGATGATATGGACACTTTTCTTGCTGGTTTCAAGGATATCAATGAGCAAATTATTTCTGCAGGTGAAGTCATTTCAGACAGTTCCCTTGTGCAGACTGTTCTTGATGCCTTACCAGATTCTTACCAGACTTTTGCTAGTACTTGGAGACTTATGACCCAAGGAAATCCTGAAGTTGTCAAGTTTGATGCATTATGCACATTGTTGTTGCAAGAGTCACTTTCCAAAAAAAACAGGACTAGGCAACGTGCAGTTGAACAAACTTTTATTGCTTTTCAAAGAAAGGGTGGTAACATCAATGCATCCACTTCTTATGGTTCTGCTACAAGTGGCAAAAATTCTGTTCCTAATGCTTCTGCTGTGGCAGCAATTCGTCTGGAAATTCAGGTGAGATAAGGGAAAAAAGAAGATGCGTTGCCATTATTGTAAAGCCAATGATCACTTGGTCAAGTCGTGTCCTAAGTTGAAGGCCAAAGTGGCTAAGAAGAAAGAGGGTGGTTCCACTGCAAATGCTGGTTCCACTACAAATGCAGCCATTATTGAGTCTTCTGTGAAAGGAGACTGTGATGCTGATGTTGATGCAGAATGGGCTTTTAGTACAGAGTGAACTTACAATCCCACTGTCCATGATGCATGCTTGTCAGTTTGCTGTAGATTCACATGTGTGGTATTTCGACAGTGGTGCTACAAAGCACATTACCTCATAGCGTGAATTGTTTAGCTCTCTCGAGTCTGTCCCTCATGGGAATTCAGTCACTTGTGCCAGCAATTCCTCTTATCCGGTTTAGGAAGTTGGAAAGATTGTGCTTACTGCTGCAAATGGCAGCTCCTTCACACTTGTTGATGCACTTTATGTACCTGGGATCAAGAAGAATCTCTTGTATGTATTCGCACTTGCTAAACTTGGATTTGTAGTCAAATTTGTGGATGACAAATGTACAGTTCATGATCTCAGTTTTGGTGATGAAATTGTTGCATCTGGCCTTTTGTGCCGTGGGTTGTATAAGCTCACTTTGTATGACAAGTGTGGGAAATTTTTTGCAAATGCTGTTGCAGATTCAAGGGCTATTTCAGATTGAAAACTTTGACATGCATGCTTTGGTCATCTGAATTTTTCCAGTTTGCTGCATTTGCAGAAATTTGATATGGTTGCTTCTTTGCTGCCTCTTGAAGCACCTGGCAAACATGTTTGTGAAGGCTGTATTTTGGGTAAGATGCAACGTTCTAAGTTTCCAAAGGATGGTTCGGTTCGGGCCACATGCAGGTTGCAGCTTGTGCATAGTGATGTTGGGCCCATGCAAACTCCGCCCTTGGGCAATTACGTTTACGTCTTGAATTTCATTGATGATTACTCCAGACATGCATGGGTATTTATGCTTAAAGAGAAGTCTGAAGTTTTTATGTGCTTCAAACAATTTTTGGCTATGGCTAAACATGTCTCGAAATGTACTATGGGAACCCTCCGTTCCCATTAGGGCCAAAAACGTCTAAAAAAGGATTGTTTGGTAATCCACGGATTAAGAAATAGGCCAATACTCACTTGACACGTATACAAAATTATGGCATTCCTGTCTCCTCTAGCTTGAGCTTTTGTGCTTCCACTTTAGTAGAAAACGTCTAAATGTCACTTTCATTTGGCTAAATTGCCTATATTTGAGGGCGTTCCTGTTATTTTTGATGTATAACATCATATTCTGGGCCTGATGTACAAGTGCTCTTTTTTGTTTAATATTGTACAATACTAAGCTAGAAGATACGAAATCTTTCTTTTCAAACAGTGATGATGACGCCTATTAATAACATCATATTCTGGGCCTGATGTACAAGTGCTCTTTTCTATTTAATATTGTACAATATTAAGCTAGAAGATACGAAATGTTTCTTTTCAAACAGTGATGATGACGCCTATTAATGACTATTCCGTATTTTTTTTAATGTCTACTTTTCACTTAGCCTCTACTTCTAAGCACCGCATCAAGAGCTCGCACTCAGCACGTGCGTACATAATATCTACATCAACATGGGACCACACCTAAAGACATCCTTTCTCACATTGTTTTGAATCAATGACCACACTGTGCGATTGTGGCTTGATTGAACTACACTCTACCCCCACTCGCCCCGTTTCGTTAGTGTACCCACATCGTGCGCAAAAGGACTCAATGAATTTTTCGCTCCTCCCCCTATCGCACCGGTCCAGCTCTTGCCCATAGTGCTCTTGTCATGTGTGAGCTTGTCACCCTCCTATCGTGTTGTTCTAGCTCTGCGGCCACACCATATAAGAACCTTGAATTACCTTGTTAATTGGATTCCTAATGTTTTTCTAAATCATGTACAAAAGCACTTAGAGACTTTGACACTCCCCATGTTGCGTCATTTTAGCTCCTACCCACACCGCGCGAAGAGGGCATCATACAGCTTGTCACTCCCCCCCTCATCGCGTCGTTCTGGCTCTTCAAGGTCCACCACTTGTCCAAGCTACTATTGCTAGTAGCCTGAGTGGTTTGGTCTCAAGAATGAGCTGACGTTTTTGCCCATATTTTTACTTTTTTATTTGGAGCAACGGTTGAGGAGATATGATCAAAATGATAAAAGGAATTTCTCATGAAATCATCGCCTGACTGATTACCTTCTCTTAGACCCCCCAAAGTGTTTTCACAACACACACCATGCACAAAAATCTTGAATGACCTTATTATTTGGACTATTTTTCTAAATCATGTGCAAAAGCGCTCAAAGACTTTGACACTCCCCATGTTGCATCATTTTAGCTCTTGCCCACACCACGCGAAGAGGCCATCATGCAGGTTGTCACTACCCCCCTTATCGCGTCGTTCTGGTTCCATTTTAGCTCTTGTCCACACCGCTCGCTCTTGCCCACACCGCGCGAAGAGGGCATCATGCAGGTTGTCACTACCCCCCTCATTGCGTCGTTCTGGTTCCATGCAAACACCATCAAAAAAATCTTGAGTGACCTTATTATTTGGACTTATTTTTCTAAACCATGTGCAAAAGCGCTCAAACACTTTGACACTCGCCATGTTGCATTATTTTTGGTCCTACCCAAACCGCGCGAAGAGGGCATCATACAGCTTGTCACTCCCCCCTCATCGCGTCGTTCTGGTTGCATGCACACACCATGCAAAAAAATATTGAGTGACCTTATTATTTGGATTCCATTGGTTTTTCTTATATGTACAAGATATTAGCAAAAGGCCTATTTGGTGCCACACTATGCCTTGCTTGCACAATAGGATAGGGAGTATTTTTAGAATCTCACTACCCCCTCATGTTGTGTGGGTCATTTTTGGAACACCAATTTGGTGCCACATTACCCTAGGATAGGGGGTTAGTCTTAGAATCTCATTACCCCAATCATGACATGTGGGTTATTTGCATTCACAGATTCATCTTTCCTGCCTAATATAGATGTCTTTTTATATATAGATCTATTAAGCATATTGGACCCAAGCATAGTCACAGAATTTTTACAATATATAACACTTGTAACTTTTAAAAGCTATATTATTTAAAACTTTTGATACCACAGATGAGTCCGAAATGCCCAAAAACCCCGAAAACAACTGGCTATATGCCTCGTTCTGACACCCGGAGAGGTCGGTATGGCCAAAAAAGGCCTCCGGAGGCACTAGAGTCTGGCTACCCCTCTCCTCGCACCGTACGGGATAGTGCCTCCGGAGGCCTTTTTTGGTCATACCGACTTCTCCGGGTGTCAGAACGAGGCATATAGCCAGTCGTTTTCGGGGTTTTTGGGCAGTTCGGACTCATCTGTGATGTTAAAATTTTGTCATTTTTCCCTATTTGAAAGTTTTAATTATAAGTTGAGTCAAAAGAGCTGAAGCAACAAATTTGTATTAACATGGCTTAAAGGCAAAGGGACTCTGGAGGGTGATGAAGATTCTAATAATGATAGTCCATGCCAATGGTTTCTAGATGTCATGTTATAGGATCATGGTCACATGGAAGTCTACATAGAAGAGTGAAAAAATTTCGAGCTCAAGTTTGATCTCAGACAAATGTTAGAATAGTTAAAGGGAAACTTGCCTTAGGAGTTATAGATGAGTAAAATGATTGTGTGGCAAAGGGGAGATAAAGTGTTAATCGTGATGTTGCAATGCTAGAGGAACATATGTTGTAACTTTACAAGGTATTATATTGTGAAAATGAATGTTTTGCAAGGAGATTGAAAGTAAATTTACAAGGAGATTTAAAGTAAATTTACAAGTAATTATATTGTTAAAATGATAGTCTTTTGCAAGGAATGATATTGTAACTTTGCATCTAAATAGTCTCCTCCTTGGAAGGATTGTGATGTTCACAGCAAGGTGGTTGTTGTTGGCTCTTTGATCTCATCCTCTATAATTGCCTCCCTTGGTATTGACTTAGTTATTTTAGTGCATTGCTTCTTCTTTGTCATCCTCCCTTTCTTGTTGATATGAAAAATGAAGTTTGTGCTTGATAATGTGACTTCTGAGAAAACTAAGTGAATCTTTTAGCTTTCAAACCTCCTGTTGAAGAATCCTGCAAAACATTTTTATGTACTTTTAGAAATCGTTGGATCCTTCTCCAAATGCAGATGGCCCCCATGGAAATCTATTTATGAAAGTAAGGCTTCAAATTTTTCTATTTACCTTCGAGTTCGTGGATCAACAGGACACAAGTTGACTTCTGTCCATATCCATTTGCTTGCTCCGTTGGCTTTGTAATGCTTGAGCTCGGACGCCTGCAACCTTTGATACACAACCCTCGCGGTTTCTTACACTTGGTTGAGCTTGATTTTCATATGGTGTTAACAACTTAGAGTTTCTAGGCAGAGTGCAAATAATGAAAAAACTTGTGAGGCTGAAGGGAGCTTCTAACCAGAGCAAAACTAGTGAGTTTGGAAAACTTGTGAGGCTAAACTGAGGTTCTAGGAAGAGAAAGACTAGTGAGAAAATTTGGAAATCTTGTGAGGGTGACACGAGAGAAAAATGGTTTCCATGCAGAGTAGAAATGATGCGAAAACTTGTGAGGTTGAAGCGAGCTTGTGGCCGAGCAAAACTAGTGAGAAAAATTGGAAAGCTTGTGAGGGTGAAGAGAACAATATGGTGGTTCTCTTGCAATGGTGAAGAGAGAAAAACCACAGTGGTCCTTCTAGCTAGACCGGAAATGGCGGTCCTCTTGCGAAGGTAGAGACATCTTGAAAGCTTGTGAGGCTGAAGAGAGCCTAATGAAATGGCTTGAGAGAAGAGTAGTCAGGAAAACCATCATTCAAAAGTGAAAACTTCGTATTTGCCGCCAAGCCAACAAAATAGGTCCAGTAGGGGAGAAAGTAGTGTGAAAATGACATCTTTTATTTATATTGAAAGATCTGTACCGGGATACTCTTTAAATGCTCAAGATATGCTTTGAATACCCAAAACGGTCAAATTTGGAGCCGTTTTGACCGTCAAATGCTCCACTAATTAGCAAGCTAACCAATTCCTTACACAACCCTTTTTGAGGCCTTTTTGGCCCTAATGGATCGAGGGGGGGAGTATATGTCTCATGAATTTAATGCATTTTTGGCTACTTGTGGGATAAAACACCAATGTACAGTGCCTTATACACCTCAGCAACATGGTGTTGCTGAGAGGAAAAACAGGTCACTGACGAAAATGGCACGATGTATGGTCAAAAGTCAAGCTTTTCCGCATTCTTTTTGGCTTGAGGCCATCATGTGTGTCACTTATATACTTAACAGGTGTCCTACGAAAGCTTTGCAGTCTATTACTCCATATGAAGCATGGCATGATAGAAAGCCTTCTATTGAGCATAGGCGTGTCTTTGGCTGTTTGGCATCTTCTTTGGTGCCACAAACACAACAGTGAAAATTGGATGATAAGGCTGTCAAAGTTGCAACTCTCCAATAACAAATGCATGAAAAGGAGACCAACCTTTTATTACTATGAATCTTCTCGTCATGATTCGCTTTGTACTATTTTTGTGACCTCAGTGTTTCAGAGCTTGATTTCAATGTGCTCATCCATGCCAGGTTTTGTTTACTTACATTCTCTCACTATCCCTTTGCTCACACTTCTCTCCATAGTCTTTCTTTTTACTACACTTCTTCCTCCTCCTCGCTCTTAACTAAACACGATAAGGTTCTCTCTTTGGAATCTAATCTCTCTCCTTTATTCTTGCTTACACATATACATACATACTATCTTTCTCTCTCTACTCAGTTTACGACAAAATCGTACATACCCTCTCTATAACACAAACACACACACACACAATATTGTGATTAACACACAAACACACAGAAAGTCACAAGCATGCATTCAACCAATCTCTCTCTCTCTCTCTAACTCTCATTCCCGAAGCCTGGCTACTTCTTCTCCCTCTAAGCTAAGCTTTCTCTCTTTGTCCCTCCTGTTCCTACTAGGCACCTTTCTCTCACAATACACACATAAAACTAACACTCAAATTTCTTGGCAACTCTCCTTCTCTCTCTTACTTTCTATCGTGACCTCCCTCTTGGCCTTCTACTTGCTACAACTTTCTCTTCTTTATGCTACAAAAGCAACAAATTCTCTCTCTATCTCTCTATTCTTCATCTACAGGTGACCTCCTCTCTCCACTTTCTACGCTAGAGATAGAAAACACCCACTTCTCTCTCTTTAGCTCGGTTTTTAATTCAAAATTCTAAGCTTTTACTGGGAATTACACTAAAACTAGTGTAAATTTCCTCCTTTCCTCAAGGGCAAGCTCAAATCTAAATGTTACTCCTATATCCCACCAAATCGATCAGAAAAGAGATATTTTAACGTCGTAAAGACAATAGTAAAAGACTTTAAAAATCTATTCTGGAAATTCTTGAACTTAAAATCCCTTATATCTCTAGGCAACTTTTCTTTTGTGGCTTAAGCTTGTTACAAAGCGTTAGTTTTGAACACTTTCAAAATTCTGCTCTGTCTTCATACGCGTGTTTCACAGATGGGTCTAGCATGAGGATTTTGAGTGTAGAGGATCTGGGATAGGTGTATCCTAGTGAGGGGATGGTGTTCCTTAAGTTTCGTAAGATTTTGGTATGATTAATTGAGTTTCCTTCTGTTTGTGTGCGTGTGGGTTGGTGTCTAGATTGTGGTTTAGTTAGCCTTCCAGAGTGTTGGATGTGTGGGGTGGTCTTAGCTTGACAAGCTAAAGAGTTGCCTCTGTGCACCTATCATGTCATCTGTGTCCTCGATTGACATTATGTTGATCTAGGTTGTGTTGCATGCACTTTATGGGTGGTGTGATTCGCGCCTGCAACATTAGCGCTGTTGCCAAGGATACAAGGATTTAGGTAGGTATTCCTACTAACACTCGTGTGATGGTTGCTTGATTTAGTTTCGGCTAAAGAGAGCATTTTTCTTAAGTGGATCTGGAAGAGGTTATTTGAGATCAAGTGGATAGCCAGGAAGCATGTGTCTTGCCGAGGGTCTGCGACTAGGTAGATTTAGTTAGGACTTGTAGTATTAGTTGTAGATTAGAGTATTTGCTGGTGGTTGAGTGATTTGTGAGGTGATAAAAGCGTTTGCTTGTCCGTGTGTGGCATTGAAGTGTTTTTCTACTCATAAATACAAAACCCCATATGATGTGTAGGAGTAGCTTTAGGTAAATGATCTGATTCTGATCTTCATCATTGAATTATTTGTTGAAGTGCTTGTTTGCATTTAGAATCTTTGAAAAGTTTTATTTTGAGGAAAAAATGCAATAAATAGCTTTTTGTTGATATCTTTTCATGACTCGTTGGTGTTGTGCATATAAGAGGGCATGTGCAAGAGTTTTGTGTACAAAAACCGAAATTCTGTAAACTTGGACATCATACGCATATGATGTCTCAATGGACATCTAGAGACCAAATTTGAAAATTTTGACTGCACCAAAGTGTTCAAAAGGGGGGTTTTACCCTAAGTACACATTGAGACTAGAGTTTTGACCCACCCGTGACACCCAAAAGACAAAAGCCGGAGTGTCAAAAATGAAGAAAAGAGAAACTTGTGATCTTAAACATGTTTTTGCATGAAAACAAGTAGAGGTACTTGAAAACCAGTGCTAAAGACTTGGGATGCTTGTGAATGAATTCTGTCCAAAAACTCATCAACAAACATCATACGCATAGGATGTCTGAGAGGTGATTTTGACAGCAAATTTGAACTTTTGACATTATACCCATCTTTTGCATGTTGTGTTGAGCACATACACCGAATTTCATATCATTTGGGCTTATAGATTAAAAAGTGGGGGGACTTTACTCTTTAGGGGATCTCCTTGTCAAAAGTGGTGACTTTTGTCCAATTTTGACATCCAAAATTTGTTGTGAGCACATATTCTTGGTGTACACACCAAGGGGCACCTCTGGTAGAAACAAAAATGAATTCTAACCACCTGGACATCATACGCGTATGATGTGTTAGAGGCCATATCTGAGGTCAAAAGTTACAACTGAGTGCACCCTTGTGATCTACATCATTTAGGAAGCATATGGACCAAATTTCATTGAATTTGAAGCATTTTTCGACTTGCAAAGACCACAAACAGATCTAGGAAAAGTGATTGCTTCAAGTTATCATAACTTGCACAAAAAGTGTTCAAAGTCAATTCTGAAAGATGCCGTGAGTTGCCAGTGTTGTGAGAAACATATGGAGTGAAATTCACTTCAAGCTGACCAGTTAGACATCATGCGCATTGTGAGCGGGATGGAAACACACATCGCGCCTCTATAGTCACCCGACACACACTCTTGGGATCACACACACACACACACACACACACACACACACACACACACACACACACACACACACACACACACACACACACACACACACACACACACACACACACACACACACACACACAATGGGTCACCACTCATCTTACACAACCCACCTGGCCGAGACAAGGAACACACCGATGGAGTGAGAGGAGAGAGATTATCTATTTGCCCACTCAACACAGAGACACACACATACACACACCCACAAAAAATTCAGCTTAAAAGAGAAATATTTATAATTTTCAGATAAAATTGAGCTTGGGCCAACACCAATGGGGCAAATAGCTCATACAATATGGATGAAATATGCCAGATATAATTACAAATTTGAGCAGAGGCTTCGCTCTCATAGGAGAAACTTACACAGCCAAAACAACAAAAAAATAGCAAGAAATTTGGCAAAATGGACAGCACCATTATGTCCGGAACGGCCCAAACCCCCATCTACAATATCAAATTGCTCAAATCCGACCTCGGATAAGCAGTTTATGGCAAAAATAGACTCCAAAAACAACAAAAATTTGAGTTGCAGCTATTCCTCCTCTTTTCTCCATGTTTTGCTGGTTTTTTTCTCCGTTTTTTCAGTGTCCACACTTCACTTTATCCCTTGGGCACCTTTGGCATTTTTATTGACCTCAAACGCACCCCGAACATGCCAAAAATGGCCACACAATGCGTTTTTGTTACCCTTCTACATCCATCCGCACACCTGGCACTCAACTTTTCTCAGTAATGCATCCCGTAATCACGTGAAGTGGCCCCCAAATATAGTTCTCATGATGAAATTTTTGCATGATTCATCACAAGAGAACACTCCCATTGTGTCCTCACTTGTCCACGTGCAAGTCCCATTCGTTCTCCACGCCATTGGATGCCACTTGATGCACTTGCTTACCTCATGGCATCGGACCGTTGATAGCTTCCTTGAGAAGTTTTACGCTCTACCAACTCCTCATTATTATAGAAAAACACATTGATACTGGTGACAATGAAAATTGATGTACTATGTACACGCTGTCCTACCTGTACACATGTGGGCCCCACGTAACCACTTGGCTCTAGAAAACGGACAATTCTTTATTTGATGCACCATGCATGTGTATGTACATATGCACAATCACTTCTTCCAAAAAACTCCTAAACATAATTTGCCCATCCCCTAGCCTACTAGATCATTCATGATCAGCACTAGGAAAAAGAGATATGACAACTCATCTTGCTCCACCATCATTAATCTAGCAGGATATAATTTAAGACACAATCCATTTACCCTTGACTTATGTAGAATCCCATCCAGGTTAGCCAAATGATATGTACCATTTAGAAAACACTCCACTACCTTGAAAGGGCCTTCCTACTTAATTTGAAACTTCTTTTGGAATGTCCTGTCCAGCTTACTGTTGTAGCGCAAAACCGTCATGTTTCTTGATACCCTTACTTTTGACCTTTTCATTTATCTTTGCTAAAGCCTTATCTTACATCTGTCCATAATGTTCCAATGCGCTCATCCTATCCAGTTGAACCTCTTGTAATTGTAAGAGCCTCTCTTTGAATGCATCACTAGACTACCCAAGCAACTTCTCTAACATCTTGACCGTAGGCAGATCTACTTCCACAGGCAATAGTGCTTCCTTTCCTTATACCAAATGAAATGGCGTAAACCCTGTACCTGTCTTCACTGAAGTACGGTAAGCCCATAATGCACTAGGAAATTCCAAATCCCAATTCTTTCCTTGGTAATCTTTCACTTTTGAAAGAATTTATACCAGCTCACCATTGAATCTTTCATTTAAACCATTACATTGTGGATATAAGGAGTGGTATGCTGGTGCCTAATCTTCATCTTTGCGCATAAAAAGTCCAATAGTTTAGCTCTAAATCCTGGCCCCTTATCCGAAAGTAGCTCCAACGTCACCCCAAACTTGCAACATATTTCATCGTCAAGGTACACAATTTTTTTTCAAATCCTTTGTAGTGATTTTTTTTATTGCTGTAGCCTCTGCCCATCTAGAGAGATAGTTTGCTAATTCCCACTTAGTGTTGAAAAACACTATTGAACATTTAGACATCAGTTTTCCCTGGCAACTCCCCACTGGGCTCCTCCAGGGTTACTGTATCCTGATTGAAATCTGCAGGCTGTTGTATCTGCAATGCCTTTTGCCACCTTTTGATCATCATCAAGCAATGCCTCCTCTTTGTGGAAACCTGGAAATTCTTCATTGAACTCCTTGGTGCTCATGATCTCCTCCACAACTTCTTTCACTGCACCTAGCTCAGTTTGTTTAGATTGAAAATTCTAAAACGAGTCATTTTTACCTACAGGTACAGGATCTCCCACATGCATTGCCACATGAGTTTCCACAACACTAATCAAGGTATGAAAATTAGTACTAGATTCAGGATCAACTGCATGACGTGTGACCATCTTTTCACTACTGCCTTGTTCAATTTTACATCCTTGAGTAAATTTTGAACTTTGCTGCATTTTCAACTGCTCACAATCTTTCTTCAAGTCATCAAATTACTTTTGCAAAAGAACATAATCTGCATTCTGCTCCTCCTTTGCATAACTTTGATAGGGAATGTTCACAAGGGAAAATTTTTTTCTTCTCAAGTCTAACCACAACTAACCACAGCTGGTCACCCTATTTTTTGAATTCATTCTTCAAAATTTCTACATCATGTGATAAGAGGTACCAGCCATTCAATTGTGGTCCTCCTCAGACATATCCCTGATCTTTGCTTCTAGCTCTTGACAGGCTCGGACTCTACTCAAGAGTACACTATTCTCTGGCTGTAGTTTGTAATAGTCCTGAGCTAAGACTTCCAAATGAGTATTCAAACTAGACATCCACTACTCTTTCCAAATCTGAATTTGTTCTGAAGATTTCTCTTTTCTCTCCAACTGTGATCTGTAGAAGTCAATAGAGTTTGTAGCAGCAGCTAAATCATCTTTGAGTTCATGAATTATTCCCTCTTGCTCCTCAATCAACCTGCTATCTTCTTGACTCCTCTTTGAAACACTTTGTAACTAAACTATCTGAGTTTGCAGCTGAGATTTTTCCATTTGCAGTATTGAACTGTTGAGTTGTGACTGGGATGCAAAGTTTCTCACCAAATCAAGATCTGTATAAACATCAAAAATTCCAATTTGTTCTCCAAATTTAATGAATTGTACTCCCTCTTGCAAGTCTGGTTTGACCTCTACTACTGGGCTACTAAGCTTCTTTCTTTTGAGTTTCAAAGAAGGCTTAGGGAAAAACATTGTAGTAGCATCAACTTTTAGTGTAGGCTTAGGAGTTTCAATGAAAGAATCCAGATCAGTTTCAAAATGATTACCCAAATTTCTCCATAGATCTTCCTCCTCCTGTTAAGTTGGGTAAACTTCTTGTCTTGCTCCTAAGAATCTGCTACCTTCTTCTTTCTGTTCTCTACCTGAGAACTGCCTGCTTCATTGTCCTTGTTTCACTCAAGATGACCGCCAAATACAAAATCTTTTGGAGACAATCCACCTAGGGTTGTCATACTCATTGCATGGATTTGTAAAGCAATCAAGAATGCTCCAATCTTGGTAGACCTATCCTTCCTCTTTTTCTTTTGAAACATTTCTAAACTAAGCCTTTGAAAAAGTAAATTTGCCCAACCAATTTTCCTTCCATACCCTGCAACATGCAAGAGTGCAAAATTCTCTTTTGAGATATACTCCAGATTTACAAGAACACATACCTTCTCTAAAGACCATTTCAGTTGTTGAAATCTGAAAGGATTCTGAAGTTTGCTGATGGGATAATATCCTCTCCCACCCTGAGCCTGACCAAATTATTTGTTCATCAGTGTCTCAAAAGCTCTGCCAACTGAATTGTTTTCCTCCAAGTGGAGATTAAAAACAGTTCAGGGCTTAGCCAGTAACTACCAAAGATATTCCCCTTTGTGTCTTGTACATGACTGAGCAAGGTCATAAGAGAATCATTGTTCTTCCAGTGCTTCCATGGAAGCATCACAAACTGAAGAAAGTTAATCTTCTGCAACCACTCTAGATCTGCCAACACAGACAAGTCAAGCTCTTGTCTCATCTCTAGGAAGGTGTAGTCAATTGGACCAATGTCCATTTCCAATGGAGATGTCTCCAATTGTGTTGAGAGTTCTTCATCAATCAAAATATCCGCAGCCGCAGTAGTGTGAACTCTGTGCAAAGCCTTCCTTACTGAACGTCGTGTCCCCTGTGTGCTCTTCAGATTCTTGAGTAGGGATAGCAGAGGAGATGTCAACAGTGAGTGGATTCTTTGACATGGCTAAGAAGTGTCAACAAATAGAAAAGGTGAAAAAAAAAGCGCGTAGGAGAAAGCTTTGCTGTGTTGACAAGGATAAACGTCTAGGTAACGTTTAAAAGTAAATTTTGAACTCACTCGGAGTGACATTTTGACATCCATCTCACAAATCTCTATGGAAAATACTCCATGTGCTAAACCATGATTATTTTTACTCTCGAGGGGATTATTCACACCCATAAAGGGTTTTAGCCTAAAGCCATTAATTGGCTTTGGGAAAATTTTGCCCTGAGCATCTTCCATAAAAAATGTTGAATCTCCTATCTGTTTTGCTATCTGAAAAGGCCCCAAGTACCTTAACTTGAGCTGACCAGGCCTTTTGCCAAGTCTACTATTGTACATAAGTACCCAATCACCTTCCACAAAGGATTTGTACTTAATGTTCCTGTCCACCCAAGCTTGTCTTCTTCTCTAAATTCCTTCAGTGATATATGCTGCCTGAATTCTGCTCTCCTCTAATTCCAGTAATTGTTCCTGCCTGCAAACCGAAGACTCGTCTCCTGACAATTTATACTGAAGTGCAATCTTCAAACTTGAAACAAAAAATTCCATAGGGACAATGGCTTCTAGACCATACACCATCTTAAATGGTGTCATCCCTGTGCTAACTTTAAATGCTGTCCTAAATGCCCACAATGTTGAATCTAGTTTGGTATCCCAATCCTTCTTGTTTTTTGAAACAATTCTCGTCAATATCCTCACTAGAGTTTTATTGGTAGACTCTGCCTGACCATTAGCTTGTGGATAGTAAACTATGGACTTCTTGTGGATAATCAGGTGATATTCAGTAAGCTTCTTGATCACTTTGTTGATGAAATGTCCACCCTGATCTGAAAATAATTCAACTGGACATCCAAACCTGGTCATTATGTTTTTGTAAAGGAACTTGGCCACACTTTTTGCCTTGTTATCCTTAATTGCCTATGCTTCTACCCACTTGGTACAGTAATCTGTTGCCACAAGAATATACTTATTACCTGTAAATTTTGTTGTTGGCTTCATAGGGCCCACAAACTCTAATCCCCACTTCTGAAAAGTGTTGGAATTAGGGTTGCAGAGAAACACACACAGCTTGGAGAAGACGAAGGAGGCTCAAGGTACACAATAGAGAGTGTGTTACTTAGTGTGCAATGGAAATATAGATAGCCCTAGAGTGATGGGCGTATATACAATGCATGGGGGAAAAAACCTCCTAAAGAGGGAAAAAATGCCTCGACGGTCCTAGTGTGTTCACACACATCACTACCACATGTATATGGTAACAAATCCTCCCTGGAGTGATGTGGTGAACGAGAGCTGGCACATGAGTAAAGGGAAGTGCCATGCCCTGAGGATGGGATTAGTCCACAAAGGGGAGTAAGCCCAAAGCTTTGCGGAAAGCTTCAAGCTTCTCACGAGACAATGCCTTTGTGAAAAAAACTGCAAGGTTGTCATGTGTTGGCACATAAGCCAAGCTGATCTCTCTTGCTGAGAGCCTCTCCCTGACATAGTGGTAATGCACCTCAATGTGCTTTGTGCGAGCATGAAAAAATGGGTTCCTCGCAACTGCCAATGCGCTCTGACTGTCAATGTAGATAGTGTTGGCAGTGTCCTGTCCAACACCCAAATCAGCCATAAGGTGTCTGAGCCATACACACTCAACCGTAGCTATGAAGAGTGCCCTGTACTCAGCCTCACAACTTGAAGTGGCCAGAGTAGGTTGCTTCTTGCTCAACCATGATATACATGAACTGCCAAGCATGAAACAAAAACCACTTGTGGACAATCGCGTGTCAAAACAACCAGCCCAATCTGAGTCCGAAAAAACATGTAAGTCTGGCGGCAATGATCCCCCCTTGGGATAAACAAGCCAAGATGTAAAGTGCCACTAAGGTAGCGGAAAATCCTCTTGATAGCCTACCAATGCTTAGACCCTGGGCTATGCATAAATCTGTTGACCTGTTAGACTACAAACTGAATATCCGGCCTCATGTTGCATACATAAATGAGGCAGCCAACAACAGTTTGGTAAAGAGTGACATCAGCAAGATCGCGCATCATGTAGGCTCAACTTCAAACCTGTTTCCATGGGAGTGGCAATAGGTTTGCAATCCTCAAGTCCAAACTTACATAGCAATGTCTCTATGTAACTTTTGTGACACAAGGCAATGCCACCATCACACTGCTTAAACTGTATACCCAAGTAATGATGCAACAGCCCCAAATCTTTCATCTTGAAAGTAGCATTCAAATCAGCCTTAAATTCAGCAATATGTCTCTCATTTGGTCTAGTGATCAACAAATCATCAACATAAAGAACCAGAATGAGATGTACATCATCCTCACGCTTTACATACAATGTGCTTTCTGTTGGACTGTTACGAAAGCCTCATTTCACCAAATGAGTGTCAGCTTTCTCATACCAAGCAGGAGGAGATTGTTTCAACCAATACAAAGCCTTCTTACATCTGCACACTTTGTCCTCTTGTCCTTTTATGACAAAACCGCGAGGCTGCGTTACATAAACTTCCTCAAATATGTCACCATTCAAGAAAGTAGTAACAATGTCTGATTGATGTACATCCCAACCAAAATGAGCTGCCAATGCACATAAAGAACGCACAGTAGTCATACGACAAGTGGGAGCAAAAGTCTCTTCATAATCTATGCCTTTTTGTTGTGCATAACCTTTTGCAACAAGTAGAGACTTATGGCAATCGATCTTACCATCCGGCTTGTGCTTCAACTTGTAAACCCACTTTGTACCAATGGCCTTTTTCCCAGGAGCCAAATCACATAAAGTCCATGTGTCATTTTCTATAAGTGCATCATATTCGGATTGCATGGCAGTGATCCAATTTTTTGAATTCTGTGCTTCATCAAAAGACAGAGGCTCCTCAATATCATGTAAGCTAGACACAGCCAAAGCATAACAATCTGATGCATAAGATGCATGGTGAGAGCCTGAACGAGTACGACTAGAAAAAGGTACATCCAATTTACTGTCACGCAAAGTGTGCAAGAGCCATTTTGGCATACCTCTAGTGTGCTCATGTTTAGCCCTTTCCTCATCAAGTACATCATGTACATCTGCATCAGTAATAGGCTGATCTAAAACATTTTCAGAAACCCCCATAGGCTATACATTTGCCTCATTGGAACTTACATTCGTATTTCCACCACTGAAAAGCGGCAACAAAGTGTCATAAATGTCCTGTGAGCTTACATTACTGTCTCTAGTACATGACAGCAAGCGCTGAACAGAAACTTCCACAAACACTACATCCCGAGAAACCAGAATACGTTTTGTTTGCGGATGATACAACCTGTATCCTTTTCTTTTAGCACTATAACCAACAAAAATACATTTGACAGCCTTATCATCCAATTTTTTGCTCTGCACTTGTGGCACCAAAGACTATGCCAAACAACCAAAAACACGTATGTGCTCAATAGAAGGCTTTCTATCATGCCATGCTTCATATGGAGTAATAGACTACAAAGCTTTCGTAGGACACCTGTTAAGTACATAAGTGGCACACATGATGGCCTCAAGCCAAAAAGAATGCGGCAAATCTTGACTTTTGACCATACATCGTGCAATTTCCGTTAGTGACCTGTTTTTCCTGTCAGCAAGACCATTTTGTTGAGGTGTATAAGGCACTGTACATTGGTGTTTTATCCCACGACTAGCCAGAAATGCATTAAATTCATGAGACATATACTCCCCCCCTCGATCGGAACGGAGGGTGCCCATAGTACATTTCGAGACATTTTCAGCCATAGCCAGAAATTGTTTGAAGCACATAAAAACTTCGGACTTCTTTTTAAGCGGAAATACGCATGCATGCATGGAGTAATCATCAATGAAAGTCACGAAGTACAGGTAATTGCCCAAGGACTTGCCCAAGGACGGAGTTTTCATTGGCCCACAAACATCACTATGCACAAGCTGCAACCTGCATGTGGCCTGAACTGAACCATCCTTTGGAAACTTAGAACGTTGCATCTTACCCAAAATACAGCCTTCACAAACATTGCTTGAAGAGGTGGCAAAGAAGCAACCATATCAGATTTCTGCAAACGTAGCAAACTGGCAAAATTCAGATGACCAAAACGTGCATGCCAAATTTTGCATCTGAAATGGCCCTTGAATCTGCAACAGCATTTGCAGAATTTTGTCCACACTTGTCATACAAAGTGAGCTTATATAGCCAATGGCACAAAAGGCCAGATGCAACAATTTCATCACCAAAATTGAGATCATGAACTGTACATCTATCATCCACAAATTTGACTACAAGTCCAAGTCTAGCAAGTGCGGATACAATCTTTTTATGGGCCCACAAACATCACTAAGCACAATCTTTTCAACTCTCTGAAGTGGATAGAGGCATTGTCGGCACAAGTGACTGAATTCCCATGAGGGACAGACTCGAGAGAGGTAAACAATTCACGATGTGAGGTAATGTGCTTTGTAGCACCACTATCAAAATACCACACATGTGAATCTGCAACAACTGACAAGCATGCATCATGGACAGCTGGATTGTAAGTGCACTCTGCACTAAAAGCCCATTCCGCATCAATATCAGCATTACAGTCTCCTTTCACAGAAGACTCAACAATGGCTGCATTTGTAGTGGAACCAGCATTTGTAGTGGAACCACTCTCTTTCTTCTTCGACTCTTTGGCCTTCAACTTATGACACGACTTGATCAAGTGATCATTAGCTTTACAATAATGGCAACGTATTTTCTTTTTGCCCTTATCACCAAAATTTCTAGACGAATTGCTGCCAACAGAAGCATTAGGAACATAATTTTTGCCACTCGTAGTAGAACCATAAGAAGTGGCTGCATTACTGTTTCCACCCTTTCTTTGAGAAGCAATAAAAGCCTCTTCAACTGCACGTTATCTAGTCCTATTTTTTCTAGAAAGTGACTCTTGCAATAGCAATGTGCATAATGCATCAAACTTGACAACTTCAGGATTTCCTTGGGTCATCAGTCTCCAAGTACTAGCAAAAGTCTGGTAAGAATCTGGTAAGGCATCAAGAACAGTCTGCACAAGGGAACTGTCTGAAATGACTTCACCTGCAGAAATAAGTTTCTCATTGATATCCTTGACACTAGCAAGGAAAGTGTCCATGTCATCCTCCTCATGCATAATCTTTGACTCCAGCTCTTTACGCAGCAAAGCAATTTTAGCCTCATTGCGGCTTGCATAAAGACCTGCTAGAATATCCCAAGCTTGTTTTGCAGATTTTGTTGAACGGATGTGAGGAACAATGGTGCGCTTCACAGACAATGCAATCAATGCATGAACCTGTGCATCCTTAACATCCCAATGAGCTTGTTCTGCCGTAGGCAAAACAACTCTAACAGCTGCAATCCTTGCAGCAAGACCTGCAACATCCTCAACATCGCCTACATCCTCAGAACCAAGACGTACATCAATGCCCTGCACAATGTTCCAAACACCCTTTGACACAAGAACATGTTGCATCATATAAGCCCACATAGGGTAGTTGTCCCCATCCAACCTTTCCTCAACAGCAAACATCTTGAACACATCTGTGTTGTTGTTGTCAGCCATGGTAAATGATGCACCTGATGTGAAAACTGCCCGAAAATATAAGAAACGGAGCGGGAACAACCTGTTCTATATAGTACAAACCTAGAAGACTATAAGGCACCTCTTATGCAGAAAACGACATTGACAGAAATTCTACACAAAATGACAAAATAGCTTGTGTAGTACTGCCTGTAGTGGAAACGGAGGCCGAAATGAGCCCAAATCAGAATTCTGAGCTGTGAACGCTTGCCAAAGCTCACTGAAATCGGAGAAAGTGAGCAGGCGTGTGCTGGAGCAGCTGGTGACTAAGCCCGGGAGGACGTGACCTGCTCTGATACCAATTGTTGGAATTAGGGTTGCAGAGAAACACTCACAGCTTGGAGAAGATGAAGGAAGCTCAAGGTACACAATAGAGAGTGTGTTACTTACTGTGCAATGGAAAGATAGATAGCCCTAGAGTGATGGGCATATATACAATGCACGGGGGAAAAAACCTCATAAAGAGGGAAAAAATGCCCCGGGGTCCTAGTGTGTTCACACACATAACTACCACATGTATATGGTAACAAAAAGGTTCAAGTAATAGAATAGGATGTAAAGACATCCTACCAGCATTGACAGGTCTATCATCCCTCTGAAAACTTAAACATGACTTTACAAACTTATGGGAATCCTTAAAAACTAATGGCCACCACAAACCTTCTTGTAATATATTCTTTGCAGTAATCTCTCCTAAAAAGTGACCACCCGCATTACCTGAATGGGCTTCATTTAACACTGCATGTTGTTCAAACTGCTCCACATATCTCCTGAGTATCATATCAAGTTCCTTTTTTGTACAAGACTCCCATATTCACTGTGAGGGACGTGCTTTGCCATTCAAGTTTCTTTCTCTGGGTAACCACCATCTGTCTGTGTAAAACACCATCAAGAAGAAAGCATAACATATCTGCATACCATGAATCTTTGTCTTGAATGACCTGAACTAGAAACAAGTTTGCATCAGTTAATTCATCAATTTCTTGATTGGGAACTTCACCTGTAGCCAATCTGCTCAGGTAATCTGCAATAACCTGTTCTTGGCCCGGTTTATGAATGAATGAATAATCAAACTCCCACATGAACAATACCCATCTAGCCAGTCTCCTTGACGAATGAGGTTTATTTACCAAGTAGACCTAAGCTTGATGATCTACATGAATTGTCATCTAATTAGCTATAAAATAATGCCTGAACTTTTGAAGTCCAAAGATCATCCCGAGGCATTCCCTTTCAGTTACTGAATAGTTCCTCTCTGCAGAAGATAACACCCTGCTTGCATAATAGATCGGCTTAAATCAACCCTTCTCAGCTTCCTGCATCAAGATTGCACCAATAGCTGAATGAGAGGCATCCAAAAATTTTCTTCAACAAAGTTAAAGCCCTTTCCTACTCTTATTTCCATGCAAACTCCACATTACTTTTTGTTAAGTATGTCAAGGGTAAACACATATGAGCTAGGTATCTAAGAAACCTGGTGTGCCATTGAACATGTCCAATGAACCTCATTAGTTCCTTAACAGTTTTAGGAGCATGTGCTTTCAAAATAGCTTCCACTTTCTTGGGATCAATGACAATGCCCTCTTTACTGTTGATGTGTCCCAACAAAATACCCCTTTTCATTGCAAATGCACATTTTGTAGGGTCGAGTGACATCGTGGCCTCCTTGCATTTCTGAAACATAATCTCAAATGATGCAAATGTGCAGTTTTACTTCCTGACACACTGAAATCATCCAGAAAAACCTCATAAGTTTTGTCAGGTAAGGAGCAAAAACCTCCATCACCCATTTCTGAAATGTTGGTGGTGCATTTTTCAGGCCAAAGTTCATAATTGTGGAAGTATAGACTCCCCATTCTGTTATGAATGTTGTTTTATCCTTGTCTTCCAAAGCCATATTGACCTGATTGTATCCACTAAATCCATCCAAAAATCTGTACATCTCCTTCCCTGCAACTGCATCTAGCATTGTGTCACAGTAAGGTAATGGGAATGGATCTGTAATGGTGGCAGCATTCAGTTTCCTGTAATCCACACAAATTTTGATCTTGCCATTCTTCTTTGGCACCACCACAATGGGTGACAACCAGGTTACTTTATCCACTGGATAAATGAAACCTACTTCCAGAATTCTATCAATCTCCTTCTTTAACTGTTTTTCATAATTGGGATTCATCCTATACCTCTGTTGCTTGGCTGCAACTGCATCAGTTTTCAAATTGATCCTATGCTGACACACTGGTGGGTCTATTCCCTTCATATTAGTGTAAGAACAAGAAAAAAAATCTTTAAACTCCTTTAACAAAGTTTCCAATGACTCTTTGAAGTTTAGGTCCAATTCATTTGACACTTTAATTATCTTGGGGTCTCTGTCCTCTCCCAGATTCATGTCTTCCAAATCATCTTCCCTAACTCTTGAGCTCTTTACCATTTGCTCATCAAAGATCTGCTCTGCATGTTTAATTGCTTCTAATGATTCCTGCTCCTCTTGTGACTTTTTGGTGGAAGCTGAAATACGAGATACATTTTTGTTGTTTGCCAGTTGTGGATCAAGTGGCTAGTACGGATTCTGAACTGTGTCTGAAATTTTTTGAACATCAACCTCAAAAATAGGAATAATTGTCTCATTCCTTTGAAGAAACTCTTCTTCCTCATCTTCTTCAATTGCTTCCCCCATATTAATGCCCTCTGCAAACAAAGGTGTAAAACATGTTGGGATTGTTTTCCTAGGTATCATCTGCATCCTAACATTCTTTTTACCCTATTTGATCACAATGGTGTCTACACCCCAACGTTGCTTGGCTTTACTTGCCCTTAACCATGGTCTTCCCACGATCATTGGGTAGGAACAGGTTGGTTCTTTGAGTCTGAGAATCACAAAGTTCACAATGAAAATTAATCCTGCAACACTATGGTTTGGTTCCTAAGAATCCCCAAAGGTTGCACTCTCCTCTAGTCTGCCATTTTCATTTGAAATGGTGCAGGTGCCCAATTGGTCAATTTCAGTTTCTTAAAAATCGATTCAGGAAGAATGTTAACTCCTGAACCTCCGTCCACTAACACATTTGACAAGTACACCTTCCCAATGGAAATGTTGATCACTGGAACTTTGTAGTCTACATCCACTGGTGCTACATCTCCAGAATAAATATGTGCTAGATGGATATGTCCCATTTCTTCCTGTGGTAATTTCTTTCCTTTAGCTTCATCTGTCAGTTTTCTGAGGAACATTTGACTGAAGTCAGGGACCAATTTCAAGAGCTGTCCCACTTTGACTGAAATTGGGGCATCCATAAGGGCTTCAAAAAGGTCATCAGATAACCCCTTGGTAGAAGATTGCATTGAATTATCTGGCTTCAAGGATGCAGCAGTGATGCAGAATCTGATTGCCTACTACCCATCTTCTCCCAAATTTTTTGAACTGAATCTGTGGGGGCCAAAAATCTGCTGGTTTGTCAGGTTTTTGATTAGATTGGATCTCTTGTAAGACTCCTCTCTTGATCTTCTCTTGGGCTTCCCAATCAATAGGGTCCTCAACATCTTTTCCTTGCTCCTTTTCCTGTGGTGGCAACTTTCCCTTGGATCTTGTGATGGCTAAAGTTTGCACTTCCTATGGTTTGTCAAACATTTTCTCAATTTGAATACAATGAGAGCAATCACAGTGAGAAGTGTGTACAGAATCAGTGTATGGTTTTGGTAGCTTTCCTCTTGTTTCCTCAGTAAATAGTATGTTGTCAAGTTTTGATGGTTGATTGCCCTGTTTTTCACCTGAAGTATCAATCTCTTTCAAAAACACTGCATTTACCTGAGCTGGTGGTTTCATTCTACCATCATGGAAGAACTAGTGCCTACATTTGGGGAATTTAAATTCACAATTGGAATACCTCTCTCATTCCTATGCTTACAGCACAACTCACATGCAGGTCCTTGCTTGTGTCCCATTGCACCACAATAGTTACATGGTTGCATTGGATTGTTGGTTTGCTCAACCTTGGCCCATTTTGCCAACTCCCTTGCTGGAATGGCCTTTGTTGATTTGAATTCTGAAATCTACCCCTGAAGGGTTGTGGTGCAACCACATTAACACCTGCTTCCATCTTTGCTAAAATGTGGGCAAGTCTCCTTCCCCTAAAGTTGGGATTATAGTAACAATTATCATAATCATGTCCAGGTCTTTGACATACCTGACAAAATGGAGTTTTTGCAGGACTTGGGAAGGATTGAGGTTGCATTTCCTTCAATTTCTCCAAAATCTACTTACTGGTATTGTTTGGCTCCTTGACCTCAGACTTACCATTCTTTCCTTTGCCTTTACTCTTCTGCTTCTGTGCTTTGGACTCTTTCCTTTTGGATTTCTTCTTCTTCTTCCTCTTTGCACTCCATGTGTCATATTCATTCTCTTCAGAATCTATTTCCAGATCAGAATCTGAATCTGATTCTATATCTGAATCTGAATCTGAATTTGAGTCCTCTTCCTTTGAATTTGAGTCTTGTTTAGACTTCTTTTTCTTACTCTTCTTGAGTTCACTTGTGTCATATCTCTTTCAGCTCTCATTGTTGCATCCACTATGTTGGCAAAATCGTGAGGTTGAGCAAGAGGAGCATGTCCTGCAATTGCACTCTTTAATTGCTTCCTCAAACCTCTACATAAATAATCACTTAATTGCTCCCAAGAGGGCCTTTGATTGGCTTGCAACCTGTTTACTAAATTTCTAAACTATTGGGCATAATTTTCAACCAACAGATCTTTTTGCTTGATTTTTTTTTTTTTTTGTTCAGAACATCTTCAGGGTTTTCTCTACTCCGAACCTGGCCAAAAATCTGATCTTTAGGTTATCATAATCAGGGAATGCAAGCAGTACGATACTGCATTAACCAAGACATGGCTTTTCCTTGTAATGTTGCTACAAAATGCTCCTTCTTGATAGCATCATTATAAAGTACATCATACCCACTAGCAAACCATCTTGTCTCAAACTGTCTCACATGACTGTCAGGATTCTGAGATTCTTTCCCACTAAATTTTGTTGCCCTTACTTTAGGTTTGAGTGGTGGTTGTGCCATAATGGGTACTGGTTGAACTCGTTGACCTCCCAAAGGATGAAACGTCAACAATGGTAAAGGTGGTGGTGTAGGAAACTGCAGTTGCCTCTTTGCCCTCAAAAAACTAATGGACTATCTGAATGCCAACTTACTGATGGATGACTCTTTCAGGAGTTGGGTTTCTTCCTTGCACTGTTGGCCGACGTGAAGATTTTTTCCCCTTCCTCCTGTTATTGGTCTCCACTTGTGTTGCTGGTCTCTCCAGCTCTCGTTCCTTCAAGAATTGGTGGAAATCCTGTAAACTGCTCCTACTTCAAGAATTTCTTCCCCTGCGTGACCCCCTGATCTATAAAGTTGAGATTCCAGCCATGATTCATATCTCCTTCTCTGAAACCTGGTGCCATAGGAGAGTTTTGGTGGTTCATCCCCTGAATCACTCATACATGTCTCCTTCTACTTGTGATTTTCAGGAAAATTTTGAGTTGTCTACTAGTGCAGTTAACCAAACTGATTGGACCATTCACTAATCGAAAATGCAAAAAATGTGCTTTGTAAAATTGAAAAAGCTTGGAAGCAACCTGAAGCTTTAAATCACCAGGAAATTTGGGAAAATAGTCCTGAAGGAAAATCAGGTTGTAATCCTCCTGGTTCCTCCTCTGACTTCCAATTAGAGAATGCTTGCAGAAAATCTTCAGGTTCACAACCTTATATGCCCCAACTAGACCCCATTGCCCATTAAGGCTTTGATCAACGTTTGCCTCACAATCAGCAGGATTGCCAAGTGTTATTGACGCATACAGGGAGTGGGAATTACGACTAAATCAGCCATTAAAACATTACATCATGACCTCATAGAATCAACACAGTTTCAGTACCCGTACAGGTTCAGAACAAAATCAGGGTACTAAATGGAAATTGAAGACAAACACAGAGAAACACAGAATCTTCATAGTCATAGCCTTTCATTCATCGTACTTCTCTCATACAACGCGCTACCATTAGGTGCGAGGCCAACTACTAGGAAGAATGAAGAGGCACAAAGCTCTTCACTAATTACAAACTGAAAAGTAAACTACTAATGTTTAATAACACTTTATTGAAAGAATATGCAAGGCTAACAACTACCAATGAATGGTGCCAATACCCAATTTGCTCTCTCTTGATAGAATGGTCCATTTGACAACCCAAATGGCAACACCGTGTATTGAATAACCATGGCCTAATGAAAGTTGTCTTTGTCGGTCTTTAAGAGCAATCTTCAATTGAAATAGCCTAAAAAACCATCACACACACTGTACATCTCATAACCTACCACTGAATCCAAGACTTGATCGATGAATGGAAGAGGATATGGGTTCTTCTTAGTGGCTTCATTTAAGGGTTTAAAATCTACACAAATACTCCACTTTCCATCCTTCTTTGGCTGACTACTACTGGACTCACCAATTCTGTGGTCTCCACTGGGACTATGAACCCTGCCTTCAATAATTTGTCGACCTCTTCCCGCAAGGCTTCCATCTTCTCTTGACCCATCCTTCTTAGCCTTTGCCTCGCTTAGCACCTTCTTTTAGCTCTATATGCCATTCTTCTCCTTTGAACCCTCTAATCCCTTCATATGAATTAATGAACAAATAAAAAAAATAGCCAGTATTTGCAAATATATCTCCTTCTCCATAGCTGAGAGGTCTCCACTAATCATTTGTGTCATCAATTCTTGCTTTGAAAATTCAACCTTGGTTTGCATCATCCCTTCAATCACTTCATAAGGCCCTTCAGTTTCATCTTCAATATCATTTGCAAATGCAAGTAAACCAGATTCATGGATTTCTTTGTCCATGAGAAGAAATGCAACATGAACATCCTCCTCACTGCTGGTAGTACTATCACTGTACTCGTCAGACATTGTGGAATAGTCTTGATCACTAGACTCATCCACATCTTCATCAAGTTCCTCCAATAGTTTCCTTGTGTCCATATTATATAGCTTCTTGGCACCTGTCTTTCCATAGAGGCTAATTGTACCACATCTCCAATCTTGAACAGCTCCCACTGCATGCAACCATGGTCTACCCAGTAAAATAGGATATTCTCCCAACCCCGCTGACATCACATGAAAATCAACCACAACCTTTGCATCATACACCTCCACTTCTAAGCTCCTTACAACACCCAATCATTTTACTTTTTGATGGTTTGCCAATCTGATCCGGAAGCCCACAACCCCAGTCACTATAGGACCCATCTTCTCAACGCATCAGTGTATTATAACACATATTTGGGCTCTTCCATCAACATAACCTTGTCCCATATTTTTTTCTTTTGTGCCACACATCTACTATTGGGCAAATGTCTGGTAGCTCATCTATTGCCAACACCTTCTTTGAACCTCTCTAGTTCTTTCTCCATTGGGCTAACCATCCTCTTCCACTGTTGCTTTAGCTTAGGCACCATCTCTATAAGCTGCCCAAAAGTAACATCTGCTTTCCTGCTTGTCAGATCCTCCTTCAAGTCATAGCTTAATTGCCCATCTTCTAGTGGAAAATATGAAACATGAAACTTACAACGAGCCCTTGTTTTCCTCTTAGCCTTGACATCCTCATCTTCATGGCTCTTTCCCTTCTTCTTACTAGGACCTGCGTCATTTCTTTCTTCCTTATCTTGTGTGGTCCTCTTCTCAATAGGAATCACTAATGTATCCTTCAGCTTTGCTGCCTTCTCCAAGGTGACGACACTTATCATTTTTGTCTTTCCCTTTTTCTCTTCGGTTAATCCATTGGTTCCTTATTCTCCCTTAATTTCAATGCCATAATCATTTGACCTAGTTAGCACTTGTCTTGGCAAAAATGGATACATGTCTCCCCCCATCCTTGGTGGCTTATCACATTGTGGACTGATGTGTCCCAACTCTCCACAATTATAACACGTGGGTGTCTGCCTCCACACTACCATTGCTTTGTCCAACACCATTCTTGGGTCTTTCTTCACCTCCTTACTGATTTTAAAACCTCCCCCTTTCTCGATTATTGCCCACATTACCTAGCATGTTTAGGTGGAGATTATTCATTAAATCTACCACTTGCCTCATGTATTTCCTTAGCCCATCATCTTGCACTGTTGTAGTGACCACTGCTGGCATAACTTGAGGAGTAACAGAAACCACTGGTTCATGATGAACCCCTGGTATGCGACCTTGAAAAGAATCCATAGGCTAAAACTCACACCTCCTGAGCAAAGACTCTACTCCTAGTTGACATTCTCCCAAAGACTAGCCAAGAACCTCTGTCCTTCTTCATCACGTTAGGTGGGGTACCTATAGTGCTAAGGCCTCACACATCTTCTCCCATACCATTGAAAACTTATGTATGTACGGATCTACTGGCTCACCTTCCCTTTGCACCAAACCCTGTACTTCTTGCCACACTTTGTCAGGATCTTCTCTCTTCACAAACTCCACTTCCAATCCATGCCATAGATTGTCCCAACTTAATCTCACAAGTGGATCAGCATCACACAAATCCTCTTCAAATGCTTTTGACCAAAATCGTGCATCACTCTTCAAACAAATCTGGAGAAGACGTAACATCTACGTCAGATCATGAATCTGATTGCTAATGCAGGCAACCTCCATCTTTTCCAAAAAGTCTTCCAGATATTCATCACTTCTTTCATGAAACTCCGGATAAGAGAAAGCCATGGCTACCCAAGTTTTGATGCTTTGAGAACTCATTCTAACATAGGTGAAAGAACCCAAAACTTTTTACTAATTCAATCCCCAGAAACTTCAATGGAGCTCAAGCTTTAGAAAATGATGAGCACATGCACATCAAATGAGTTTTCAAAGTTAATCACTGGAATTACGACGGACAAAGGGGATTCCTATCCACATGAACATTTATCTGAATTCTTTGTGCAAAATGAAAAGGAGTGAACTGAGGTCTGTCGTGATTATCCATTAAAGGCCAACCATGCCGTCCCAAGAAAGCACACTTGACTAATTACCCTCTGAGTTTGCCAAAATTTCAGCAACATGAAAGCATAAATGGCTCAAAAGAGCAAAAAACTAGCCATCACAACTTGAAAAATTTTTGGTAGAATTTCCCCAGAAGTAGAGCAGTAAGAATCCAAAATATAGACCGTATATGTATGCATAACCTGCCAACAATGGAACCCAAGCATCAAGTAGGAATCAATAGTACATAGCCTATGACGAGGTCACAAAACGGGTGCTCCAACCACTTGTATCACTGAAAGGATCTCGCATTTGAGAATCCCCCAGCTCACTAAAATCTCACTACGACCCTCTCACAAAGGTTTTTCCAGACCAAGTCCTAGAAATGACTGAGACTGCCAAATAAAACCAAGTATGGCTCAACAAAGGCGTACAATGGCAATACCCACAAGTAATGTACAATACCAAACAATGAGCTCAAACAAGCACCAAATGATGCATACCCACGACAACTGCAAGTGACTCCCACTTACCAGTATATCACTCTACTCTAGCTACCTGTACTTGTGTGAATCACCTATACCTGTACCTGTAACCTGTAACCTTGAACCTGTAATCTACAATCTATTATCCCAAAGCTGAAGGTACCCAAAAAAAATCCTCCATGGGGGTGCCAAAAGAATGTGAGCGGGATTGAAACACACATAACGCCTCTATAATCACCCAGCACACACTTTTGGGATGATGCACACACAAAGTATGGAGCACCACTCGGCTTACACAATCCACCTAGCCGAGACAAAGAACACACCGATGGAGTAAGAGGAAAGAGACTATCCATTTGCCCACTCAACATAGACACACACACACACACACACACACACACACACACCCCCAAAAAACTCAGCTCAAAAGAGGAAGATTTTTGATGTTTAGATACAATTGAGCTTGGGCCATGTAAAACCCTGGGACTGCCTTCCTCGATCCTCCACCCAACCTCCCTTTATAGGCCTTGACCCTAGGATCTCGTCTCCACTAGCAGCCGGCCCTAGGCCGCCCTTGGCCTGCGGTCCTTGACCTCCAGGGTGGCCCTTGGACTGACATTACTCGCCCCTTGGAGAAGCGTTCTTGTCCTCGAAAACAAGAGTCAGGATATACTAATGTTTTCCAAAGTGGCATCCTTCATGGATCCAATTGTGTGCTTGATGGAAACATGATTCAGTAGGAGGTTCAATGAAACCAAGAGTAACATCTTGATTTTCCACATTCTTGTCCATTTGCAACCATCTAATTGTATCGGTTCCTATCCAATCATAGTGTGTAAAGTCCATTTAGAATACACATGAGCATGCTAAACAAGTTATCATAACAAAGATGTACCGAAAAGAGTACCTCTTTTCACTTTCCATGAAAGTAACTTGCAGACATCACTCATCAACCAAGTTTAAGTCCTTGACTTGTTCTCAAATTGCATCAGGAAACAACCCCACCATAACTATTGTTAAAGGTTAAGACATGACGTATACATGAAGAGACCAAACCTAGTTGCAAACATGCTTTAACTTATGATAAGCAAACGACAAATAGATCAATAAATGCTTACTAATTGGATTGATTGGTGCTAATGTACGCACTTTGCATATCTTTTAGCACAAGATGACACTTTGTAATCTGCCTATCCCCTTGGATAACAGACCATACCGAGGTATGTTTCCCCCACAATTTACAGACAGTCTTCCCAAATGACTGGTAAACGGGAATCACAATAGCGTACAACAATCAACAATTTCTAAATAACCATCATGGTCACCTTGAAAAATCCAAAATCACTCAAACCAAGCCATGAACTCTATTGGTGAACGGTAGAACCAAAAGTAATCTTATAGAGATACTACACATAGAGTGCAAAATGCTGCATAAGCAACAACTTTATGAATACGCATGCTGTTCCAAATCAAGCTTTGTTAAACACTAGGGCCCATAACACCTAGTGTGCATGCATTTAGAAAAAAATAGATCCAAACCTGTATATCCATAATCATCCTTGCCAATAGTTATGGCTAATGTGATGCTCCTAGAGCACGTTGAAAAGGAGCGTGAATAGTTGCAAAAAGAAACTAAATACTTTCTATTGCAATCATTTTCAAGCCTTGCTGAAATGTTTGAACCATAATAGAAGGTGCAACAGAAGTCACTTCCAGGTACAAACAATGGAACTTTTTCATTAACAACTCATAGCCTTGCTATATGTATAGACAACCATCTGTAATGTTGTTTAGCAGCACTTGTAGCTTAACAAGTCATTCTAAGTATCCGACAATTTCTGGCCACTGAAATTGCTTGTGATACATCATGCTGAAAATGTTCTAGAAAATAGATTTGACCAGCACCTAGGGACATTGTCGTGACACATAATTGAAGTAATGGCGCTAGTGTCTATCTCAGAGACTCATGTTCTTTGCATGTGGAATATGTCTCAGGTAAGGATGTCTAGAAAAAAACATCCGTCAAGTATGAGATGTACTTGGGTGTGGAGGTAGCTATAAACACGCATGAACGTTGTGCGTGAGAGAGGCCCTTATTACTCATCCTCTACACTAGCTAAAACAAACTCCATGAGTTCGTAGACCATGTTGTATCCCATGTGACAACATGTGACAAATAAACCCTACAAGTGGGTCTATAACTGCATAATGCAGAAACTTATTTTAGAGACCACAACCCAAATTGCTTGGCTCTTACATGAAGTTGTTATTTCTTGAAAGAGCAAACATAGTTTATTTATCCTATGTAGAAAAGCAAAACAAAAGAAACAAAACCAAAACATATGCATACCTATAGGTTAAACATAGTGTCCACTTATCCGGAGTGAAAAGCACCTGCCCAAATTTCCCGTCGGCAAAGGCCTAGGAACACTAATTGGAAATTAGTGAAATGCACATGTAACCTTGGGTGTTGCCTTTGCAAACCAGACCCCTTGGGTGAAATCAGCATTGTCAAACCCCTTGGTTAAACATTGCAGAAAAGCTGCTCAACTAGCAGCTGATAGTACCTTAAGTCAACTTTGCAAGTTGAAATTATCCACGAGCCCTTGGCAGCTTATGGACTTCTTTCCTTGAAAGTGCAAGTGTGAAGATTCCAAGAATGGACCAGCACACTTAATATATGATTTAGTAATCACGAGCTGGGTCTTACCCCAAAAAAGGACTCATATAGACACTCATAGTGCTAGAGATAAGATAGGAGTTTCACTGAAGTTGGAATCGTATTCACAACTAAATCTTTTTCGGACCCAAAAATCCATAATCTTGGGTTTTTGTGAATAGCCGTGCTGTTAGAAATGTTGTCATCATCTATACACCTTGGTAGAGATAAGCCCTTATGAGTTTAAGACGTTCAAAAACTCAACTTGATTTTCACACGCAAAGTGTATACTGCTAAAATAATACCCGAAAAAATTGCTAATGGCAAGACTCTTGCTTGTCCATTAAAATTGAGGGGTACTCAACTGAATAGAATTGTTCGATCTTGAAAGCAATCACTGATTACAAACCAATAGCTCTGAACCATTCCAAAATAGGTGGCACTAAGATGGCGCTTAGCCCTTTCTATTGGCTCGTAGCCCTTCTTGTTACCATATGGACATAGAAAGATTTCAATAAAATCATGCCAAGTTTCATCTTTCCCACATAGAAGTTGGAGAGAGAGAGAGAGAGAGAGAGAGAGAGAGAGAGAGAGAGAGAATGTTGCGCTAAGGAAAACCACTTATTTTAATATGTTGTATGCTCCTTGCATATGATCCCGTGTAGACCGTGTCTGTGTCTTTGTTGATCCTATAAGTGTACAACTATGTACTTGTACCACGCTCTCGTATAGAGAGGTACTATAAGTCACATCTTGACCCACTGACCTTGTATGGGAGCGTGACTGTACAAAGATAACTTGAAAGACAACAATTTGCCTGTGAATAACATAAATAATGTTTTAAGATATCATCTACTTACCTTGTCCTTGACAGAGTATTTAATGTTATAATGGAAGCGTATACAATGATGGAGTGTCATACGTCCAATGGACTAGTATGTCGTGCATACATAGCAAAAAAAACAATAATAAGCCCGGGGCTTGAATGATAGTCTCAACCATGTGAGCTGTTGATGTACGTGCTGTGCACGCTTACACTGGCATGGATACATCACAGTGCGCCATTAAGTACTATGAACTTATATCCATACAATGCCAAATATGTGTGTCATTATCATTGATATCAAATCAATTGATAATACCTTGGCAAATAAGAGAAGCCGCACGTCACGTGAAGACAGGAAAAGCACTTTTCTTTGTACTGTGGCTTCTGATAGAGTCTTCCCAAGCACGTTGCTTTTCACGGTAGAGAGATCTTTTCCAAAATGAAAAGTAGAACATAGACAAAAACAAACATAACTTGAACTTGACTAACCTTATCACCTAGTTGTGGTCAGGTTTTTGGTATTTCGCTTGAATCTAGCTCATAGCCATATGTATTGCTCGAGTGAGTTAGCGTATGTATGATATACACCCTCGTGGGATGTAAAAGTCTGCAAAAATCTTGGAAAGTTTTCCCAAGTTTGTATGCTAAGAGCATATTCCAAAATGTGGAAACTCTGATGCCAAATACAAAACGGAAACCTTGCTTCACATAAGTACTCATGCAATTATGGTGCTCATAGCTGATACATACTCTTGGATTTGCTTGGCTTGATGATTTTTTTTCTGAGGATTTATGGACACAGCCTCGCTCTTCACGAAATTGTAGTTACTGGCCGGCCTTGCCGAGTACGTATGCCTTCTTCAGCAAGGCTAGAAACAGGTCGTGCCAATCTACATGAGATTCTGAACCACACCATGCTTGACCTTTGATAGGAATGGGACGAAGCCATGCTTTTAAACAAGATCATTTCTCACTCAAGCCTTGCTTGACTGTGAGTGGGTGTTGCACATCGTGTGTGTTTGAGGACAAACTGAACGGGCATCAACCTGGCTGGACACGTAGCCGGACACCACATTTGTACTCTCTTAGTTGTCCAAGCTAGTATAGTGATACTCTATGTATATCCTAATTCTAGAGTAACAGGTCAATTCCCTGAGTTGTAATGATGTCATGATAATTGTAAAGGTCTATGTGAGTGGGCCACTGGCCATTTAGAATGCCCTAGGTATAAAGGTCAATAACTTTAATGTGAAAGGAGGCTTATCTTTAGAGAAGAAAGAGCTCTGTTGTACGTATGCTCAAGCTACAAGGATGCTCCACCTTGTAATCATCGCAGCTAATGATTTGGTAATCCGTTTTCATTTTTGAAACTTGCATTGTGTTCCTTTCTCTTTGCTCTTTAATTCAAGTGTAAGCATTGTCAGTTTTGCTTTGGTTCGTGATTACACGTCTATGAGCTGTAATTGCAGATTTGAGTGCTTAAATCATTGTTTAGGATTGTGATTTTGGTACCTTGTTGGATTGCAGCCAGAATTGCTAGGATAGTGCCCCTAGGTGTCCTAGACCTCCTCCTAAAGTCTCGTTTCATTTCGAGTCTGTTCGAGTGCCAAAATGGCGTGATGACTTAGAGCTGTGAGAAAGGACATAGGTGGATTTATTTAATCATTGTTGGTTTGCTTGTAGAGTTGTTATGTTTGCTTTTTTAGGTTCACTTCTTGAGATTGACGATCTCAAAGAGTCTTCGTGCCCCATCCGATTCACTCTCCCTGAGTAGTGACAGTATGTTAGTGCCAGAAAGCTATGCTGCAGACGTCCGTCTCGCAGCGACCTGCTAACATTATCGCCATTGCCGCTAACCTGGATGACCAAAGGGAAAAATCCCAGTGGGATAAAAGAGCCTTTGGTATACGCTCTTATTGGAGTTGAGCCTTTGGACTTGAATTACCTGTCATGCAAGGTGAGTGCTTGGGAGAAACAAAGGAAGAGTGTCTAATGCAAGTGCCAATTATGGGACACTCTACATGAATATGAAAATTTATCAAACAAAAGCATGCAGTGTAAGAGATGGAGATGATGGGTGCTTCAAGGAACAAATGTAGCACATGTGACATCAAAGGACATCTCAATAGCTTCCACGTTTCCAAGAAGGGTTTTTGATGTAGAAGCTTCTCCACTCAATCCTCACTGTGCTAAATGCATGAGTGTCTTTTGGACTTCCTCCTTCACTTACCACTATACTACAATGACTTTGACTCTTATGCTCACCTGTACCAGCATGAGCGACACAAAGTAATTATGCTCAACTGTTCCAACTTGAGCAGTACCTAGAATAACTAAGACGCTTAGACCACAGAGAATATTACATGAAGCTTTGGGACTAATGCCTCGCTCATTTAGTGGCTTCCCTGCCCGACTCTAACTTTTATGCCATATATGTTTAATGGTGAGTTGGACTTACCTATTCAAGGCCAGAAACCCACTTCCATAAGTTTTGGAAATTTAGGCCTCTTCCATTGTATTGGTCTTTGGAGTTCATCATTTTATCAACAAGTAGGTTGGCATATTTTGGCTCCTCTTTTGACTTGCTTGTCGTATGTTGTCACTACTTTGTGAAACAAGTTTTTCAGCTGTTGTAGAGATTGATGGAGCCTTTTCTTTATGAAGCGGTTGAATCTTTGCATGGGTTCTTTGTGATTGAGTTTCCACGAGCGATTTTGGAACCCATCTTGTTTTTGGTCCTTGTGTGACCGCCTTTTGTATTTGCTCCTTTTGCTTGATGACTTGATGGACACTAGGATTTGGTAGCCACATTTGATGATTTCCTTTGTAGAAGCCTTGATTTTGTAGTTGATGATGAGGTATCCATCTAGAGAAGTTAGCAGTCTTTGTTGCAATTGGATTTTGTTGGCTCTTGGTTATCATTGCTTGCTTTGGCTAGAAGCTTGTGTTGCATGCTTTTTCTTGGTTGTTCGAGATTGAACTACAACTTTTGGTAACCATATTTGAGTGTTACCTTCACAAAATCCTTGTGCTTCAAGTAGCTGGACTGGAATCATCCGTTGCTTCACCTGTTTGTGTTGTGTAGCTTGGGTAGCTTGTTTGAGGTCTAGCTTCGGCACCCATAGTTGTCGTGTTGTCCGCTTGGAAGGTCTTTTCATATGCCTTTTGTTGTTGTTCTTTTGCTTGCCTGAGTTTTTTGTATACCGTTGATAGCTCGGCTCGCTTTTTGTAGAGCTTCTTTCTTGAGATGAGTACATCCAAGCTGTTACTTTAGGCTTTTTGGCCCAAACATTAATGTTTCCTTCAAAGTATCCCTGAGCAGTGATTGACTCATTGGATGCTACCCACCCTATCACCTTTTGTTATTGTGGTTGAACTTGTGCTTCAAGTATCCAAACTAGGTCTTTGAATTGGATGTGTTCTTTGGATACTAGCACTTGGTTTATTCTCTTCGGCTTCTTCCTAATGCTTTTTTGTGATGGAAAATTTGGTTGGTAGACTTTATGCTTTGGTTTCCATTGCATTGTTGATGGTTTGTCTCTTGATGTAGAAGCTTCGCAGGAAATTTGATGGAAGCTCGTTGAAGGTAAAGTCGTCTTGCGAGGTTGATATACTTCAGTGTTTACCTTTGCTTTACCTTTTTCCGCGATGGTTGGCGATTTCTTCTTTGCATGGATTTGAGAAGCTTCATGGAGTCTTATTGTTGTCGTTGTTGAAGCTTTTGATTGTTGTCAAAAGAAGATGTTCCTCTAGCTTTCTGTCAGGGTCAGAGACTCTTTGATATGATAGGAGTCAATTATGTGGAAAGTATCTTTATATTCCTCGGTACTCAATTTGAGTACGACTTCTGCCATGCCAAAGCTAGGAATTGGAATTTTTGAACTTGTGTACATGATCTCCTCTAGCTCCATGATTGGTGGATTTCCCATCATGATCCAAGTTCCATATGTCATTAGACTCTTTGTTGCTTCTGGATCTATAACAGCTGAACATGTGATTTTGAGTCTTGTTTCTCCGCATATGCTGAATTCGATTGTCGTAGAAGACAATCAATCTTCTCTCATATCCTTGTTCTTCTCTTGATCTTGCGTTTGTTGAAGATTTGCTGTTGAACTTGGAAACTTTTCTCCTTCATCTACTTTCATTTTCACTCTTTCTGGAGTTTGCTTTTTTGAAACAGCTTTAGTCCATTCTTCAGGTATGTCAATGATGACATATTCTCATTGTTTCTCTACTTCCTTCATGTGCACTTTGGCATCATGTTCCAAGATGTATCTATCTGTCTCACCTTTTCTGCTTTTGCACTCACAAACTTCATTAGCTTCCTTCAACACTTTTATCGTAAATAAGGGAGTTATATGTGGGACGCATGTCTAACCTCACCATCCCATCTTATTGCAGTATTAGCGAGAACCACGATTAATTTGTCAAACCATGGGACAAATCTGACTCGACTAGTGCATAGAGGCTACAAGAGGTTGTCAATCTCTTGGAAAACAACTAACAACTTGCATCTAACTCAAACTACACTCAAGTGATTGAAATCACCAAAAGTCAATCGTTCATCGGCAAGCAAATCACATCCGTTACAGCATCAAATGACATCCAAATGTAACGAAACTTCTAGGAAAAGTTTATAAGACCTAAGCACACATGCCTATGGTCTCAAACCCCACTTTAGTTCGAGTTCCAAAATCGCGATTATTAACAGCAGTGGATTTTTGACCTAGTCGTTTTTGACCCATAATGCATTTGAAGGCTTAGCAACGATGCCCCAATACCCCGCCTATGCTTAGTTTTTGATTTAAAAGTGTAAATTCCTAGTTATGATGAAATTAGCCTGTGGGTCGCGGTGACGCCAAAAGCTATGAAATACTGTGGGATGGCTTATGTCAATGCGTAGAGCTCTTGCCTGCGGTTGGTGAAATGCAACAAACACAATTACAATGTGACAACCAGAGAGGGAGTAGGAAGCACGAGAATGAGAGAAGTGAGCGCCGTTAGCTCAAGCTGTGTATTTCTTATCCAAAAACTTACAAAAATTGGCTTTTATACCTTAGCCAAGGCTTTTGGGTGGTCAAAAGTAATAATATGGAGTTCTACCAAAGCTGGGAGATGACTGGTTCATACAATCTGGAAGCTTGTAGCCCCGGCTCGTTAATTACAGAGTTTATCCGAGAAAGTAGGAGTTACAATATTCCCGATTCATCAAATTAATGATTTTTTAACAAAGAGAACTCTGAAAAATGGTATCGGTGTTAGCTTGCTGCTAACATTCCCCCCTCCTCGCATGTATCGTCCCTTGACACAGCTTTATGGGTTGAAATAGTCTTCGGGTTGACGTCTAGCGAGGCGGTCTTTAAGCATGTCTAGTGCCTTATGGTATCTCATTCTTCGTTTTTTGTCGAGCACTTGCAAAAATTGCATTTTTCCTTGATTCTTCATCTCCACCGAGCCGCTGAGTAGCCTACAAACTTGGATGATATGTTGCTTATCATTGGTGCAAATATCCTCGTTCGCCAGGTGAAGAATCCAATGTAGAAAGATTCTTCAAAGGCCAGCATATTATTCGATGGCAAGAACATGCATCTGACATAGAATTCGTAAAGGACCTCTTTTGAAGGTTGCCCACTCAGATTGTAGCATAAGCCGTTGTTTCCTTCCAAGAATGATAGCCATGGGGCTCCTGTTTGCTCAGGCTCATTAAAAAATTGTATACATGTGAGAAACATTTTGTAAATTTTATACAACATGGCACAGGAGAGATCTAGTAGACTCTTGAAGAAAGACATGGTGCCCGTTTGGGTTTTCACCATGTATTCTTCTGTTTCTTGGCCTCTCTCTGGAGCTGGTAGCCTAGGGAAGTTGAGTCAAGTTGGCCTCTTCTTTTGTAGTGCTTCATGCGCTTGCCATGTCCGTACTCTAGGTACATGAAAAAAATTTGGATCTCTTTGAAGGACTGCGGGTGCTCTTGTGAACAGAATCAAGTATCTTGGATTCTTGTTCAACCAGCTTAACCTCCACTTTGGGTTGTCTTTATCTGTGCCATCTTCTTGCATATCCTTGTACAACCTTTCTTTCACCTGTAATAGTTCTACTTTGATGAGAGGGTATGGCAGGGATCGTTGGTGCCATTGAGCGTTGATCTGATTGGGAGTGAGTTGAGTGACGTTGACAGAGTGTAAAAATCTCAACTCCCAATCCATAGTGGCTTTTCACTGCTCATCCACCTCTAGGATGATCTTCTCCTTCAGTGCGTCTTCTTCAAATTTTGACACCTGGACCATTGGCATTGTGTCTGCATCTGTGATGTGAACCTAAAAATCTTCATCACCACTCGGCTTTGCTGTGTACTGTGTCTCAAACTCAGCAAACAAGACTGAGGGTATGTCTATCTGTGGTGGCTTTGAAGTGCCTGCCTCTTCCTGCGTGTCTGGTTTCCCATCTCTGAGGAGTTGATTAATTCGCTTTAGTTCTGCTATCTCCTTTAGAAGCTCCTCCTCTCTCTGAACCCACATCAATGCCAGGTCCCTTCACTATGATTGTTCTAACTTTAATTCCAAGTCTAGGTCTTTGTTTTTCTTTTCAAGTGCCTTATACACTTTTTCAGTTCCTTTGATCGAGGCCACGGTTGGGTTTTCTCCGATTTGCCGTAAGAAAATGACCTAATCATTGATCCTCTATTCAGGATACTGCAGAGAAGCATTGGAAATATCTAATTGCACCTGAATTTTTTGAGCTGATAGAGAGGTCTTAAGAAGTTCATTCGTAACTTCTGTCAGAGCTGCTTGTCTTTTGCTTTGCAGGCATCGGACAGTTTAGTGAGTAGATCACCTAACTCCTCCATTTATTTTTGTTGTTTATCTCTGGCCAATTGATGTTGTTCAGCTTCTGCCTTCAGCTCTTGCACGTGCCTTTGAAGATGAGTGATGACAGTCATCCCATCTTCTACCTCTCCTTGGAGAGCGTCTATCACCATCTCAAGTTCTTTGGCCTTGGTGCTGTGGTTTAATGCTGCTGAACGGAGTCTCTCTGTCATTTCTTGCATCTGCCGTGCATATTCATTGACTTTGTACTATTACTTCGTCATTTGACTGCCACTCCTCCTGTCGTGCCAGCTGAGATGTGCCTATAGCCTCATGTGTTGCTTCTTACTACATCGTAACTGCTGGTGGTTAGTGTGTGGAGGTAGATGGTCGGTCTTCTTCTTGGCCATCCTGAGGCTTTGATGCCTCGACAGTTTCTGGCTGAGTAGAAGTAGAGGGTGTTGTCTCAACCCTTGCTGTCTCTTCAGGTGCCGGCCTTTCTTCCTTTTCTGGCTCGGGTTCCGTCTCATGTGCAGTGGTAGGTGCTTGTTCCACATATGCTCCCTTATCAGTCTTTTCTTCAGATCTACTTGCCTTTTCCTCTTCTGGCTTTTGAGTATCTTCTGTTGCCTTCTCTTGTTCTAGCTCAGCTTCTTTTTCTTTTTGTCTATCTGGTTGGTCAGCCTCTTGTGCAGATTCTGTTTGTTGGGTGGACTGAGAATCTTTCTCTTTCTCAGGCTCTGCTTCTTCATTGGTGTCTTTGCCTGCAGGTGATGGTGGTGGGCTAGGCATGGGATGGTCTTGTTGTTCTGTATGCGGTGAGATGGGTCAGGGAGATCCATGACTTTGCTCTTGGCTAGCCGTTTCCTTGGGTTGCCTTTGGTCTTGTGCTTCCTTGGTTTTCTTTGCAGCTTCTTCTGCCTCCTTCAGATTTAGAACTTCAGCCTCTTAATACATTCTTTCTAAATTCTCTGTTGGATCATCCACCTCTTTTCTTGTATGATGCTTTGTTTGAGTGCCTTTCAGTCCTGTAGGTACCCATTTTTCTGGGTCCTTCCCTTGTGCTTGCCTACTGCACTGGTATGCTCTTTTCTCTCTTTCAAAGCGCGCTTGTTTTTGAGCTGGCTATTGTTGGTGTGTGGCCACAACTTTCCTTTTCATCTCTTCTCTCTGAGCTCTTTTTTCTTTGTTGTCAGAGCTTCCAGTGAGCTATCAGCTAACTCATCATCAAATTTATATGATCTTTTACCTGACCTTGTAGCTCGTGGAGAGGGTTGTGCTGCCAATATCCATGTATTCTGATCAGGGGCACACGGTAGGTTGTCGGCCATGCCGATGGCATGATATGCTATTCTAGTACAAGACCTCTAGCGCACCCAAGTACGTGATTTTGCCTTCCTTCTTGGTGCCCTTCAAGGTTGTTAAGACATACTACACGTGGTCCACGGGCTGTCGTGTTGCCGACTTGAGAACCTGAGTGAATGTGGTGACCACGGCGTGATTTGGTGTAGTGTACCTTGGTGGCCTTTTTGCCAGATAATGGAAGTGTTAGTGGTACAAACGGGCTGGCTCTTCCACCTGTTTGTGGATAAGATCGACGAATGTAGCCGCGGTTGTCTCTTTGGTAAATGTGCCTGCGGTTTTTCTGTCTCTTGTCCGCATGGTCATTCCTTCAGTGGGCGTTCTGAGTGCCTATGCCACTATCTATTTTGTGATCACTACTTCGACCTTGTTCCCTTGGGTGTCTGATATCTGTGCGGTTCCGTCTTCTTTGATGGTGGATAGAAGCTCATAAGCTTTCTGAAAGTCCACTCCGCAAGGCTCCTGTTCGTAGAAATGCTTGAGCCCCAGCCTGCGGTTAGCTTCCTTGGTTTCTGGTTTAGCAGCTACATCATAGACTTCTTTAGGCAGGAGTTGCAACTCCACTTGATGCCCCTCTTCACTCTTGAACCTGCCAGTGAAGACTATAGTGTGGTGCTCTTCTAACTGTTATCTGGAAAGGTAATATGCCTTTGTTGCTTTGACTGACTCAGGGTCTAGTTGATACGCGGGTAGTTCTTGTAGTTTCTCTTTTTGGTTTAGCTTCTTCTTGGCCCTCTCTACTGCTTGCATTGCTCCTGTTCAGTGAATAGAGTGCAAAGTTAGCAGATTTGTCGGAATTTTCTCTGAAATGTCCTTTTAGACTGAAATGTTGACTGTTTGGTCCAATTTGCTTCAAATCAATTTTTGAACAAGCAAAGATGCATAAAAACATGCAAGGAATAAAACTGTATGGTCAAAGCAAAAATTTGCAACCAAAGTAAATAATCGCGATTATTTACAGCTGAGGAAAGTTTCCAACTTTTTGTAAACTTGGCTTTATAGGCTTGAAGTATATACCAACTACATGCTCTGAGTGAAATATGGGCTCATTTGGATGCACAGGGTGAAAATGGTACCAGATTTTGGCTTTAGGTCTCTGAAACAATAGATATAAAGGAAATTTGAGATTTTGAATTCCAAATTGATTCAAAATTTGCTAGTGGGCTTAACACATCATGTACTTTGGATGTATGATGACAAAATATCCAAATTCCCCAATTTTGACCAGAAAGTAAATAATCGCGATTATTGACTTTTCTTCTAAAATTGACATTTTTTGGTACAAATTTGTTCTAGGCATTGTATGGACTTTGGGTATGAGATATGAAGTGATTTGGATCAATAAATGTGGTCCATAACCCAAATTTTGGCTTGCAAAGACTTCTTTGCGTTTTTTGGCAATTTTACAAGTAATGGGTGGTCTTTTTGACTCATACTTGATTTTTGGCATGTAATAGGTGTGTACACATGGTAGGTGAGGTGATTTGACAATTTCTAAGCAAAACTGATGCAGAAGTAAATAATCGCGATTATTTACAACAGTGACAAAAACTTTGCAAAACCTACAAATTTTGACCTAGACATGTTTCATACACCTAATATAAGTCCTAAATTGAATTTGGTCAAGTTTGGTCATGCAGGCATCACTTTGTGCTTTGTCGACTCTGAAATCCCCGTTTTTTGTGACTACTCTGCCTGTTGGATTGGTTGTTCAACTTTGAGGCTTTGGACTTGTCCGCAACATAGTCGTGAAGCAACCTGTCCAATTCTGGCTCATTTGGAGTCAGTTTGATCTCATATGTCGAATTTGATGCTTTGTAACCTTCGAGCCATTTTTTGATTTTTGAGGGCTTTGCTTGATGGATTTCACCAAACCAATCATATACATTGTATATGGACCTCATTAGCAAGCCATCTGTGGAGTCAGGTCAGAATTCTGGCATTTGCCAAAAACCTTACTTTTCTACTGGGGACCCCTTGACCCCAGCCGAATGGTCATCTGATGGTATTATGTTAGGGAATGCTATGGTTCAAATCCCATCCGATTTGGTCAAGCTGGCAGGACGCTATGGTCAGTTTTAGGTCGTAGGTCTTCGTGCACTGCTCGGTTTCTAGGGTCTTTTCTAGGGCTTTAGACTAGCTATCGGCCATACAAAATGGATCATTCTCGAGTAAAGAACTTACCCCTCATGTCTCGTGTGAGATGGCGCTGAAAATGGTCAACTGTGGGCTCCGAAAAAGTTGCACGAAAAGAGGCTGAAATCTCTGTCTACAAAGGCTCCAAGTGGAAATGAGGTGGTTTTAGCCTACCATGGATATCTATACCCGGACTTCCCGAACTAATTTTCCCCAGATTCCCCTGTTAGTCCTACTAATTTTCCTCAGATTCCTTTGTTAGTCCTACTAGGCCATGAAGTCTATGTTAGACTCAAAAATTTCCATGATCGGATTCCTGTAGCTCATTCTGCAAGAATTTTGCAAAAGTAAGCCTGGCCGCCTAATTTAGGCTTCTCGCTTCCATCTTCTGATTTTATTGAAAATTTTTGTGCTTGTCTGCTTTGTCTTTTTGATCACCATCATGTCTTCTATTTTTCCATATGAGATTCCTTGCTATTTATTATTAATTTTTGACCTGTTTATTTTAAAAAACCAAAGAAAATAGCAAAATTCTCTAAAAAAGTAAAGTAAAAATCCAATAATTAAGAAAGTCCCTTGAAAAAACACAGCTTTATTGTTTTTTGTTGGATTTTTATATTTTTAAGCTTCATTATTAACACAAATGATGAAAAATATCCAAAAAAGGACCATTTTTGATGATTTTCTAATAGTATATACACTATTTACACTCATTGAAAACATATTATCTCTGAATTTTCCCTTTATGATGAGTTATAAGGGCATTATTATGTAATTTTGCAAAAAATCACACGTTAATATAGAACTTTCTCCTCCCTCTTCAAACATTGCCCTTAATTATTTAGTACTTAGTACTTAGTTCTTAGTGCCCTTCCACCCCTCCTAGATGGCGTACTTCGGGACGACTGTGTGCATGGGTTGAACAACCGTGTCTATGCATAGCCGTGGTTGGCTCTACCATGATATGAAGATCAATGCAATTCAAACCAATATGCTGTGCAAGAGCTGGGTCTTGAGTAATTAACTCAAGGATTTTCGATGTCGAGGTTTGCTGCTGATGTCTTCCAAAGAGCATATCTTGTAGCTTGTGTGCTCTCTGTTTGATTGTACCATCAGGATGCTTTAGCATGCTCATTGCTTGAGGTGTTGGTAGCACTTTTGACTGTTGTCGAGCTTTTTCTCGCCATTGGTAATTTGGTCGTTGTGGTGCTGCATGGTGTGGTGGGGTCTGTTGAGACTTAACTCGCCATTGCTTAATTGGTTTCGGGGGTTGTGGAGAAGATAAGTGCTCCTTTTCTTCCAAACCATTTCTATGTTTGGTTCCTTGCTCGGAGATGATCGTCTCTGTGTTCAAACCTTTGGAACCTTCTTTTGTTTTGTAGGTGAAGTTTTAGACACCCAAATTTTAATCGGCTTATCCCTAAGCTGTGCTTTTGGTACCCAACTTTTCCTTACTCCTTGCATGCTATATGTAGCATTTGATGTCAAGGGGATGGAGAATATCAACTTCTTAGTGGTTTGGTCTGCTGATTACTTCTTTTCCATTCCTCTTTGCTTGGTGCAATTGGAACAATGAGTTGCCCTCCTTTAGGTGATAGATTTAGTTGATTCGTATCCCAATCTGGTACTGCTTTGTATGTACGCATCCAGGGAATTCCAAGAATCAACATCTCATTCATGTGTTCATCTGGAAAGCATACAAACTGATGAGGACATGAACATCCCTGTACGATCACATTCAAGTTGACTACTCCCAATGTTGGAGTTGGGTTCTTGTTGCATCCTTTGATTGTCGCTATTCCTGCTGTCAATGCTTGACTTGTTGCCTTCTTGTATGTGGAATAACTGACTGCATTTACTCTAGCTCCTGTGTCAACCAAAGCATTGGTGCTATGATTGTTGAGATGTACTTTGATGCGTAGGTCCATTCCATCTAGCCAGTCATCATCTGTTGAAACTGCGTCTTTAGGTAATTCCCATTGTCGATCATTTATTTTCAAAGTGTTGATAGGAATCGCTATCTGTTGATTCTTGAGCAGCTTTCTGCTTGAGTACCCAAAGCCGAGCTTCCTCTTGGGCTTCATCAATAACCTGTTTTTGTTTGATCTTCCTTTGTTTGGCTGCATGCATTCTTTCTAGCAATTCATTGGTTAGTGAAAAATTGTATTTCTTTAAACGAAATCCACTAATCCAATTAGCCATTGGTTCACCATCTAGGGTGGACAATTTTATTGCTCCACTTGGAGATACATTTTCAATGATAAATGGTCCATTTCCCTTTTTTAAAAACTGGAAATTTGTTGCTTAAGGGAATAGACCAAAACTAAGTCCCCTTTCTTGAAGATCTTCGTGATTAAGTGGGAATCAAAAAACTATTTTTGTTTCCGCTTTTGTGCATAAATATGAGCTATAGTAGTTAACCTTTCTCGTCTAGCTTTTCCAAATCTTCAAGTCTTTATGACAATTCATGCCCAGTCCATTCAAGATTCTATGCTACCCTTAATGTCGGCAATAGAAATTCTATTGGCAGTATGGCATCAAGACCATAAACAAGGTTAAGGGGTTTAGCATTTAGAGTTGTTTTGAATGAAACTCGATAAACCCATAGAGCAGCATGGAGATTCATTTCCCAGTCTTTCCTTCCTGCACTAACCACTTTAGTCAGCACCGAGCTAAGAATTTTATTCGTATGCTCAGCTTGTCCATTTTCTTGTGGGTGATAGGGAGCTGATTTGTTATGGATGACCATAAACTCATTAAGCAAATACTCTATTACCTCATTGAGGAAATGAGTTCCCCGATCATTGACAATCTCTATTGGCAGTCCATATCTCGTGAATACATACTCATATAAGAATGCAGTAGTGGTCCTGGCATCATTCTTTTGAGTTGCTTTAGCCTCGACCCACTTGGTCAAATAGTCCGTAGCTACAATGATATATTGAGCTTGGGTTCTATAAGCAGGTGGCTGTATTGGTCCAACAAAATCTATACCCCATTTTGCGAAAGCTCTAGCCCCCATCATTGGTCTTAAGGGCATGCTATCTACTCGTGTTGGCATTTTTGCTCGTTGACAAGCATCACATCTTCGAACGTATTCTTTGGCATCTACAAAAAGTGTTGGCCACCATATGCCTGCCATCAAGATTTCTCTTGTGGTGGTCTCACTAGAAAAGTGACCTCCAGCTAATCCAACATGTGCTTGTTCTATTATCGGAATATACTTGTTTTTATTTGCACAAATATGCAAATGTTGATCTTTACCTCTCCGATACAATTGGTTCCCTATAAGCGCATAGTCTCTTGCCTCAGTTTCAATTGCTCTTTGACGGTGTTTACTCATATTCTCAGGAAAGTTTCGGCTTGATAAGTAAGTAACCAAAAAATTACTCCACTTAGGAACAAGTGACATTTGAAACAATGTCACATGAGGAATGGGCTTCTGTTTTTGACATTGAGGGCAATCCTTTACAAAAGATCAAACATCTCTCCTCATAGTCGGCCAAAATACTCCAAGTCTCAAGATTCGTTACATAGTTTGGTCTTCCGCAGAGTGAAGTCCTACTATGGTAACATGTGCTTGACTTAGGTATTGTTCTTTTTCTTCAGGGTTAATGCATAAGAGCAATATTCCGTCTCGATTTCTTTTGTATAGCCTTCCAGCTAGTAATTGATACATAGCCGATTGCTCAATTAATCCGGTTGTGATAGGAAGTGGTATTTGTGAATCCACTTGAGCTATTGTGATTAATGACACAATGTTTTCCGATCATCTAGGTATCATTTATACGGAGAACAAATAGGCATATGGTAAGTCATCGTCTACCCCTTTAGGTGATTCCCCTGAAACAATCCTTGACAAATGATCTGCTCGCTGATGTGTAGTGTCTTTTTTTTACAACCACAGTGAAATCAAATTCAAGAAGAATGATGAACCATCCACTATTCTCCCTGTGCTGCATGGCTTGTTGACCAAATACAACAAAGCTTGGTGGTCCATAAAGAACACAAACTTGTTGGCTAATAGGTAATGTCTATACTTTTTAATGGCATAGATCATTTTTAGTCCTTCTCTTTTGGTGGTGGTGTAATTCTTTTCTTCCATGTTCAATTGTCGGCTAGCATAAGAAATCGGAAAGTTATGAGAGCTGAGGTGAGAGCTTGCTTAAGCTTCATGAAGGATTCTTCACACGTCTCGGCCCATTCAAAGTGCGTAATCAACCTATACATGGGTTTTGCAATTATAGCGTACATGTAGATGAACCGTCAGTAATATCCACAATGTCCCATGAAAGCTTGTACCCCGTTGACTGTTGTTGGTCTAGGCAAATCAAGAATAACATGAATCTTCTCAATGTCAGTAGCTATGCCATTTTTGACACTATATGTCCAAGAAATTTTCCTTGTCTTCCCATGAATGTGCACTTTTCAGGATTTAAGAAAATCCTATAAAGTCTACATTTTTCAAATACCTTTTTGAGGTGTTCAAAATGATCAGCCCGGATTGATGAATGTACACATAGATCATCCATACACACTTCTAAGAATTTCCTAAGATATTCTTTAAAATCATGGCTCATCAACCTCTAAAACGTGGTTGGAGCATTAGTTAACCCAAATGGCATAATCCGATAGGCAAATATACCCCATTCTGTTGCAAAAGCAGTTTTGTGCTGATCTTTTGGGTCAACCAAAAGTTGATTATCCCGAAAAGCTGTCTAAGAAGCTGTAAGCTTCTTTTCTCGCAACTCGTTCTAAAACATGCTCAGTTATCAAAAGAGGAAAGTTGTCTCTGATGGTAGCTGCATTTACCTTTTTGAGATTAACACACACTCATAATTTACCATTCTTCTTGGGTACTACCACAATTGGAGACACCCAATCTGTGTGTTCAATTTCGTAAATGAATTCGGCTTCCTTTAGTTTTTCAATCTCTTCTTTGATCTTCCTGGCAAATGTTTCGCTATACGTGTATGGTCTCTGTCTACTTGGTTTTGCATCATCTCTCATGGGTATGGTATGTTGACAGATTTTTGGATCATCACCCTTGAGATCCTTGTAAGACCAAGCGAAGATATCTCGGTATTCCTTTAACAAGCTCAACAAAAGCTTTTCTTCTTCTCCTGTTAGGTCATTTGCAATGTAAGTAGGTCTAGGCTCTTCTCCTGGTTCAGCCAAGTCTATCCTTTTAGCGTTTTCAGGCCCTTTGTAAGATTCGCCTTGTTTCTGTAGTTCCCTAACAGGTTGTTCAACTATGATTTTCTGATCTTGGAGAGTATACTTTTTGTAATGGGATGGAACATGAATTATATCCTTACCATCTTCTTCCGTGGTTTCCATTTCGGTTGTGTATATCTCCTTTAAAGCTTTTTTTAACTCTTGATATTTCTTTTCCGCTCGACTCTGGTCACGAGTGGTTTCTTATCCTGTGATTTTTTTTGAGTACCCTTCCTTGTTTTTCTCGATGTGTGAGACATTTTTGAGTTTTTGTTTGAAAGATATCTGCCAGTTATTTTGTCCTTGACACAATCATTAGCATTTATCTGCATCAAGAATTGTGTTTTACTAGAGACTGATGGCATAGGTCGTGTTTTCATAATTTTGGTGTCTCTCTTTCATCTATATCATTTTTGTCGTCTTGATTTCTGGTTTGGAAAGTCAAAAAACTTTTCCTCTCCTCCTTTTAAGAGTAACTTAGCTCTCATATGCTCTTTTTCTGACCCCGAACCTTCTGAGGTAGTTGAGTGTTCATCTAACTCATCAATTGCATGGTAATAGAGGTCTGAAAAGACTTTTTGAGCTTGCATTAAGTCCTTGGGTTCTTCATTTTCGTTTTCAATGTTGAGGATTGAAATCATTTGGATGGGAATTATGTCGTAGCTATCCTCATTGCAAAATTGAGTAGGCATAGATGTATTCACACATACATCCATTGTTGCTAAAATTTGAGTCCACTCGAATGGCTCAAATAAGTGTTCTAGAAAGGGTTCATGTATGTAGGCTTCAACTGTGGAGTCCCTTTCTAGGATACATTCTTCTCGTCTTAAGCTTCCACTTTTTGAAGCTTCATACATCCAAATAGGAGTGTCTTTGTTTAACCAGGATGGGAGTTTAGTTTCAGTCGAAGAGACTGAATCAAACTCTTGGATGGGTGTTTTCAAGACATCTCTATAAGTGTGATCTTTTAGATTTACTCTTGTTATAGATCCCACTTGCTTCAAGTATAGATAATTGTTTCCCCAATCTTGGATAAGTTGTACCTGTTGCATGAAAGGTCTTCCCAATATGATTTCATAGTTGATTTTGTTTCCAAAGTCTACTATGGCAAAAGTGTGTTGATATTCAATTCCACAGGAATTGACTATCACTTTTTTAAGTAGCCCTAAGAGTCTCTCAATGTGTCCGTCAGCCAACTACAATCTCATTCGAGTTTGTCTGAATCCTGGCTGTCCCCATGATTCCCATACTGCTTTAGTGGCTATGGCTATGCTAGCTCCACTATCCAGTATCGCCATGGTTTCAATGTCATTATATTTCACTGGGAGGGTGGTGTTTCCTTCTTCCCCTTCATAATATTCTCTGACTTTGTTTATGGGAACTGATCAAATCTCTTTGTTTTCCATTTCATTTTTCAATTTTCCGAAATTATTTGAGATTAACTCTGTTATCCTCACCTTCTCTAGGGTTTTCTAGAAATCACTCCACAAGTATGGTCTGAGTTTTAACAGTTCTCCCAAAGTAAGAGTGCATTGGATGGGTGTAGACATGATTGAATGAATGTTGTCTACTTCTAGGGTCTGCTCAACTCTTTTTACTTGAGTGGTCTTGCACACGATGGATTCATCTTTGTTATCTCCCAAGTAAGAAGGTAATGTTTTTAATGTCAATGGTTTCAACATTCCTGAAGCTTCTAATCCGCAATCCCCGTACAAGGATTGTAAATCCATGTTCATATCAGAAGGTAGGTTATCCAGCCAGACTTCCTCTATAGGAGTGACTTTAGAGTTAGGCTCCCATCATTGATCTCTCTCACTTTTTTCCATAAGTGTCCTGGCTAGTCTTCCTCTACAAATGGAATTCCGTCTAAAGCATCTTCGCTGTCAGGCACTATAAGCTCTGGTTTGTTTGTTTCAAGGTGGGGTTCTGCCACCACATCAGATTTTTCTTTCGTTTCGTTTATCACATGCTCTTTAGGTTTTGCAATACTTTCAAGCTTGGGTTTTTGTTTTTTTAGCATTTCTTGCGTGATTCTTACCAAATTTTGATAAGCTTCCAGCTTAGCTACTTCCATGTCTGGAGATGGATAGTTTTTCCACTTGTTTTTCATGTTTTTGGCTGCTTAAGTCCTGCTTGGTAGGCTTAGGCGGCATTAATAGGCTCAAAAATTTTATCAACCAGAATGGATCCTCTAGATTTCACGGTTGTTTCCTTGAATTCACTGCCAGTTTCTTTCAACTTGTCCTGCGTTAGCTTCTTTGCTTTCTCTTCGATTTCAACCCGTTGTTTTTGTTTTCTCATCTCATATCTTTTTCTCCTGCTCCTTTTGATTCTTTGAGAAGAAAATTTTGTATTTTCCGAATCATCAGAGAAGTTGTGTTTGTTTTTATTTGCCTGGGCTCTAGTGATTACCTTGATTGAAACAATTGGTTCACTCTCCGATGAGCTACTAGGCATCACTTGGACTACGTTTACTATGGTTTTATCCTTGTTCAAATGATTTATAGGAAAATCTTCCGGAAAGTTTCCTCCATTTTTGCAACATTGTATGCAATAAGCTTCAATTGGTTTGCAGGCTCTGAACATTCATTTTTCCAATGGTCGTCAACATCACAATTATGATAGTTTCTCGTTCTAGGCTTCATCATGGGTCTTCCTATGGGTGGTTTGACACCTTGATTAGCTACATAATACATTGGTGCTAGCTCTGGTGGAGCATAAGTCACTGTTTCTTCCAGTGGTGGTGGATGTGGATTATACCAACCTCCTTCTACCATTACTGTAGATGGACTAGTCTCTGCATAGGGTGTAACATGCACTAATGCTTGCTTATCTATAACTCCTTCAGAGTGCATGTACTTTACATGCACTGCATTATGTCCTGGATACGGAGGTTGTTGTCCCAACACAGATTGAGGTCTTTCCATATCCATTGGTGGTCTTTGAGCTTGGGCCATATTAGGCTGATATCTGTACATGGGTTGTCCTTGTGGCCTCATGGGCACGTACTGAACATTCCCATCATATTTTGGTTTGAAGTAGCACTCGTGGCTCTCATGGTTGGTCCATTTACCCTCGATTGCACACCATTTTTGTGGCCTAATTGGTTGTCCCTGTGGAGGTATCCCTTGTCCTGGTCCTCTCATAGGTGATTTTTGCATATTATTCATCATGTTGTTCATCCTTTTTAGCATATCTTCTATGTGGCTGAGAGTGGTGCCGCAGCAGGCGTTCCCACTTGTGCTGGTTTTGTGGATGCTGTCTTCTCACTTCGGTTATCCTTAGGGACATCTTCTTCATTGAAGATCTTACAATTGTCTCCTAGGTCAATAGCATCAGACACACACGCTTCTAGGGTTGTATGATTTTTACGATAGAGTATAGCATGAAGTTCTTTGCTTAGCAGTCCCTTCAGAAACAAAGATACAAGTCGTTCTTCTGCAATTATCTCCATCTTTGGGTATCTGGCAATGTATTGTTTCATTCGAGTTGCACAATCCCTAACAGACTCACCATGTTTTTGTTTAGATTTGAGCTACTGTATCATGTTTAATCCCCGTTTCCGAACAAGCAGCTACAAATCCTTGAGCTAATGTGTTCAAGTCCATGATTGAACTTGGTGGAATGTTTTAGAACCATGTCAAAGCTTTCCCTTCTAATGTCATTCCAAACCCCTCGAATTGAGTATGAAAATCGAATATACACTCTGCTCTTAGCACTTGCTTAAAGATTGCTAAGTGGTCATATGGATCCTTGATCCACTGTATTTTGTGCCCGATTTGTGAAAATCAGCTGGTCTGACCCGTCTCTTTGGTTCAACTCCAGGTCTTCTGGGAGTTGGTCCTGTTCCCAATCCTTCAAACCAGTCTATTGGAAATAGTGACTCATGTAGCCCTGGACTGGCCTTAGTGTCACCCGGTTTTCTATGTGATGAGGTGGTTTTTGGTTTCTTCACATTACTCTCAGATGATCTCTCACGGTGTTCATCTCTTGGAATTGTTTCTGGTCCTTGCCCCAATATCCAATCCCGTATCGAATACCCTTGGTATTTGGTTTGTTCTACCTCCTCGAAAGTCATCATAACAGAGTTGTTGTTATAATAATCCCTAAACAGGTAGGTTGGTAGGTCTGTTGATCCCTTATCTTTGATCATGAAGATATAGATGATCTTCATGGCATGAGAAGTCCACAGAAGATCTTTTATGTTTCTATCTTCCCAACGATAGACTGCGATCCTCGGATTATCCGTACTATTCCGTTTCAAAGTCTTCAAGTCTACTTGATCGTATCCCTCGAATTCTAAAGTTGCCGGTCCTTCTTTTGCTGACATATCTGGGATTATGGTGTTTACTTCTAACCCCCATTTGTCTATCACGTCAGGGTTTTTGACCTATAAATACTGAGTTCCATTTCGATCCATGTACATTTTCCCTTGTTTGTTTGCCCTAACCTCTTCTTCAAACTCAATACCATGGTCATCAATGCGAATAGCATACTCCTCGTTAGGGTCCAAGTAAAACTGGGCTCCATGACGGATAGTCTTGTAAAAAGATAGTATATGCTTATAGTGCACTGTCGTTCCGGTTTTCGAGTGAGTCGAGTAAGAAGACATTTCGGATGTTGAAGCTGAAAAAGTGTCCGAGACTTCTTTCAAAAATTGTGTGCAAGGAATTGCCTTGATTCACGCTTTCTTCGGTAGATACTCTACTGGAGGTTTCTCCGAGTATGCCCTGATTTCCTAGTACACGACCAGATTCAAGGTTCATATAGACTTATAAAGACCTGGATAGAGTAACCTTTGGATTGACTTGCTGTCAATTTCCACTTGATTCAATTGCAACTTTCTGTCAAGACAGTAATTCCTCGTCTGCAACCTGATTCCTGTACAAATTGGATCAAGTTAGCTATTCTTCTATAAAGACAGTAGAGTTTTTGCTATTCTCGTGATTGGTCTCTGTGTATCACTTCAATTTGAGCTATGAGAGTCAAAATTTGACTTTCAAATTCGACTTTAGCAAAAATCAAAGGTTTGATCTGCAACCTAAAAACTAAGTGTACATGCATCAATTTTGATCCGATTGAACCCAAAATTGCCCTGTAGCTTTATATTATGTTGGTCTATCACTGTATAAGTTCAAAAGTCAAAATTGATGTCTCTGGATAGCACAAGTAAATAATCACAGTTATTTACTTTTGTCAGTTTTTTGCACTTTTTTGATAGGTTTGGCAAGTATACAACTTGTTAGAGTCCTTGAACAAGTTTGGACAAAAGGTGATCTGTTAAGTATGCAGCTTAATTTACCCTTGTAATTTTCTGTGGTAAAAGCGCACATTTGTAAGGCCCCCATTATGAGGAGAAGCCATCGTGCGTGAAGGAAAATCACTCACCGGAAACCAAAATTTTCATGGACAAGAATCAGGGGCAACTTTAAAGGCCTCGGGGGCGGAGGCCCCCGAGACTTTTTGTTTCCGCCGGAATATTATGGCCGGACGGCGGCCGGAAAGTGGTCGGAAAATAACCGGTCGGTTGGCCGGTGGCCGGTAGTCAATGGCCGATGGCCGGTGGTTGGAAGTCAATGGCCGGTGGCCGGTAGTCAATGGCCGATGGCCGGTGGTTGGAAGTCAATGGCCGGTGGTCGGAAGTCAATGGCCGGTGGCCGGTGGCCGAATTCAAAAGCAGACTTGTCTTCTCAAGGGAGGCCACACATGGGTGGATTGGAGGGTCCGATTTGGACTTATTCGCACAAGGGCGTCTACACATGGCTGTCTCTCATAAGAGAAGGCAGCTCTTTTGGCCTATAAAAGGAGGCCATTTCTACACACATTTTGTAGTGTGAAGTTGATGCAACAAGGTGAGTGTGAGGTGGTGAGAGTGAAGCAAGGCGGGAGCTCCATTAAGGGTATAATCCCTTTGTAAACTACTTCTTGTTTTGAAGTACTAAAGCCATTGAGTGGCTGCTTTCCTGTGGACGTAGCCCACATTGGGTGAACCACGTATATCGTGTGTACTCTCTCTCTCTCTCTACTCTATAATCTCGTGTATATAAATCTGTCTCTCTCCATTAAGTAATCTACTCAATTATCTATTTAGCTACGTCTTATTTCCTAACAACTGGTATCAGAGCAAGGTTTGCTTGTAGCTAAATTATCTCAAGGAAAGGATTCCTTGAATTGAGTGGGAGTTATGGCGGAGGAAGGGAAGCTCAAGATTGAGAAGTTCAACGGCAAAAACTACCAACATTGGAAGATGCAGATTGAAGACTATCTTTACCAGAAAGACCTCTATTTGCCACTAGGCGGTCTTGCGAAGAAGCCCGCAACAATGGCACATGAAGCATGGATTGTCCTTGATCGAAAGGCACTGGGAACAATCCGGTTAAGCTTGGCGTCAACGGTGGCCTTCAATGTTTCGGAGATGAAGACCACGGAGGACTTGATGAAGTCACTTGATGACTTCTACGAGAAACCATCGGCATCCAATAAGGTATTTCTTATGAAGCGCTTGTTCAATCTAAAGATGGCAGAGAATGGTTCAGTTGCAGAACACCTAAATGACTTTAACACAAACATAAGTCAACTTCGATCAGTGAAAATCAATTTCGATGACGAAGTGCGAGCTCTCCTTATACTATCATCTCTACCGGATAGTTGGGACAGCCTTGTGATGGCTGTAAGTAATTCTATCTCTGGCACAAATACTCTTAAGTTTGATGATGTTGTGGGTGTTCTCCTAAGCAAGGAAATGCGAAGGAGAAGCACAAGAGAATCATCAAGTGCTGCACTATCAGTGGAAACAAGAGGATGGCTTAAGGAGAGGTTCAAAAACCAAAAGGGTCGTGATCGCTCAAGGCGGAGCAAGTCACGCACAAAGTCAATTCTTGAATGTTGGAACTGTGGCAAGAAGGGCCACGTCAAGAAGGATTGCTGGTCCAAGAAGAAGAAGGAGACAAAGTCTCAAGACAACAAGCCAACATCGGAGGCCAATGTGGCAGGTAAAGTAGAGCAAGATGCTCTAATTCTCTCATTAGACAATGTGTCTAATTCCTGGATAGTAGATTCTGGGGTTTCATTCGATGCGACACCACAGAAGCAACATTTCCAAGACTACACCAAAGGTAATTTTGGGTATGTATACTTGGGAGATGATGAAGCTTGTGAGATTGTTGGCAAAGGTACAATTTCTGTCAAAACTGCTAATGGAAATGAATGGAAGCTTAAAGATGTTAGGCATGTTCCTTCTCTTCGCAAAAATTTGATCTCTACAGGACAATTGGACGATGAAGGTCACAACATTGCATTCGGAAACAAATGGTGGAAGATCTCAAAGGGATCTTTGGTGGTTGCCAAGGGTGAAAAAGTCGGTACACTTTACTTGTGTACTGTTAGCACGCAACCTTCAGCTTGTGCAACAACTACAGAAGTTGACAGTGCGGTGTGGCACTACCGACTTGGGCATATGAGTGCCAAAGGAATGCAAATCCTTCAAACAAAGAAGCTTCTACCAAGTTTGAAAGAAGTGGACTTAGAGTTCTGTGAAGATTGTGTTTATGGTAAACAAAAGAGGGTAAAATTTCAAAAATCAGGAAATGAAAGAAAAAATAAAAAACTTGAGTTGGCTCATTCTGATGTTTGGGGTCCTGCAAGTACACCATCACTTGGTGGCTCATTGTACTATGTAACATTCATAGACGATGCGACTAGAAAAACATGGGTTTATGTCATGAAGAATAAATCCGATGTATTTTCCATATTTCAAAGGTGGAAAGCCTTTGTGGAGAATGAAACAGGTACCAAGGTTAAATGCCTCAGATCCGACAATGGAGGCGAATATTGCATCCAAGCTTTTGAAAGCTTTTGTGCTAGCAATGGCATTCGGAGGCAAAGGACAACCCCAAGGACACCTCAACAAAATGGGATTTCGGAAAGGATGAACTGGACAATCATGGAACGAGCACGAAGCATGCGGCTACATGCAGGCCTACCGCTTGAGCTTTGGGCGGAAGCTGTAAGTACGTCTGTGTACTTAATCAATCGGTCACCCTCAACGGCATTGGATGGGGGAGTTCCAGAAGAGGCATGGACAGGTAAACCGGTGAATTATGTATTTCTCAAAGTGTTTGGGTGTGAGGCTTTCATGCACATGGATAGAAGCCTAAGATCAAAGTTAGATGCAAAGTCCAAAAAGTGTTTCTTCATTAGCTATGGAGAAGGAGACTTTGGGTATCGCCTATGGAATCCTAAAGATGGTAAAATCTTAAGGAGTAGGGATGTAATTTTTAACGAACAAAATATGTACAAAGATTACTTGGAAAGAAAACAAACAAAAGAAACAGGTGATGAGTACATGGAGCTTGAGGACGGTGAAGACTCAAGGACTGCAAACGGTGACAATATGCAACAACGTCAATCAAATGAGGAGCCTCAACCTATTCCCCGAAGATCTACAAGAGCAAGTATACCTCAAGAAAGGTTTGTTCCTTCCTTCAACCATCTCTTGATCTCAGATTCTGGAGAGCCGGAATCATATGAAGAAGCTATGCAACATGAATCCAAAGAAGAATGGACGAAGAGCATGCAAGTGGAGATGGACTCACTACATCGCAACCAAACATGGGAGTTGGTTGAGTTGCCTAAAGGTAAGCGGGCACTTCAAAACAAATGGGTGTACAAGCTAAAGAAAGAAGAAGGTGGGAAGAAAAGGTACAAGTCTAGGCTTGTGGTAAAAGGTTTTTCTCAAAAGAAAGGTATTAACTTCAATGAAATATTTTCTCATGTTGTAAAAATGAACTCAATTAGGCTTGTCTTAAGCCTTGTGGCTGCTCATGATCTAAATCTCGAGCAAATGGATGTAAATACGGCATTCCCTCACGGTGACTTAGAGGAGGAAATCTACATGCTTCAACCAAAGGGGTATGAAGTAAAAGGTAAGGAGAAAATGGTTTGCAGATTAAAGAAGAGCTTGTATGGTTTAAAGCAAGCATCAAGACAATGGTACTTGAAGTTTGATCGATGGATGTTGGATCATGGATTCACAAGATGCAACTCGGATCACTGCGTCTACACGGAGAATTTGGGAGATGGGAAATTCATCATCCTAATGTTGTATGTTGATGACATGTTGATTGCAAGTGCTAACATGCAGGACATCAAAGACCTAAAAGAGGAGCTGTCCAAATCTTTTTCAATGAAAGATTTAGGTGCTGCAAAGAGGATACTTGGTATGAAAATATCAAGGGACAGGACGAAGAAGACAATAAAGCTATCTCAAGAAGATTACATCAAGAAGGTACTAGAAAGGTTTGCAATGCAAAATGCAAAACCAGTTTCTACACCTTTGGCTGGTCATTTTAAACTAACGAAGGATATGTGTCCAAAGACACAAGAGGAGATAGCCTATATGTCAAAAGTTCCATATGCTGCAGCGATAGGTTCTCTAATGTATGCTATGGTCTGGACAAGGCCAGACATTGCACATGCAGTGGGAGTTGTGAGTAGGTTCATGGACAACCCAGGTAAAGAGCATTGGCAAGCTGTGAAGTGGATACTTAGGTATCTAAAAGGGACAACAACAAATGCTTTGTATTTTGGAGGAACTGATATTTTTCTAGAAGGGTATGCTGATGCAGATATGGCAGGTGACAAAGATACTCGAAGGAGCACTACTGGCTATGTGTTCACGGTTGGAGGCACAGCAGTAAGCTGGGCTTCAAAGCTGCAGAAAGTGGTTTCACTTTCTACCACGGAAGCAGAGTATGTAGCAATGACGGAGGCAAGCAAAGAAATTCTGTGGCTTCACAGATTCTTAGAAGAGCTTGGATTCAAACAAGACAATTGTGTCTTGTACAGTGATAGCCAAAGCGCTATCCATCTTGCGAAGAACTCAGCCTTTCATTCAAGGACAAAGCACATTGAGGTGAGATATCACTTCATACGCACTCTTTTGGAAGAGGGACAACTAAAGCTAGGAAAGGTGCATACAAGTGAAAATCCTGCAGACATGTTTACAAAGGTGGTCAACAAGGAGAAGTTGAGCTTTTTCTCATCTTCAATCAGCATTCAAGGATAAGAAGCCAGAATGGAAAGCAGTCACAGGTTTGGTTTGGAGATCAGTCTCCAAGTGGGAGATTGTTAAGTATGGAGCCTGATTTACCCTTGTAATTTTTGTGGTAAAAGCGCACATTTGTAAGGCCCCCATTATGAGGAGAAGCCATCGTGTGTGAAGGAAAATCACTCACCGGAAACCAAAATTTTCATGGACAAGAATCAGGGGCAACTTTAAAGGCCTCGGGGGTGGAGGCCCCCGAGACTTTTTTTTCCGCCGGAATATTATGGCCGGACGGCGGCCGAAAAGTGGTCGGAAAACAACCAGTTGGTTGGCCGGTGGCCGGTAGTCAATGGCCGATGGCCGGTGGTTGGAAGTCAATGGCCGGTGGTCGGAAGTCAATGGCCGGTGGCCGATGGCCGAATTCAAAAGCAGACTTGTCTTCTCAAGGGAGGCCACACATGGGTGGATTGGAGGGTCCGATTTGGACTTATTCACACAAGGGCGGCTACACATGGCTGTCTCTCATAAGAGAAGGCAGCTCTTTTGGCCTATAAAAGGAGGCCATTTCTACACACATTTTGTAGTGTGAAGTTGATGCAACAAGGTGAGTGTGAGGTGGTGAGAGTGAAGCAAGGCGGGAGCTCCATTAAGGGTATAATCCCTTTGTAAACTACTTCTTGTTTTGAAGTACTAAAGCCATTGAGTGGCTGCTTTCCCGTGGACGTAGCCCACATTGGGTGAACCACGTATATCGTGTGTACTCTCTCTCTCTCTCTCTCTCTACTCTATAATCTCGAGTATATAAATCTGTCTCTCTCCATTAAGTAATCTACTCAATTATTTATTTAGCTACGTCTTATTTCCTAACATGATCAAGTTTATCAACTGTTTGGTGTCCGCAGACCCTGATTTTGAGAATCTGGCTTAAGTCTCACTTTTGGGATCCAAATTTCACCAAAATTGATTTGTGAGGTCTACTTGATGTGCTTGACCTTGTGGTATACTCAAATTTGCAAAATCATCAAGTTTTGAAGGAGATGTAAATAATTGCGATTTACTCCAACTAGATTTTTGCAAGTTTTTGCCCCAAATTTGTCACAGATCTGTTAAGCACCTTAACTTAAGGTCACTAGCCAATTTTCATCAAGTTTGGACAACTTTTGGTCAAATGGTCATCAATTATCTGTCCGCAGACTAACTTTGCAATTTTAGTCACAAATTTCACTCCAGTGGTTCAAATCTTACCAAATTGGGTTTGTGGGCTTATTACAACATGTTGAAGCTAGTGGTATGCTGACTTGGTCAAAAAAGATAAAAAATTGGGCAGATGTAAATAATCATGATTATTTACTTTTGATATTTTTTTGCAAATTTTTGGTCAATTGAGCATGTACACATGTTTATCACATCAACATAAGCCTATGAATCAGGTTTCAACAAGTTTGAATAAAATTTCCCCCAATTTACATTCAAGATTCAAAAAGTCAGTACAAACTTTAGTTTTTACGCAGTTTTTTGCCAGTTTAGTGATCCAAATCTCTTTGGCCTTAACAAAAGTTGTATGTACACATGCAATGAGTCAATGGTATGAACCTTGGTCAGTTTAGAGCAAAAAGTTAATAGTCACAAATATTAACTTTAGGCTTGAAATGAACACTTTTTTGCAATTTTCTCAAAGACACTCTTTATATGAGCTATTTTAAACCTATGAATCAAGTCAAAACTTTATTTGGCCTAAAATGTCAAGAAAAAGTAAATAATCTGAGTTTTGGCCGACTTTTGAAATTTTTTACCTCGAAGTGTCTTTGAGCTTACCAATTGATTCAGACAACTTTTAGGATTACTCTCCAGTCGGATTGAGTGGATTCCAGTCTTTTCGAGCTATTTTTAGCCGTAGACCAGAAATTCTGTAACTTTCAATAACAACTCAAACTTGATTCTTTCACAGAGATCAATGTTTTGAAATGCACCTCGGATCCTACTTACCCTACTCCTAGATTCTCATGCAATGGGATTGTGGAAAGTGTCCACAATCACTCGTTTTCTTGTGTTTTTATGTTTTTCAGAGTCTTGATCTTAAGACTTGTCTCGTCTACCAATCATTCTCCAAATCCTAACCGAAATCAACAGTCCTACAATCCTAAAGGTACTCAGCAAGTACGATTACTTCCTAGCTACCTCTCACAGCAAAAGACGACAATCTTAAGCTATGCGGTTTCTAAAAGAAAGTTTTGAACTCTAGGTGAACCTAGAGGAAGTTAAGAGACAACTACATAAGACACTCGTACTTTTTCCTAGTTTAGGTCTCTTCGATCCCCAGCAATGGCGCCAAATGTGGGACGCATGTCTAACCTCACCGTCCTATCTTATTGCAGTATTAGCAAGAACCACGATTAATTTGTCAAACCATGGGACGAAGCTGACTTGACTAGTACATAGAGGCTACAAGAGGTTGTCAATCTCTCGAAAAACAACCAACAACTCGCATCTAACTCAAGCTACACTCAAGTGGCTGAAATCACCAAAAGCTAATCGCTCATCGACAAGCAAATCACATATGTTACATCATCAAATGACATCCAAACATAACGAAACTTCTAGGACAAGTTTATAAGACCTAAGCACACATGTCTATGGTCTCAAATCCCACTTTAGGTCAAGTTCCAAAATCGCGATTATTAAAAGAGTGGATTTTTGACCTAGTTGTTTTCGACTCAGAATGCATCTAAATGCTTAGCAATGATGCCCCAATACCCCGCCTATGCTTAGTTTTTGATTTAAAAGTGTAAACTCCTAGTTATGATGAAATTAGGCCGTGAGTTGGCGACGCCAAAAGTTACAAAATACTGCGAATGGCTTACGTCAATGCGTAGAGCTCTTACCTATGGTTGCAATGCAACAAACACAATCGCAATGTGACAACCGGAGAGAGAGTAGGAAGTGCAAGAAGGAGAGAAGTGAGCGCCATTCGCTCATGCTGTGTATTTCTTATCCAAAAACTTATAAAAAACTTACAAAAATTGGGTTTTATACCTTAGCCAAGATTTCTAGGTGGTCAAAACTAATAATCTGGAGTTCTACCAAAGCTGGGTGATGACTGGCTGATACAATCTGGAAGCTTGTTGCCCTGGCTCATTAATTACAGAGTTTATCCGAGAAAGTAGGAGTTATAATATCCCGATTCATCAAAATAAAAAATATTTTACAAAGAGAACTTTGAAAAATGGTGTTCGTGTTAGCTTGCTGCTAACATTATATCATACCCATATTCATCACAAAATTTAGTTAGGGTCATCTCATTCACGCAAACATCAAGAGTCGCCAGTATTTGATCCCATCCAAAGGGTTCAAATAACTCCTCTAGAAATGGTCCTGGTACATATACCTCATCTTTTGTTGAACGCTCTAGGATGCAATCTTCCTTTTCAAGACTTCCACTCTCAGGAGCTCCATACATCCAAATATGTGCTTTGCTTTTGAAATCAGTTGTAGAGTTGAATTCTTCCTCCGGGGTTTGTTCTACATCTCTATAACTATGATCTTTGACACTAATTTTTGTAGTGACATCTTTGTTTCTTAGGTAGATATAGTTGTAACCCCAGTCTTGTACCATTTTGAGCTAACGCATAAATGGTTTGCCCACTATGATGTCAAAGTTGCTGCTCTTGTCAAAATTCATTATGGCAAAGGTGTGATTATACTCGATGCCACACGAGGATACAATGATTTGTTTTAATATTCCAATCAGTTTCTCCACGTATCTATCTGCTAATTGCAGTTTCATTTGAGTTTTTGTAAGAGCAGGTTTTTCCCATTTTTTTCATATTTCTTTGGTTACAATGGAAATTCCTGCCCCACTATGTAATATAGGCCCCGTCTTTATTCCTTTGTACTCAAGTGGTAAGGTGGTGTTTCCTTCTTCTCCTTCACAGTAGTCACCCACCTTATTTACTGGTATTGGCTTTGTCTGTGGATTCTTAGGAGAGGTGTCATCCATGTTTTTGTCCGCAAGTTGGTCATGTGAAGGGATTTTCAAGCCCATGTTTTCTACGTTTTTGCACATTTGGCCCCATAGATGCGGTCTAATTTTTAGTAGCTCTGAGAGATAAAGTGTGCATTGTATAGGAGAAGACATCAATTCGTAAAAGCTCTTGGTATCCATCATTTTTGGTGTGGCTTTCCATTGAGAAGGTACCATTTTAATCTCTGATTTGGTTTCAAGTTGTCCTATCAAAGATGGCAAAGTCTTTAGAGAGTGTGGTTTGCTCTCTTCAGATGCGGCAGACCCAACATCCCTAGATAAAGATCGTATATCCCCTGGGAAAAATTCATGTTCCATGTTTATCTCACGGATAGGTGCTGACTGTAAAGTAGCACTACCATCTTTTTGGTTTCCAATTGATTCCCATAAGGATTGTGGCCACGGTTCTTCTACCTCCGGAATTGGCATCACTACTTGTGAGCCCACCCCATCTGTGATATTGGCTACTTCCCTTGTATCTAAAGGTTCCTCAACTCCTGGATCTCTCTTTCTTTACAATACCATGACTTTCCATTTCTTGGATTTTTTCACGGGCTAGCACCTCCGTTTTTGGAGCATCTGGAACTGGTTCCATAAGAGCTTGGGCCTTCTGGATAATCTCCTTGCACATTATCAACCTCTCTTTTTCATACCCTAGATGAGGATATGTTAGCCATCTATCCTCTTGGGTTTGATTGGGTTTTAACCTAACATGATAAGCTTTCAAGATCGCATCCAAAGGTTCAAAGACTTTGTCGACCAAGACTGAACCTCCCGAGTTAGTCTTTGACTCTTTAGGTCCCTTTGCATTTTTCTTGCTTTGTTGCTCTTGTCCAAGTTGTTCCTTTGTTTGATTTAGTTCAATTTCCAAGGCCGCTTTCGCATGTAGCCTATTTGATTTTATTTTATCCCGTTTGGCTTTCCAAAATTTTGTCCTGTTCTCATCGATATGTTCTCAATTTTTGTTTGAACAGGCAATGTAGCTTCTTCAGTTGGTTTGTTTTTGGTAGCTTCTTGAGCTTGAGCTCAAGTCATCACCTTTAAAGGAATAGTGGGTTCTATCTCAGATCCGCTTGAAGAAGGCATCACGCCTACAATGTTCATTGTTTCTTTTCCTTTGTAGTCTGGATTTTTAGCACAGTGTTGGCGTAGATGGTCTATTCCACAACGTTCATAGAATATACAAATAATTCTATTTGTGGACCCTTGTTTGGACAACTTTGTGCCCAATGATCACCTCCACACTCATAGCATGGACCTTCTTGTTTCATAGCTGGTGATCTAGCCAATGGTTGTTTTTGCCTTGTGAGGATGTCCTTTGAACCATACTCATGAGCGTATTTGCATCGGAGTAATGGTTTCTTGTAGGTTGTGGCACATGAGTTGGTTGAGTGTATTTGACTACAAATCTACCATCATTCATAAGAGGTGATTGTTGCCCTAGCACATGTTGTGGATTTGGCTGAGTTGTACACCATGGAGTGCGATGATCCCCTCCACAAGTATTCCGCAGGTAGCAGAGTGCTGTTTCCAGAGGATCCGAGTTGTGGGCATCTATGGGAGGACTTGCGTCATAGACCCTGACCCAGCAGCTCTCGAGACAGGACACTAGAGGCTATGGGCTTGGGAGTGTTGTCCATTGGCACGAGTACAGTGGGATCCTGGTGAGTGGCTATGGAGGGACCCCTTCTCTTCTGCAGACCGCCTAGGAGTCCCTTTCTTCCAGTACACTGTTCGGCTTGGACGTCATATACTTGCAGTGCAGAGAGAGACCCGCCCCGCTGCAGCACATCATTGGCAGGAGGAGGGTCTCACAGTTGAGTTCTTGGCAGCTTTTTGGCAGAGGCTGTGGGACTCCAGAAAGCCGAGGTGCGTCACTTTGTTCCAGTGGTTGGTTGCACACAGAGCCACAGCAGTAGGGAGCTGGCTTGTGCATAGTGGTCTCTCGGCCGCATGTACAGCCTCTGACTAGTTGGTGGAGAGTCAGCGACACTGTCTTTGGGACTGTCCTTCGGCCCAACAGGTGTGGCTACGAGTTCTTCGGCTAGTGCCTGCCCTCTCCGCAGCTCGACAGTACACTTGGGGGGCAGCGGCTTGGTCCACCCTCACGGGCCCGGCACTACAGTTTGAGCTATCTTCCACCAGCAGGATGATAGTGATACAGGGGGGGCGACCTGCACACCAGCCTGCTACAGACCTTACTCCACAGGAGTGGGCAGTGAGAGAGAGGAGTGCTGGGAGCTCATCAGCGGCCTAGCTCTTTGGTTCATCTGGAGGGCCCGTTGTTTCCGCATCTTTGAGGCTCGCCCTGTGCCACCCACAGAGACTGTTCGTGACTTTTGGCTAGAGCTGATCCATACTCTCAGAGGACAGCTTGAGGGACTACAGGGCATCTCCGACCGCAGCCCGGAGCGTCGCGAGGCTTTCCTTCGACTCTGGCGCCCTGGGCCTTTCTACACCATGGTCCAGGGGGTGCTCAGATGGCACTACTGTCCACCTATGTGGCTCTTCCCTCCTCCCATTTCTTGATTTAGCCCCATTGTATATATGCTGTTTTTTCATTGGGAGAGTCTCCCCATCATGCGTGTTGTAGCCCTCTCTTGCAGAGGTGGATGTAGCCCTATGGGCAGTTTTCATTAACTAATAGAAGGATCTTTTTCTTGGAAAAAAAAAATTATGTTGAGATCATTTTGAAGTGTTGAATCTGCTCATAGTTGGAATGATACAGTGATCTCATAGCCATCCAGTGTATTCATTTGCAGAGACCGATCAAGTAACAACCCATGCAGTCGCAAGAATTAGAAGATCTTTCCATCTCCAAGTAAAAGGTTTGGATTCAGTCAGTAAATCCCACTTTCTTCATGTTTTTGAGATCGGGAAAACAAATCAACACCAGACACCTAAATTTAGCGGATCAAACGAGTGTTGCATCAAGGAGGAGAGTGTAAACCAAGGGATAGTACGACCGTTAGAGCCGATCCTTGAAGAAGGCGTCTCCGATACTTCTTCAGAGAGATCTTTCGAGTATTTCACAGAACACTTGGGACAATTAAAACTAAACGGAAGAGAAAACATGGTAGCAGGACCATCAGACCCCTCGGCCACACTAAAGCTATTGTTCATCAAGTATCAATATGACAACAAGCAAGGTGTCAAGATATACAAAGATGGTATGGACCGCTACTGTGTGAAAATAGAAGATAGACCAAGTGAGTTTAGGGACTTAGTGCCTGTGAGCTATAGCGGTGATAGGTACGTAGATGACGAGGGTATCATGTACTTGTTAGTCCTGAATCCTAACATTGTAGACAAGTGGGGATTGATGGGCACAAAAGCCAAAATAGACGAGGAACATGAGGAAAAGGCACCAACAATGAGCTTACCTAATGCGAGATTAAGGTGCGAAAACGAAACGTTGAGAATCAACATGGATAATGTCTACTTGGGGTTATACAAGTATAATAATGGAGAGCAAGATCTCTATTATAGATGCGAGGAACCCTACGTCGGGGAGATGACTGAGTGGAAAAGACTTTATGTCTTTACCTACACAGAGGGAGCGGAAACAAAAATTGCAGCATTCGACAAGTATGGAAGATGATATGCAGAAATCAATAAAAAGGAATTGGAAGGATATATGTACTTTGGGAGACCACTTCATCAATATTATGTCACTCCAAGCCCACTAAGGCCAACACCTACAACTGTCATGCCAGAACCATTGACCATAGGTGGAAGGAGAACTCATGTAGCTGATTCTTTCAGTCGACCTCATTATTTGATGCCAAGCCCCATGGGAACTTTACATTCCAGAGAATCAATGGCTACGAATCAAGGTAGTGCAGTTCCTATCTCTACACATACGGCTGTAGGTCGAACATTTGCAGCCACCCCATCACATTTTCCTCCTAGTAGTAGATTTGGGGCAGGGGAGCCAACAAGAGCAACCTACGACCTCCATGATGCACGAGAACGATTAAGTCGAGACACGGGAGCAATGAGACTGACCGTAGACCATAGAAGGATTAGGCCATCCCAAGTAGTGAAGTGCATGCCGAAGAAGTATAGCGGATCAGGGATCCATATGCCCATGTATCGCTCTTCAACCAAGTCTTAAGAGCAGAACAGATCACTGATTTCCATACTTAATACGAGGGATTCGGGCTGACATTGGAAGGGACGGCCTTAACATGGTTTCAACCTTTAAACCCTAAAACTTGTCCGAATATTGAACATGTATTGCGCGAGTTCGCGGAATAATTCTCAAAACAAGGTATAAAGCATAATATTGTATCGCAGATATACGCTTTTAAACAAAGGGAGAATGAAAAAGTGAAGGAAGCAACCTTGAGATTCAAGCAATACATTGAGAAGTGCCTGAGGAGGGAATTACCGCAGGACGAGAGATTGTCGGTTCTCTTCGTTGAAGGACTTAGGAACAAAACCTTGAAAAAGGACCTTCACTTAAAAGCCTATAGCACATTTCAACAGGTTACAAGGGAAGCGTTATATCTTGTCGATAACTGCAAAGCATATGGAGAAGTGTCAGAGGATACTGATTCGGTATCCAGTGGTTCTTCATCGATTAAAAGCGAACCCTCTACCAAGAAAGATGCCCAGGCGTCCTTGATGCCAACAACTGATCAATTGATAGAGGAGGTAATGAAGAGAATGCAACAACATATGAGATCAAATCCGGTGATGAGACAGTCTCAAACGAGGAAGTGTGACATATGTGGGGGGGATCATCCGACGCCGTGGTGCCCACAACAGCTGAAAGCACTAGTTGCGAATGGACGAGTATTGAAATGGTGCGCCATAGAACAAAAATGGATAAATCATAGCACGGAAGAGTGTTTTAATAACAAAAACTATGTGAGGGAAAGACCGTATGGACCTCCAGCAGGACCATCCCAACCACCTCCCCCAAGATATCAAGTTGGACCAAATATGAACCTGGTAGCAGGAGCAGACATACCTCAACCTGTGTTGAGTCAACAACCTCCATTACCACAGGAAAATAGGGCCATGATTAGGTATGCTCAACCTTGTGAAGCATCACCAGGAACAAATAGTACACTTCAAGTTTCTTATTACGAGGAACCGAATGAGCCTTACACAACAGAACCTGAATCACAAATATACGCAGACGAAGCCTATCAACCGTGGGGAAATAGCGAGGGTATGGCACCACCAACGTATGTAGCACAACCTTCGAGAGATCAATATTTGGTAGACAAAAGAATGTTAATGTTCATTGCGAACTAGAATTACAAACCAAGAGGATATCCTAATAGAGTAGGACAACGTATGGTACCACCTCCTCAAAATCAACCACCAATTGGACAGTGCTACAGCTGTGGAAGTATCATTGGGAGCGTAACTGCCCTTTCAAAGACAAAAGAGTGAACATTTTTGGGTTTTGTGACGGATGTGGTGTGAATCACATATTGCTAGATTGCCCAAAGAATCTAGACAACAAGGGAAAAGCGACTATGAATATTGTGGGGGTGATACCAAGTACAAGCAGTGGATCAAAAACCGGTCCCATGATCCAAATCAATGCGATAACCAGAGCCCAAGCCAAGGACTTAGGGAAAAACGAGCCCTTGGAGGAAAAGGTCGAGTTGCCGATACCCACAGAAAATAAGAGTTTATCCGTGAGAACCCAGCAAAAATCCTGGAAGGCGAAACGAGACCGGATGAAAACAAGAAGATTGAACACCCAAATTGCCACGCAAAACGAATTGCATGAAACAAAGGAGCAACTCAAACAAGAGAGAGAGAGAGTAAAACTGCTGAGGCAAGCGTCCTCAGGGGGATCAGTCTTGGTTGACAAAGTGCTAGAGCTGTTAGATGCTCTATTACAAGCGTACGAAGCAAGGCTAAAAACAAACCAAACTTTAGAGAAGAGATGGTTAACTTATCCTCAACCAGAAGTGGAAACGAAGCATTTGGAAATGTGTAAACACCTCATTGAAGCAGCCCAGGCGTTGATGGAACATAAGATGGTTAGAACCCCAAAACAAGAAGTGTTGATTCACAAAGAGCGAGAAAAGCTAAAAATCAATGAACCAAAACAAGTAAACGGACCCAGGCCTGAAACGATATTGTCACTGGATCATCGGGTGGTGCCGAACACGACTGATGACACTAAGTCAATGACGATAATGCCAATTCCAGAAGTTGAAGAACAATGGCCACAACACTTATGGGAAACCATTAGAAATAGAAAGAACGGAAGAGCGACGTTATAGTCTGCTCCAATTCCTGAGATTAACCTGGATAACGGATTTTATCCAGCCGATATACAATCGCTGTATGGGGATGCGGGAATGGAGATTTCGGTGGAAAGCAAAGCCCAATCCTTGAAAACCCTGCCTTCATTTATAGGTGAACATGAGGCACATTTGGAGATAAGGTTAGTTCCATCCCATATGAGAACTATTCCACATATGGTTGACTCAAAAAGTCTTCAAGATATGCTATCGACACCTATAACATGCACAATCACACTGTCCGAACTCTTGAGAGTCAGACCACACTTATGGGAAGACACGGGGAAACATTTGGAGCACAAAGGAGTAAAGATTCCTCTTCCGACAAACCCTACGAGAGAAGAAAACAAACGGGAAAGTCAGCCCAAAGCTCAACCAGTGCCCATAAACAAGGTCCGAGATTACTGTGAAGGCGAGGAGGGTAATACAACCTTATTTGTTGAATATCAGGATATAAAAACGATAGCGATCCTAGATAGTGGAGCGGGAGTGGCGATTGCTACAAAGCAAATCTGGGAGAAATAGGGCCATCCAACTCTTAGGAAAACGAGAATGAAACTACAACTCGTATTAGAGAGACCATTGGGAATCCTAGACCAAATAGTTGTAACTTCGTGTGGAATTAACTATGAGCACACCTTTGCTGTGGTGGATTTCGGAAAAACGAACAACTTTGAAATTATTTTGGGACGACCATTTATATGTCAACTCAAAATGATACAAGATTGGGGTTACGACCAAATCTACCTAAGGCACGAAGAGCTAATAACGAAAATCAACATGAAGGATCACAGCTATAGAGACGTTACAAAAACACCAATGCAAGAATTTAATTCAACCACTATAAATGAAAAATAAATACCTGCATGGATGCAAATGAAAGCGTATGTCTGGATGTGTAGAGCATCTGATTGTGGAGACCTAATCAAAGAGGAATGCGTTTTGGAAAGATCCGTAGAAGACGAAGCTTATCTCCCAGAACCCTTCCCTGAACATTTGTTTGAGCCATTCGGGTGGACTCAAATATTGTCAACCTTGGACGTATGTGTTAACGAGTGCACACCTACAAAATTTTGTGACAAAGAAGGATACGACCTAGTAACGTTGCAAATGGCTAGCATCATCCTTGAGTCAGGATTGGAGAGCGAGAAACAAGAAGAACCACCACGTGAGACCGAATGTAAAAGAATAAGTGATGAGATATTTGTAGTGAACGATAGGAATCGAACAGAGGAGGAATTCACGGATTCACTAAGCTGTGACCTTCCATCACTGGACGATGAAATCCAACTGATAGAGGCTGATGATGAGAGATCAAGTGCATCAGAGACGAATAGGAAATACATGTCAAGGCAGGACAGGTTTTACGAGTTTCCTAACCAAAAACCTAGTCGACAAGAGCGGTATAAATCCAAGAGAACAAGAAAATCAAGGGCGAATAAGCATAATCCGATGCCTCTTGTCAATGATAGAACAGGGTATCTAAAACTTTTCAAAGCTGATGATTGTGTCAAAGACGAGGTCACTGGCCGGTTTATCAAAACTAAACAGTGGAAAAACAACAAGAAAAACAGACACGAAAAGCAAACAACTAAGTCGCAAAAAGGGGGGAAAACAGGGTCTAGAACGACCAAAACAGAGAGGAAAACGGAGTACAATAAGCTCAAGCGAACCCTCAGAGACATATGGACGTCTGACTTTGAAACAAATGAGGACAGGAATTCTGACAAGATGGATGCACCGTCCCATTATAAGAAGTAAACCATACAAGATAGGAAAATCATAGTGCAACAACCAATGAGGGAATTGAAGGAACCGGGTACATCGTACGACGGTCCTGAAAAAGCCAAATGAATAGATCTAGCGGAGCCAGGAGAAGATCCAAAACCTGCATATATTGCCACAGATCTTATTGAAGAAGAGAAAAAGCTTTTGGTAGCTACTCTTAAACAGTATAGAGATGCGTTTTCATGGTCATACAAAGATCTTAAGGGGGTAGATCCAAGTATCTGTCAACACACAATACCCCTTAAGAATGATGCCAAACCCAGCAGACAACGTCCCTATACTTACAATGAAACATTTGCGAAAAAGATCAAGGAGGAGATAGATAAACTTAAAGAGGCAGAGTTTATTTAAGAAATTTAGCACACCGATTGGGTTTCACCGATTATGGTGGTCCCGAAGAAAAATGGAAAGTTAAGAGTGTGCGTCAATCTCAAGAAAGTGAACGCTGCTACAATTCGGGATAACTATCCCCTACCCATTACTGATCATCTAATAGAAAGGGTGGCAGGAAAAGAGGCTTATAGTTTCTTAGATGGCTTTTCGGGTTACAACCAACTCGCAATAAAGCCAGAGGATCAGCACAAAACGGCTTTTGCAACTGAATGGGGTATTTTTGCATTCCGGGTAATGGCTTTTGGCTTAACAAATGCACCAGCCACATTTCAGAGGCTGATGGGTCATGCTTTTAAAGAATATCTAAGATAGTTCTTATGGATGACCTATGCGTTCACTCTCTTGTAAGATTGGACCACATAGAGCACTTGACCAAGGTGTTCGAAAAATGCAGACTGTATTGGATTTTCCTGAATCTAGAGAAATGTGTCTTCATGGTAAGACATGGAAAAATATTGGGACATATAGTGTCCAAAAACGGTATTTCGACAGACATGGAGAAGATCAGCGTCATTGTTGATCTACCATGACCAATAAAGGTGAAAGAGGTACATGCATTTATGGGCCATTGTGGCTATTATCGCATATTTATCTACTCATACTCTCTAATTGCAAAACCACTTTACGCGTTGATAACTAAATTTGAGTGGACAAAAGAGTGCGAGAAAGCTTTTCAAACTTTGAAGCAGAGATTAATTTCCGCATTAATTTTGAAGGCTCCGGATTGGGAAAAGATATTTCACATCCACGTAGATGCATCAGCGTATGCCATAGGATGCATACTTGCATAACCTGGAGAGAACAACATGGATTTTCCAATAAGTTACTCCAGTAGACAACTGAACAATGCAGAGAAGAATTACACGACAACTGAGAGGGAGGGATTGGGTATGGTCTATGTGGTGAAAAAGTTTAGACACTACTTACTTTCCAATAAATTTGTATTCTTCGACATTGATCACCAAGCACTGCTGTACTTAGTAAACAAACCTTGCAGTACGGGGAGAATTATTCGATGGTTCTTCATACTACTTGAGTTTGACTTCATGGTAGTAGTCAAGAAAGGAACTACACACCAAAGAGCGGATCATTTATCTAGAATGATGCATGGAGAAAACCCTGTAGAAGTTGATGATGATTTGCTAGATGCGTATCTTTTCAACATAGAAATGGTTCCAAGATGGAGCGAGGATGTAATTCCTTTGCTGACTATTGGGTCATTGAATGTGACAAGACAACCATCCACCATTGCAGCATCTAGAACATTGGTAGTGTTCATATGCATGTCAAATCTTGCGTTAAATGCACGCTTCAAAAGCCAATAGAGCACGCGACTCTATTCAGATTATCTGTAGCACCCCGATGGAGTAACTACATTGTTGAATACCTCACCAACAGGATACTACTTGAAGGGATGAGTAGATCAGGTATCAAAACGATCATGAAAGAGACAGAAAACTATGTACTGATTGAGGACACTCTTTACAAGAGGGAAAAAGACAATCAATTGAGAATGTGTGCGACTGAAGAGGAATACATTCCTATCTTAGAGCAAGCACATGGCGGACAAGTTGGTGGATATTTCTCAGCTGACAAAACGGCCAAAGCAATTCTTATTGCAGGCATATGGTGACCTACACTATTCATGGACGCTGAAGAGTTTGTGAAACAATGTGACGATTGCCAGAAAACAAAAATTCCTAGAGCACGAGATGATATTCCCTTAAGGCCAATGATGGGGGCAAGAGCGTTTGCGAAATGGGGAATAGATTTTGTAGGACCAATAGCGCCTCCGAGATATAAAACGCACACTCAATACATTATTGTGGCAACAGATTATCTAACAAAATGGGTGGAACCTAAAGCAACAACCAAAAATGATGCAAAAACGACAGCACAGTTTTTGTATGAGAATATTTTCACCATATATGGCTTACCAATTGAGCTAGTGAGCGATAGAGGAACTCACTTCATCAATGAGGTGATCGAATTCCTATTGGATGAATTCATGGTAATTCACAGGAAATCCGCTCCCTATCACCCACAAGCGAACAGCCAAGCCGAAAGTACAAATAAGATTTTGGTGACAATTCTCACCAAAATTGTTGAAGAATCGAGAGTTGACTGGGATCAAAAGCTGCATTCAGCCTTATAGGCATATAAGTAGCTTACAAAACGTCAAACGGAATGACTCCGTTTAACATGGTCTATGGAATTCAAGCGATTTTGCCTCTTGAATTCCTTATCCCCACGCTTCGAGTCGCTAAGCATTTAGAATGGACGGCCCATGAATTATCCAATCAGGTAGATGTCCTGGAAAAACAGGATGAAACTAGATTGAGAGCTGTTGCATCAATCTATGCGCAAAAACAAAACATGAAATCATTCTTTGATCAACATGTTATCAACAAGGAATTTGCTACTGGGGATTACGTCTTAATGTATACCCTGAAACAACATTCCCGGAAACTCAAAAAGCGAGGCAATGGACCCTATGTGATTCATGACATATCATCTAGCGGTTCCATTAAACTTGCGACATTAGAGGGAGAGGAAATGCCTAGCTGGATTAGTGGTTACAGACTAAAGAAATACAGCATACCACTAACCACAGAGATGCTTGCCAAAATACACACTGCGAAGAAGCGCAAGAACAAAGCAAAGGAGACAAAAGCTCAAGCGCATGAGGAGGCCAAAGTCAGCATTTTAAAACGAAAACAAACCTTACAACAACAAAGACTTCCTCAACCAGTAGATACGGCTCAAATTCCTTTGTCTATAATTCAAACTGATGAGCAATGGGAAACAGGAATCGATGTTCGCATCAATGTCAGACTCCCGCATGGCAGATATCAACGAGCCTTGATTGACACAGGAGCAAGAGTCAATGCGGTCAACTTCTCCACTTACAAGATGCTTACAGATGAACCCCTCGTGCAATCCACATGTGATCTGCAAGTAGCAAATGGTGCAACAATGCCATAATTGGGGATAGTAAACTTACCAATCAATCTTGATGGAAATAGTTTTCCTCATCAAATTTTTGTAATGAAAGACTGAGAAATCAGAGAATCAATATGCTTGGGAGTTCCATGGATGAGAACGTACAATGCAGTCACTGAATGGTCAGAACATGCGTTAAGGTACACACACGACTCTAACGTGTATATGACTCCATTTACCAAAACAGATCACTCATGGCCGAGCATCCCCATCAACAAAAAGCAACCGGCTAATCAACCAAAAACACCACAAAAGGTTATTTGGAAAGTATGGATAAAGAAAAGATTGCTGACCAATAAACCGAGCAAGATATGGCTACCTAAGGACAAACTCCAGACGGAAGCAACATCATCTCAAAGACCTTCAGAAGTTACTCCAAAGTGGAAATGGCAACCAAAACTGGAGAAAACTAAAGATTCGGCGACCGAGCTCGAAAGGAAACCCAAAACTAAAAACAAGAAGCCTGAACCTCCAAAATGGCACTGGAAACGTATGAAAACTAAAGCAGAATCTGTAAAGACGCAACAAATCGCATACAAATGAGTTCCAAAAATAGGTGCCATCACAACACCAACAATCAAGGAAAGAGCAATTCGACTGCAAGCTCTTCTATTCCATAAACAACTACCCTCGCCATCAAATGTCACTGAAAACTACATTCAGTCTCCGCATCTTGCACAACACCTTGTTACCCAACGCATTGTCTCAAACATCAGAATAGAGCCACATTACATGGCCATGCATAGACACAGATTCTAAAACCCATGCACATGCACCCAACCTTCGTCCGGGCCGATTCAAACAAGGAAGGGGGGAGTAATTGATGAATCTAGCAACATGCAGGGCCATTAAGAGGTCCAACGTGTATATATGTACATAATGTGTGTGTTTCTTTCATTATTTAGAGTTCAATTTCGAACATATTCGATCAAAACTTGGCAATTTTAACGTTTTTGTATCATCCGACCAGCATAATAATGAGCTGTAATGACAAAATCCGGAGCATTGGGATGCTTCTAAAGAAAATATATGCTTAGGGGTGAGTATAATAATTTTGGCTAAATTTTGCCAGTTAATAAGTATTTTCAATTTATTTTGTTTGATTTTCGTTAATAAAACATCAAAATTAAAAAATCTCGCTCACAAGTGTCGGAATCAAGTTCTAGAAGCAAACGCCAAAGTATCATGATAAGGTTATCAAACATGGAAGATATGAAGCTAATCTGAAGATGTCCAATTTCAGCCTTAATGATCATGACTACATTTCGCCAAAATCGCATCAAATGGTCATACGACGCCGGAACGACAAGATGTTCGACCCACAGGTGGTATGTAGATTATATCGGGATCAAAGGTGAGGAAAATCAGCCCTGTGTCATGAAAATCTCAGGAAGATATAGGCCAGGTAGGCCAAATTCTAGCTCATTGTTCATTTTCACCTTTTGAGAGAGAAGGAGAGAGCTTTTTGACCTAGAGCGAGCTGCCACGTTTCTACCCCGTAGGACGGTCGGAGCCATCATTTCACACCAGATTTCACAGGTATGTTCCCTATCAAGTAAAGATCAAGTCTATTATGCATGCAAGCGCGAATCATTGCACAAACGGGAGAAGGGATCAAATAAAAGTCGGATCGGGTCAAAGAGGTCAAGGGCCCTTAGAGGCATCCAAACAAAAATTTTCAAGCACAAAACACATCAATGTGCTCCCCACAAGGTCAGGAACAAAGCCACAGGGTCAAATCACAATTTGGTGGTGGTACACCGATTGCGATCGGTGTACCTCACTGACAAAAACTGGGACAGAACATGCAAAACACCTCCCCTCAGCCTCGCCTACAATTTGTTGGTGTCAAAATCAATTTTGGCCTCCATGATACGATCGCGTCGGTGCCCCCAGATCCAGGTTTTGCAACTTTTGATTTGGCCCAGGCTTGGAACTCAATTAAAAGTACACTCTCTTGAATTTTCAAGGAAAATGCACAAATTTTGCTCATGGAATCGGTCTAATTTGTCAAACACAACCGAAAAGGGAAAATTTGACCTACAACTACCAAAATCCGGTTAAAAATAATGATGGATGGTTTGAAAGGTACACTTGTCCGACTAAGAGTCAGATCAGTTGTAGAAACCTCGAATGGATCTCAGAATCTCCTACAAGTACAGATACAGTCATTTCAGTCTCGAATGATCACACAAAGATAGAATTGGAGCCGAGCCAATGCCAAAGACCAAAAGGCGACTTAGGGATGCTCAAGTATCACATGGATATCCAAACAATGCCTGAAAAATGCACAAATCTGGAAAACCTCCTAAGACAGGGTATAAAGTGCCTTATAAGGTCAAAATCAGACAATGGAGTAGGCTGATGGTAGAAGAACCTCATGGAAGCAATGGGAGCTCTAAAACTAACTTCAACTAACTCCAAGATCCAACCAAATTTCATCAAGAAAACCCAATATGGTTAGACTTAGTAAAATATGGTCAAACAATGAAAAATTGCTCTAATTTGTTCATTTTAAGTCCAAACTTGGAAATAAATCATCAGTGGGCTAGGCAGGCATAGGGGTTCATGACCATCTAGTTTTCACCAAAAAAAGGCCCAGAACACCGATCACGATCGGTGTACCTCAGCACAAGATTTTGACTAAAACCTATCAGATCCCTTGTATACATCTTGTTCAAGTCACCAACCAAGTTTCAAGCCATTTGGACATCAAAAACTCATAAAAAGTTAGAGTCTAGTCCAAAACTCCCTTGTAACCCAGAATTGGGACCTATAAACTCAAAAGTGGTTCAAATGAAACACAGAGTGGACCAAAATGACCCTCCAACTATCAGCAACCCACTCATGTGAGCAAATCTAATTTTGGCCTCTGTACTACGATCGAGATCGATGTACCTCAGCTCCAGAATTGGCTCAGATTTTTATCAGTCATAGCTCTAGTCTTCCTAGTCCCACTGGTGAAATATGGACAAGAATGGATGAAATTTGTTCAAGTTATGGTCAGTTTTAACTTTTGAACTGTTTTTTACTAAAAGTCTAAATGCGATTGATTGCGAAGGGAAAATCCTGACAGCTTGTGATTCTCCTCACACAGAATGCCTCGCCAAAAGAAAGAAAGGTAGTGGACAACAGCACCATATGAAGTGGAGGAGCTCTCTACAAATGAAAAGGCTCGCATCTCGGATGAAATACTTGCTCAAATCCCTGCCCATATATTCATCTCGAAGTTTAAGGATGCTGATGGTGACTTGGTAAAAACAACTATCATGCCACGGGAGATATGGAACCTCCACCGAAGGCCAAAGGTAATAGAGGTAGTGCGAGCTGTACACTTGGAGCAATTTTTCAGATTACAGCCATGGGGAATAGATTACATGAGGGCCCACAAGCTCATGAGCTCAATACAATATGATGGGCAGGCAATGCTCACGGACAAGGATGGATCGAAGGTGAAAGTAAAGATCACGAAAGAAATCATCAACGAACCTTTGCATTTCCTCCCAGGGCAACACGATTTGCTGGCAAAGACAAAGTCACTGGACAATGAGAAGGCATTCGTCAAAGCAAAGGGAAACAAATACAAATACAGTGACATGATATACGGAGAGCTGGAATTGCCGATGAGATTGATCTCTTAGCATTTCAGAGTACAAAATCCTCATCGCTACACCGGGCCAATCTTGCACATTGCCATGGTCATGGCTCTAGCGACGGCCAAAAATAGAACCATTCGCTGCGACTACGGTTCTTACATTCTGGAAAACCTGATTGAAGCAAATTTGAAAAGCTCGGCAAAAAACAAAAGCTACATGAACGTAGGGCCGATGCTAACCAGAATAGCATACCAGGCTTTGGGAATGATCGAAGATTTGCCAGCTGCCAGCTCTCAAATGGCCCTAATCCAGAAAGCCAAGCTGGTTGCTCATTCCGTAAGGACGACCCCTGGCGCGACATCATCGCGCTCAGCAAAGGCCACCAACAAAAGCTCAAGTGACGAAGAAAAAACGGAGACAGATGATGAAGGAAAATATCAAGAGTCGAAAGACAAAGGGCCATCAGAGTTTGAAGAAAGCGAGGAGGAAGACTCCACAAAGCCGCTCGAGAGAAAAAGAGGGGAGAGAAGTGCAGTACCACAGTCGGACCTGCAAAAATCATATGCGGAAGCTCAAAAAAGAGTCGAGGAAAGAAGAACAAAGTTACGGGCTGACAGACAGGCTAAAGCGGCTGCAACACAATAGACACAAAAAAGAAGATTCGAAAGGGAAAGGCAAGAAAGAATAGATAATGCAACTCGCATACGCACGGAGAAGCAAAGGTTAGAAGTAGAGCAAAAGGCTGCGGAAGTGGACATCTCTTCGCAGTCCACTGAAGGAACGAGGAGAAAGACGCAGCTGATGAAACAAACCAGGCAGAGTAGCTAAAGAAGATCCAAAGAGAAAGGAATTTGGAAGCGCGAAGGGCGGCGGATCTCACTTGCCAAAGAATCATCAGGATTCTAAAGAAAATAAAAGCGGAATCATCTGCTTTGCAACAAGGGGAAGAGACTTCCAAAAAGAGGCATGTACGAGAAGAATCAAGCCCACCTCCTCCCTCGCCCAAATCACCTCCTCCTTCGCCAAAATCTCCTCCTCCTCCCCCTTCTCCATCGAACAAAAAACAGCCAACTCCTTTCCCTTCAACCTTGCAAAAGGAGTTTATACCTCCTACAGAAGCAATCGGATACCACGAAGCCTACCAAGCAGTGGCGGGTTTTGATTACAAGCAAACTCTAAGGGAATTAGAACGACAATTCCAGTTTCAGCACGTGGTGCTGAGTGAAAAGGAAAGGCAGGTACAGGAGGCCCGACAAAAGCAAGCATCTGGGCAAGAGGAGTTAGAAAGCCTGAGGGCGCAACTAGAATGCATAACGGAGGAGAGAGACCTTGAGCGACAACAGGCTCAGTCTCTGATCACAGACTTGGTGGACGTCAGGACAGACTTGACCGCCAAAGAAAAGGAGTGCCAAGAAGTGATGACAAGAGTACAAAAAGCAACGGAACAGCTTTCCTACGAGAGCGCAAGATTTCAGAGGCTTAGCAGTTCATACAATACTGTCAAAGGCACTTTGACAACTTTGATGGTGAATCAGGAACCTGCTGGGGCATTGGTCTCCACATCTGACGATGCCACAGTAGTGAACACTATAGCGGCACTAAAAGCGGAGCTCGAGCAAGAAAAGCTTCAAAGACAGCTTCTCGTATCAGGGATGGTGGCCCAGATGGCGGCAAATGAGCTAAAGCTAAGAGAAATGGAACAACAACTAGCTCAAGCAAGCGCCGAACTACAGATTCAGAAGCAGATTGGTGACACGCTGCTAAAGGAAAAAGAAGATCTGCTTTTTCAATAAAATATCAAAGCAGACAAAGCCGAGAGTCAACCACAACTGCTGCCCGGACAACAAGTGCCAGATTTGCCTGGAACATCACATTAATGGCAACATGAGCATGAGTTTGAAGGGCCAGATCTGGATATAAGAGATGAGCTCAATGAGAGCATTCAGGACATGCCAGAGGGGCCAGCAAAGGAGTACATGCTCTATGAAAAGAAGATAATGGAGTTAGTAGCCCTGACATACTTACAACCAGAAGAGCAGGTGGAAGGATTTGGCCATGAGTACCTCCCGTTTCCTCTGCTATGCCATGAAGCAATGTTGTGGAAAGAAAAGATGCGGCCAGACTTGCCACGAAACAAAGATGGAGGTTACGAAGGCATTGCACTAACAACAGAAGAAGCTCAGATGCTTGTCAATGACCACCCCAAGTGGAGGCAGAAATGGTTGGACAAAAGGCCACAGGATCTAACCAATTACCACAACGCTCCTCAACATATACAAATAGATCCTACATTCTGCCCAGTCCCTAGAAGACGCACGTGGAAAGACTTCACCACATGGAAAGGGTCAAGGCCGCAAAAGTTGAATTACTCGGTCTTGACAATGTAGCAACCCCCTACGGTAGCCTACATGGTCAGCACACTGAATTCGACAGTCACATTGTTGCGGGATGTCCCCGACTTGGCATGCCAAATGTTAGTAAAGATAGCCCGGATGATCGTCACCTGCATCCAGGTGTTTAAAGACACTGATGGCGATGACCATCTGTGGAATCTGTTCTTGGAAGGACACAAAGGCATCTGCTGGAATCTACAGGATTCACCGCCACGACACATCTTGATTGCCATGTACTCCAGGCTAATGTACCTGCCCTCACACTACTTGCAGACATTTGAAGAGGCCTTCGTTACAGGATTCTTCGAAATTGACTCAAAAATTTTCCATCCTATGGCGAAGGACCTCAAGGCAAGGTACGTAGCATACCAACACACGTTATCTGAAAATCCATTCAGACAACATCAAGAAGCCCTAGAAGCCGTCCTGCGAACAAGAAGTTTTTCAGCGACACTTGCTTCATTGGAGCCACATCAATGAACAAAGCACTGAACATGCACAAGGACGTGCAAGGATAAGGAAGGGGGGAGTGTTTGGCGGACGAAGCAACAAGCAGCTGTTTCCAAAGAAGGATCATATTTTTATGAGAAACCATTGTAAAATTCTTTTATAAGGAAGCATCTCTAAGCCGGGAATTTGTCAAAGGATGTATGATTATTCTTATGGGAGCAATTGTATATTAGAGAGCCAGTTAGAAGTTTAGGAGCTTATGGCCAGACAAGCCATTTGTAAAGACCTAATCTATAAAGGTCATTTTTTGTAAGTTTGAGGATAATCTTTTAATGGAGAACTGAGAAGATAGCGTACATTTGAGAGCTCCTTCTTGTTCAAACTTGTAATCTTCGCCATTGCGGCTACGGTAATCCAAATTCAGATTTGTCTATTGCATTGTGCTCCTCTCATCTTGCTCTTCCATTCAAGTGTAATCATTCAAGATTCGGTGTAGGTTTTCAACTACGAGTTTGAGGCCTTAAATCGCTATTTTGAGTGTCTATATGCGTGTTTTATGTTGTTTTAACCCTGGGAGGGGCTTTAGGGACCCTAAAACCACCCATTAGGATCACCTGTTCGCTGTTTTTGTTGACTTTTGGACAAACGATCGCGATCGTTGTACCTCTCCAGAATGATGTGACAGTGATAGGATATGTTCCTGATAATCCCATGTAGCTTCCCTTCAAGTTTTGTGCGATTCCGATATGATTTGCATGGTAAACGGGCGTGATGACTGGAGAGCTGTGTAGGAGGACATAGGCAGATTACTTGGCGGTAATGCGTTTGATTTGCTTGTAGAGTTAGTAGTTGCATCTCTTCGAGTTCACTTCATTAGCAATGACACCCTAGTGAGTTTCCATGCCTCATCCGAGTCACTTCCCCTGTATTGATAAATATGTTGATGCTTGAGAGCTATGCTATGGACGTCCGTAGCGGTGACCCGCAAACAATCCTCTGACCCATTGTATTTTTTTTTGACACATTGAGCCACTTGATATGGTCTTAATTGTTGAGGTTGAGTCACTAATCTAACCAGTTTGTGGTCTCTTGGAAAGACATCTCTCGTTTTCTCCTCTTGTCTTGGAGAAAATCTTGGCAGAATCCTCTCTGATATGCACTCTGGCATCATTTTTGTGTGGAAGTAAGTAGAGATCGGAGTATTGTTATTGAGGCATAGAGGGAGTAAGGATTATGACTAAATCAACCATTAAATCATTACATCATCAACTCGCAGAATCAGAACAGTTTCAATACTTGTACAGGTTCAGAAAAGAATCAGGGTACTGAATGGAAGCTGAAGACAGAATACACAGAGAAACATAGAATCTTCATAGCCATAGCCTTGCATTCATCATCCTTCTCTCATACAACGCGCTACCATCAGGTGCTAGGCCAACTACTAGGAAGAATGAAGAGGCACAAAGCTCTTCACTAATTACAAACTGAAAAGTAAACTACTAAGGTTCAATAACAATTACTGAAAGAATATGCAAGGCTAACACCTGCCACAACCTGGTGGCAAAAAGTTTTTCCCAGCAAAAACTTTGGACTCGAATCCCACGCATCCCTCGTTCCAAAAACTCAGTGCTAAATCCTCAAAAGTAGGCAAAGTATAGTGCCTGGAACTAAATCCAAGATATACAACTACATACCTAAGGGCCACTAGACACCATCCTTTGTCCCCCCAAAGGATTACATTGATATCCCAAAACATTATGCACCACCTCACCATCAAGAGTGATTTACAAGTGCACCATTTATTGGAAACATGTCAGGGCTGGGAACCCATCAAGTAAATCATCATACAAAACAAACTTGTCGAACCAAAGTTCTATGATCAAGCTTTTACTCCACGAACATTCAGTAAAAATAACCGAATTCAGGTTCATGATCCTCGGCATTCCTAAAATCTACATTCTTGAAATCCGCAGTACTGAATTCTACATTCTTGAATTTTGCATCCCTTTGCAAATCTAAAAATCAGCAAATATATCCCCAAAACATCTTCTCAAGTTAACAAAATGCTTCCAAGAACCATGGAAAAACTGATCCAAATTCTCCACAAACATCTCCTCTTCAACATTCATCATTCTCGGCACATTAGACTCAAAAGAGTCCTCTCTTTGCAACTCTCACTCCACTCAACAAAGTCTACAACTTTAGCAAGAAAAACATCCAAAACATCAAATCCCTTTGAACTCCACAATCATTTTGCAAAATCAAGTCCAAAACCTTCATCTCCAGATCATTATCTTGCAAAATCCGATCCAAACAATATGAAACTGATGTAATTGAGTCATCAAAACCAACATCTCCCATTTGCAAGATCTGATTTGCAATCTCAAAATTCAAGAACTATGAAAGTTGAGCTTCTCCCGCTTTTGACACTTCAAGATTTGAAGCATCTGCAACTTTAAGCTTAGTAACTATCATCACATACTTCAAAAACATCTCCACAATCAATGTTAACCACCAATTTGCAGTAGATAACCTTTCATATAGATTAGGTTTCAATTCAAAATGAGATACAAACGGTTCAATATGAAAAAAAACCTTGCAAACCATCAAACATTGCTTCTTCAACATCTCCAACACCTGTGGAAGAAGTTTAGATTCAACTCTGGACTCCACATCCTCAAAAACAAGATTTTCATGATCTTCTTGACTCTAGTCAGAAAAAAAAAAGCAAATTGATCTTTGCTTCCTGCATCCCGCTGTTACCATATACATGTGGTAGTGATGTGTGTGAACACACTAGGACCGCCGAGGCATTTTTTTCCTCTTTAGGAGGTTTTTCCCCCCGAGCATTGTATATACGCCCATCACTCTAGGGCTATCTATCTTTCCATTTCACACTAAGTACCACACTCTCTATTGTGTGCCTTGAGCTTCCTTCATCTTCTCCAAGCTGTGTGCATTTCTCTGCAACCCTAATTCCAACAATTGGTATCAGAGCAGGTTGCATCCTCCTAGGCTTAGTCGCCAGCTGCTCCCACACACGCTTGCTCACTTTCTCTGATTACAGTGAGGTCTGGCGAGTGTTCGTAGGTCTGCTCAGATTTTTGATTCGGGCTCATTTTGGCCTTCGTTTCCACTACAGGCAGGTCTGCACAGTCAATTTTGTCATTTTGTGCAAAATTTTTGTCAGTGCCAATTTTTTCATAACAGGTGCCTTATAGTCTTCTACGGTTTGTGCTATATAGCACGTGTTGTTCCCACTCCATTTCTCCTATTTTTGGACACTTTTCACATCAGGTGCAGCATTTACCATGGCTAACAACACCACATATGTATTCAAGATGTTTGCTGCTGAGGACAGGTTGGACGGTGACAATTACCCTATGTGGGCTTATATGATGCAACACGTTCTTGTGTCAAAGGGCATTTGGAATATTGTGCAGGGCATTGATGTACGTCCTGGTTCTGAGGATGCAGGCGATGTTGAGGATGTTGCAGGTCTTGCTGCTATTAGAGTTGTTTTGCCTACGGCAGAACAAGCTCGTTGGGATGTAAAGGATGCATAGGCTCATGCATTGATTGTGTTGTCTGTGAAGTGCACCATTGTTCATCACATCTAGTCAGCAAAATCTGCAAAACAGGCTTGGGATATTTTGGCTGATCTTTATGCAAGCCGCAATTGAGGCTAGAATTGCTTTGCTGCATAAAGAGCTAGAGTCAAAGATTATGCATGAGGAAGATGATATGGACACTTTCCTTGCTAGTGTCAAGGATATCAATGAGCAACTTATTTTTGCAGGTGAAGTCATTTCAGATAGTTCCCTTGTGCAGCATGTTCTTGATGCCTTACTAGGTTCTTACCAGACTTTGCTAGTACTTCGAGACTTATGACCCAAGGAAATCGAGAAGTTGCCAAAAGTTTGATGCATTATGCACATTGCTGTTGCAAGAGTTACTTTCCAAAAAAAACAAGACTAGACAATGTGCAGTTGAATAGGCTTTTATTGATTCTCAAAGAAATAACAGCAATGCAGTCACTTCTTATGGTTCTGCTACAAGTGGCAAAAATTCTATTCCTAATGCTTCTGATGGCAGCACTTCCTCTGGCAATTCTGGTGATAAGGGCAAAACGAAGATGTGTTGCCATTATTGTAAAGCTAATGATCACTTGATCAAGCAGTGTCCTAAGTTGAAGGCCAAAGAGGCTAAGAAGAAAGAGGGTGTGTTCCACTGCAAATGCTGGTTCCACTACAAATGCAGCCATTGTTGAGTCTTTTGTGAAAGGATACTGTGTTGCTAATGTTGATATACAGAATGGGCTTTTAGTGCAAAGTGCACTTACAATCCTGTTGTCCATGATACATGCTTGTCAGTTGTTTGCTGCAGATTCACATGTGTGGTATTTTGACAGTGGTGCTACAAAGCACATTACCTCACATCGTGAATTGTTCACCTCTCTTGAGTCTGTCCCTCATGGGAATTCAGTCACTTCTGCCAACAATGCCTCTTATCCGGTTCAGGGAGTTGGAAAGATTGTGCTTACCATTGCAAATGGCAGTTCCTTCACACTTGTTGATGCACTTTATGTACTTGGGATCAAGAAGAATCTCTTGTCTGTATCTGCACTTGCTAGACTTGGACTTGTAGTCAAATTTGTGGATGACATATGTACAGTTCATGATCTCAGTTTTGGTGATGAAATTGTTTCATCTGGCCTTTTGTGCCGTGGGCTGTATAAGCTCACTTTGTATGACAAGTGTGGAAAAAATTTTGCAAATGCTGTTGCAGATTCAAGGGCTATTTTAGATGCAAAACTTTGGCATACACGTTTTGGTCATCTGAATTTTACTAGTTTGCTGCGTTTGCAGAAATCTGATATGGTTTCTTCTTTGCCGCCTCTTGAAGCACCTGTCAAACATGTTTGTGAATGCTGTATTTTGGGTAAGATGTAGAGTTCTAAGTTTCCAAAGGATGGTTAAGTTCGGGCCACATGCAGGTTGCAGCTTGTGCATAGTGATGTTTGTGGGCCATGCAAACTCCGTCCTTGGGCAATGACCTTTACTTCATTACTTTCATTGATGATTACTCCAGGGATGCATGGGTATTTCCGCCTAAAGCAAAGTCCAAAGTTTTTATGTGCTTCAAACAATTTCTAGCTATGGCTGGAAATGCCTTGAAATGTACTATGGACACCCTCCCTTCCGATTGGAGGGGGCAAAATATGTCTCATGAATTCAATGCATTTCTGGCTAGTCGTGGGATAATACACCAATGTATAGTGCCTTATACACCTCACCAAAATGGTGTTGCTGAGAGGAAAAACAGGTCACTTACGAAAATGGCACGATGTATGGTCAAAAATCAAGCTTTGCCGCATTCCTTTTGGCTTGAGGCCATCATGTGTGCCACTTATGTACTAAACAGGTGTTCTACGAAAGCTTTGCAGTCTATTACTCCATATGAAGCATGGCATGATATAAAGCCTTCTATTGAGCACATGCGTGTTTTTGGTTGTTTGGCATATGCTTTGGTGCCACAAACACAGCGCAAAAAATTGGATGATAAGGCTGTCAAATGTATTTTTGTTGGTTATAGTCCTGAAAGCAAAGGTTACAGGTTGTATCATCCACAAATAAAACTTATTCTGGTTTCACGGGATGTAAAGTTTGTGGAAGATTCTGTTCAGCCCTTGCTATCATGTACTAGAGACAATAATGTAAGCTCACAGGAAATTTATAACACTTTGGGTGGAAATTCGAATGTAAGTTTCAATGAGGCAAATATACAGCCTATAGGGGTTTCTAAAAACGTTACAGATCAGCCTATTACTGATGCAGATGTACATGATGTACTTGATGAGGAAAGGGTTGAAAATGAGCAGACTAGAGAAATGCCATAATGGCTGGTGCACATTTTGTGTGATAGTAAATTGGATGCACCTTTGTCTAGTCGTACTCGTTTAGGCTCTCGCCATGTATCTTATGCATTAGATTGTTATGCTTTGGTTGTGTCTAACTTACATGATGTTGAGGAGCCTCTGTCTTTTGATAAAGCACATAATTTAGAAAATTGGATGGCTACCATGCAATCAAAATACAATGCACTTATAGAAAATGACACATGGACTTTATGTGATTTGCCTCCTGGAAAAAAGGCCATTGGTACGAAGTGGGTTTACAAGTTGAAACGCAAGCTGGATGGTGAGATCGATTGCCATAAGGCTCGAATTGTTGCAAAGGGTTATGCATAACAAAAAGGCATAGATTATGAAAAGACTTTTGCTCCCACTTGTCGTATGACTACCGTGCATTTTCTATGTGCATTGGCAGCTCATTTTGGTTGGGTGTACATCAATCAAACATTATTACTGCTTTCTTGAATGGTGACATATTTGAGGAAGTTTATGTAACACAGCCTCGGGGTTTTGTCATAAACGGACAAGAGGACAAAGTGTGCAGATGTAAGAAGGCTTTGTATGGGTTGAAGCAATCTCCTCATGCTTGGTATGAGAAAGCTGACACTCATTTGGTCAAACAAGGCTTTCGTAACAATCCAACAGAAAGCACATTGTATGTAAAGCGTGAGGGTGATGTACTTCTCATTGTGGTTCTTTATGTCGATGATTTGCTGATCACAGGACCAAATGAGAGACATATTGCTGAATTTAAGGCTGATTTGAATGCTACTTTCAAGATGAAAGATTTGGGGCTGTCTCATCATTACTTGGGTATACAGTTTAAACAGTGTGATGGTGGTATTGCCTTGTGTCAGAAAAGTTACATAGAGACATTGCTATGTAAGTTTGGACTTGAGGATTGCAAACCTATTGCCACTCCCATGGAAACACGTTTGAAGTTGAGTCTACATGATGCTGGCGATCCTGATGATGTCACTCTTTATCAAACTGCTGTTGGATGCCTCATTTATGTATGAAACACGAGGCCGGATATTGAGTTTGCAGCCTCACAGGTCAGCAGATTTATGCAATAGCCCAGGGTCTAAGCATTGGCAGGCTGTCAAGAGGATTTTCTGCTACCTTTAGTGGCACTTTACATCTTGGCTTGTTTTTTCCCAAGGGGGGATCATTGCCGCCAGACTTACATGCTTTTTGGGACTCATATGGGGCTGGTTGTTTTGACATGCGAGTGTCCACAAGTGGTTTTTGTTTCATGCTTGGCAGTTCATGTATATCATGGTTGAGCAAGAAGCAACCTACTATGGGTACTTCGGGTTGTGAGGCTGAGGACAGGGCAGTCTCCATAGCTATGGTTGAGTGTGTATGGCTCAAACGCCTTATGGCTAATTTGGGTGTTGGACAAGACATTGCCAACACTATCTACACTGATAGTCAATGCGCATTGGCAATTGCGAGGAACCCAGTTTTTCATGCTCGCACAAAGCACATTGAGGTGCATTACCACTATGTCAGGGAGAGGCTCTCAGCAGGAGAGATCAGCTTGGCTTATGTGCCGACACAAGACAACCTTGCAGATCTTTTCATAAAGGCACTGTCTCGTGAGAATCTTGAAGCTTTCTGCAAAGCTTTGGGCTTACTTCTCTTTGTGGACTGATCATGTCCTCAGGGCATGGCACTTCCCTTTACTCATGTGCCAGCTCTTGTTCACCGCATCACTCTATGGGGGGATTTGTTACCATATACATGTTGTAGTGATGTGTGTGAGCACACTAGGACCGCCGGGGCATTTTTTCCCTCTTTAGGAGGTTTTTTCCCTCGAGCATTGTATATACGCCCATCACTCTAGGGCTATCTGTCTTTCATTGTACACTAAGTAACACACTCTCTATTGTGTGCCTTGATCTTCCTTCGTCTTCTCCAAGATGTGTGCGTTTTTCTGCAACCCTAATTCCAACACTCGCTTCAAATCTCTTCTACAAATCAGTAAACTTTCCTCTTCTTCAAGTAATTTCAGGTTTTCAAGTCCATTTTCAGATTCAAGTAGACATTCAGGTTCTGGTTCAGGTTTAGTAACAAGTTTAGATTCAGGGTCAGGTTCAGATCCAAATTTAGATTCAGGTCCAGTAGCAGGTTCAGACTTAGATTCCAATTGAGGTTCCTGTTTAGGTTCAGTTTTCCCCTCAAGAAGATTGAACAAAGATTCAATATAGGATGCAAACTTTGCAACCTTTAGACACCTCTTTAACATTTCCAATATCTTTGCATGTAGACGCAACACGAAGACTTTATTTATACTCAGTATGCCAAAACAATTGATTTTCCTGTAAATCTTGATTTAAGAAACATCCAAACTGATCTGTTTCTTCATCAAATTGATTTGATTCAAGGCTTGAAAACAAAAGGTTGAAATCTCCTTCGCACATAAAAGACACCACCAAGATGGCTTGCACATATTCTCCCTCAAAAACATCAAGAAATCCATTTTTTAGTCGCAAATATCTCCAATCACTGATATCTCCTTGAAATTGACAACTTTTGACTTGTGTCCCTTGAATTTCCTTCCACTTCTTCTCTTCTTGCATAAAGCACATATTACACATCATATCTCCTTCATTGACAACATCACAAACAAATATAGAACAATCTCCAAGAAAACCCACTTGATCATCATCAAGAAATTGCAAAATACTTGCATCATCATCTGTCAAAATCATCTCCTCAGCATCATAAACACCATTCACAACATTGACATCAGGCTCATGACCACATGAGGAATACAAATCTTCGAGAATACCATCAGGAAACTGAACTTCCTTGGAAAAAGGTGGACTTCCAATTTGCTTGATTGAATTTGTAAAAGCACCAATATCATAAAGATCATCTAAGACAACATCATCATTCAAGATACCTTCCACAACATCAAGGTTTGAAGAAGACTCCATATTATTGATTTGAATAAGCTGAAGATTCAAATCCTCAATTTGATTATTCTTATCCAAAACAACTTGCTTAAGAGCATCATGAACTTCATAATAGTAAGAAATATGCAAGTCAGCTTCAATTTGAACCTGAGAAATCTCCACCATCAATGATGCCTTCTCTTCCTGAAGTTGCCTGATTTTGGAAACCGCTTCATTTGTCGCAACCATACTTGAATGCCTCTCATTATCCAACTCTAATGAGAGATTGTTGATCATCTCCGCTTGAGAAATAGCAAGACTTTGATATTCAGCAAATTCAGGTACTGAAATCCTTTGCAAATCAGTTTATGCGGATCAGGGACCTGAATTCTGAAACTCTGCAAATCGGGAACCTTCGATATCAAAAGTTAATTTAGGGACCTGAAATTGAAGATCCTTCTCTTCACAACCTCAATAATTCATATCCGCTCTTGGAAATTGGCTTTCAGTCTTCAAAACACCAAAAAACCCTTCTTCATCAACACAAACACCTTTCAAGCTGTCACCTGTGAAATAATCTGCATCAAGATACATCAAAAACTGATTCATCACATCATCCTCATCATCGGCACACTTTATGTCTTCATGTATATTCATCTCCTCCACTTTAATACATTGTAATTTGATGTCTCCCTAAATTTCAACCTCTTCAAGATTGATGTCCAATGTTGGCACATGGGTTTGTATGGGATATTGGTGGCTTCTCTCGCTCAAACCCACTTGGATTCCCTTCTTCTCAATCATCAATTCTTCTTTTGGATAACTTGTGTTCTCTTCCTGCAAAGAGGTGAGTCTCTTTGATGTGAGGTTTGGGGATAGTTGGCAGTCCTCTTAGATCCTTTGGCTCACGAGCTGCTCCTGGCTTCCTCCTTCTTCCTTCATCATCTTTTGGACTTCATCTCCCTTGCATTGAACAACATCTCCTTCTTGAGCCAACTTCTTCTCTTCAATAATCTGAGTATCTACAGCTTTGATCCCATATTCAAGAACATCAAAATCAGGTGAAACTTCAGATGTTGACAAATTAGATTCAAGCTTTGAAATATGAGGTTTTGAAACTATATGTGCCTGAAAAACTGTTGGAACTGAAAACTAACAACTTGAGGCTGTTTCAGGTTGGAAACAATAATAGGTTGTTGAAAACATCATTGAGAATCATCATCATTGCTTGCATCGTCCACAAAATCATCTTCATACTCCTCAATTACATTCTCAACCGCTACTTGTAACATTTGGATCCGTCATTCACTGGAGCATGACTTCCTTCTCTTGCCATTATGACATTTATGCCATTCACATGCTTCATCAAGAAAATCAGAGAATTCTTCCAAATCCTCTTTAGCTTCAACAAAGTCCTCATAACTTAATGCATCTTGGAAAGGTTTTATGATGCGATAGAGGCTCTTACATAGTTTTGGCATGCAATACTTCACACATACCTCTTTCTTCTGACAAAGCGTACACATATAAGGACATTTCTTGATGGAATAACCATGCTTTTGACAAATAAGACATTGCTTCTTCTTCTTCTTTGCCATTGAGTAGACATTAAGTAAAAAGAGACAAATAATATACCCATACTCCAAGAATCAACATTACACTGCATAAAACTTAAATTTCCTTCAAACTGTCAGGGAAACTGTCATCAAGAAACTGTTAAGAAACTGCTTGAATTTCCTGCAAACTGCCTAAAACTGCCTGAAATTGTCAAGAAACTGCTTGAATTTCCTGCGAATTGTTAGGAAAACACCCTGCATTGCTTAAAAATGCCATCACGTTGCAAAAACGACCCTGAAAACATCAGGAAAAAACCCCATTTACTGAAAATCATATGATTCCTAAAAACGCCTTGAAAAAATACAACTAGGGTTTCACTCCCTAATTTGCCACTTCTGACAAAAACCAGCAAAGGATTGTCAAGTAAGTCACAAAGAATTTTTGAAGCATGTTATTCCAAGGACAAAATCTTGAAGGAAAATAAGATTATACTGCTCCTATTCTTCCTCCTTTGACTTCCAATTGGAGAATGCTTGCAAGAAATCTTCAGGTTCACAACCCCATATGCCCCAACTAGACCCCATTGCCCATTAAGATCAAAGTTTGCTCCACAATCAGCATGATCGCAAAGTGTTATTGAGGCATACATGGAGTGGGAATTACGACTAAATCAACCATTAAAGCATTACATCATCACCTCGCAGAATCAGAACAGTTTCAATACTTGTATAGGTTCAGAACAGAATCAAGGTACTGAATGGAAACTGAAGACAAAATACACAGAGAAACACAGAATCTTCATAGCCATAGCCTTGCGTTCATCGTCCTTCTCTCATACAATGCGCTACCATCAGGCGCGAGGCCAATTACTAGGAAGAATGAAGAGGCACAAAGCTCTTCACTAATTACAAACCAAAAAGTAAACTACTAAGGCTCTATAACACTTTATTGAAAGAATATGCAAGGCTAACAAGTACTCTTGTACGTATATCTCTCTAGATCAATTGGATCGACAAGTTTGTACTCTCTTCCATACTTATCTACCATAAAAACTTGCACTCCGTTGGCATCTGTATATGTGAATGCATAGAGGTTCTTATGGGTGGTCAACTCACTGGCATAGGGTTCTACACACTTGTAGAAGGTGTATGGATCTCCATTTGTGAACCTATACAAGCCCTCATGAGCGTAATCTGTAAGCAGTCTCATGGATTCATTGGCTTGATGAATCTCACGTTCGGTTTGTTGATCAGTGGTTGGATGCCTCTCCTCTATGTATTCTCCCAATCCCACTATTGTCTACATTGCAACGTTTTTCATGTCTTTGAGTGGAGTAGAGAACCCTGGTGGTGGATAATTTATCATGGTTAAGGATCACTTGAAACTCTCAAGATAATCCCTAAGAATTCCTCTCTGGCTTAGTGCAACTTATCCCTTTTTCCCTCTGGTGACATCTCTCGAAAGTCAAGAATCTGTGAATTTTTTGGTCTCTGGAAACTGGTTCGGGTACCCTAAAAGTTTGGATCTAGTAAACCTAAAAACTCAGCTCTAAAACCAAAACGAAGTTTTGGTATGTGCTATTGCCCGCAAGCTTTCTTTCTAGCTATACTTGACTCAATTTGTAGCAGTGTCAATGTTAGCGGGTCGCCACGATGGACGTCTGCAACATAGATTTCAGGCACTAACATAATGTCAATACTCAGGGAAAGTGACTCAGATGTGGCATGGAGGCTCTTTGAGTCGTCAATCTCAAGAAGTGAACCTATACAAGCAAACATAACAACTCTACAAGCAAACCAATACTCAATGATTAGGGAAATCCGCCTATGTCCTTTCTCACAGCTCTAGGTCATCACACCATTTTGGCACTCGAACAGACTTGAAATGCAATGAAACTTTAGGAGGAGGTCTAGGAAACTTAGGGGCACTATCCTAGCAAGTCTGGTCGCAATCCAACAAGGTACCAAAATCACAATCCATCATGAAAAAGGTCCTGAAAATTGCAACAGAACATGCCAGAAATGTCGTCCTATGGTCTAAGAACACTCTCCTATGGTCAAAACGGCCATAAACAATGATTTAAGCACTCAAATTTTCAATTACAACTCACAGATGTGTAGTCGCAAACCACAACAAAACTGACAATGCTTACACTTGAATTAAAGAGAAAAGAGAGAGGAACACAATGTAAGTTTCAAAAATGAAAATGGATTACCGAATCATTAGCTGCGATGATTACAAGGTGGAGCAACTTCATAGCTTGAGCGCACGTACAACAGAGCTCTTTCTTCTCTAAAGATAAGCCTCCTTTCAGATTAATTATTGACCTTTATACCTAGGGCATTTGGAATTGGAGATTATCTCTTGAGATAGATAATTCCAGTGTTAGAAGATTTCAGCTACTACTCGTGATGCATTCGTTCAGACAGTAGACTGGAAAAAGGAACAGAAACTGAACTGGAATACACCTACTGGAATAAGAACCAGACTATGTACTGAGAATGATATTCAGATTCAGATTCAGATTACTGAGTCGAGAGTAAGTATAACTGGAATATACTGTTGTATTTGGAATTACAAATGAAGGATTACAATGAGTATGATGTGGCTTATGAACAAAAGGATAGACAGAGTAGAACCGATAACAACTACCAATGATTGAAAACTCGAGTACGATTGCCAACAAATGCCACCAAAACACTAACCCCATTATTCTAACCCAATTATGCTCACCCGATTACAATGTAATGGGCCCTATTTTATGCCTTGGGTTTACCATGGTAATTACCATAGTAATTAGACTGATTCACTGCCCGTCTCACAAGAGAGCGTTCCCACCTAGTGAAACTGTCTCAACAGTCTACATCCTTCCCTCCTTTCTTGAATTTTGGCAACATTCCAAATTTTTTTGAAAAATTCCCCTGTCTGATTCTGGTTTGAAGCTGAAAAATCCACAGACTCACATTTGGTGAATTTTTCCCTCATTTGCGTCTTATTAATAGTCTTCCTTTCGCTTTCAACAAAGGAGATAGGGAGCTATTCAGAGCTTGTCTTAATAAAGAGAGCATAGAGAAGATTGCAAATTTGTATAAATTCTCATCCTTCTCTACTTTCTATGACACTTTGTTCATAGAGACATTGTAAATCTCTTTATGCTTTTGAATGATTTAACCATAATCCTAAGGAGTTTTTGTCCAGGAATTTTGTAGCACAAGTGGAATCTTTAAATCTTGCAAACTTGATTGGACTTGATGAGGATGTTCTTTATGAAATTGTGAGAAGGTTGCCTCACTCCGACTGTGTGGCCTTAGGGTCATAGGGTTTCTAGCTAACAAAAATGAAAACCCTATGGCCTTAGGACCATAGGGGTGGGGTTCTAGCTAACAAAAAGACCATCGTGTGGCCATAGTGTTTCTATCTAGCAAAAATAATACCCAGTGGCCTTAGGGCTATGTAAATCTCTTTGTGATGATTATAGACCCTATGGCCTTAAGTCCGCGGATGCTCTATGTGATGGTTAGGGCTTCTAGCCATCACAAAGAGCATCCTATGGCCTTAGGGCCATAAGGTTTCTTGCTAACACAAAGAGCATCCTATGGCCTTAAGGCGATAGGTTTATTAGCCACCATAAAAAAGAGCACCATGTGGCCTTGGGAACTCTAGTTAGATTAGAGGGCACCCTATGGACTTAGGACCCTGTATTCATCATCAACGTCTAACTATAGGCCCAAATCAGCAGTACGTACATGCTCCTAAGGTTTAAAGCTAAGACCTTAGTTAAAAGTCCAAAAAGATAAATGCCTTGACACATCAGGCACTAACAGGACCCAATGACTATAGATTAGTATGTCTAGGATTAGGAAAGAGGACACATCTTAGAAGGAAACCCAAAGGCAAAGGGGTTCATTAGATTAGAGTGCACCCTATGGCCCTAGGTCCATAGGATGCCCATGTGGAATCATCAAAGGGTATTTAGGCCACTCAAGAGCACCCAAATGAGCAGCATGAACATATGAACTTTGATTTGATTAGAGGGAACCCTATAGACCTAGGGCCCAAATACTATAGATTAAGTAGTCCAAGCTTACAAAAGAGGTCACATCTTAGAAATAAACCAGAAGGCAAAGGGGTTTTGCCCACTACATGCATTGTCATGTAGAAATGGGGGTGCACTTACATGATACCCATGAATATAGGCATTGACCAATAAAGACAAGATTATAACCCGGTGGTCTTGACCTTCGTGCACCTCTAGACCAAGGTATGTGGGGATCGGGCATGGCTAGAGAATGTGAGGTAGTTTACAATGTGATAATGTAGAAGCTCAAAAGGGGACATTTATGCCACTCAATGAAACCTACATGGGAGCCATGTATACGTAAACTCTCATTTGATTAGAGTGCACCTTGTGGCCATTGTAGAAACTCTAAAGGAATTTTGACCACTCAAGTGCACCCAAATAAACGTCATGGACATAAGAACTTTGATTCGATTAGAGGGCACCCTATGGACCTTGGGCCATAGGGTGTTGGTGTAGAGGCTCTAAAGGAGCATATAGGCCGTTCAAGGGATACTACTTTGGACCCCTATGGCCCTAGGGCCACAAGTTTCCTCTAATGTCATAAGAGAACTTGTGATCCTAGTACCATAAGGTGGCCTAGTTACACTTGTAGAACCATTTTGTTGGCACCCTTTGGACCTAGGACCACATGGTTTAACATAGAGGGGACTCTATGGCCCTAGGTCCATATGGATGTATTAATATACATATTTTCTAAATATATGTCATTTATTTTAATATAAAATGTCTCAGAAGATAATGTCAAAGTCAATTGATGCAACAGGCTCAACACCAAGTTCTTGGTATCTAGATTTTCACTTTCCAAATGGTGGAAGTGATGAGAAAGTCCAATTAATCTTTCAAGATAAAGAACAATTTTGCTTCAAAGACTGTGGTATGGTTAAGGATATAAAGAAAGATTGTTTAGATCTTTAAATGTCTCCATGAACTGGAGTAAAGCTACTCAATGGTGACTCCTACTTGTTGGAGTTTGTGGCCTTTGCTCAAAAATTGGTGAAGGTTGATTATGACAAAGTGATAATGACAAAAGCAGGGTGGGTGGAGCTTTAAGATGACACTCCAAGTGAGAACTTCATAGACTTGGGTGAAAGCATGTTAATGTGTCACACTTTTTCATGTCCTGGACAATGCTAACTAGAACAATTTTGACATATGCTAACTAGTACAATAACATGAGCTACATCCCCAAGATCTATGACGTGTGATATATCGGTAGAAAGCTCTTGAAACAAGGAAACCCAATGTAAAACCTCCAACAAATTTTGATATTATTTGTAAAAAAATTATGCCCAACGTTTTAAAGGTGTGCTAGCTTGAAAATGCTAATTAGCACAAAAAGCACGACACGTTAACATGCTTTCACCCACTTATATATTAGGGCTTTAAGAAAGTCAATCAGTAATTAGGTAAACAGAGTACCACAAAGAAGAATAAGAATTTAAATAATGAAAACACAAGTCAAGCAAGTCAAGCTAAGACTCTCAAAGAAAGTCAAACTCCCTCGCTTGGAGACAATAGTAGAAATGTGGCCGAAGAAAATCTTTCAATTATACCCTTACAGAATTAAGAAGCAAGAGATTCTAGTGGACTTGCAACCCTAGCAGTTGAAACCCCCTCAGTGGTAGTGGTTGTGGACTCAGTATCCTTAGCTTTGTTGGACTCTATTATACAGCACAAAGAAAAAGATCTTGATAAAGAAGTTGCCAAAACTTCTAAGAGTGGGCTAGATGGATACGTTGGAATTAAACACTATTTTAAATTTGGTGTACAATTCACCCAACTGATCCCAGTTGAGCAATGCAACCTTGCATTGGATGGCTATAAATGTAGACCATTGTTAGACGTGTATGTGAAATACCACATGAAGCAATTTGTAGGGCACTCTAGGCCAGCCTCCAATGCAGCAGATCTGATGCTGTATAGCCCAATTACAAAAATTCCTTTACAAACAACTGAAGTGCATGGATACAAGCTACCAACATACCACTATTGGATTCTATCTAGTCATCATTCCATCATAGCATCTAGAGCTTTTTTTCATAACAATAGCACTAAGTATGCTTTGAGAAAAGAGTTCTACAAGTTTACAAAAACAAGGATAGAGGTAGACGCTCCCAAAGAGGTTTTTGTTTGAATATCCAAAATGGAGAACATGGAGAGAATGACACAAATGAAGCACCAACCTTATGTGGATGTCTTTCAGCATGGTCGTAGTAGTCAATGGCTTGCATATTCTAAACCAACAAAACCCAAGGCAAGAGTTCCTGTCGGTCATCCAAGTCGAGCACCTTGGGATGTAAGTTCCACTTTGCTATGCTTGTTTTGTTAAAAATATGTCTTGAAATAAATTTAATTTTCTTTTCTTTATTTTGAAGGCCTTTTTAAATGTGGTAAACATCACATTCAACCACAAATCATTTGCCAGCAAAGAAGCACACATGGTCATGTACAATGATGAAATCTATGATCAGTGGATAAACATCTTGGAGAAGCATCAGACATCAGTTGCTCGTGGGCGACAACCAAGCATAACAACTTTTAGATGCCTAAATGGTTTAGAAGATAATGCTGTCAAGTTACTACAATAGGAGCTGATAGAAGAGAAGATCTGCTTATTGAAGCAAACACATCAAGCAGGCATCAACCACATGAAGATCTGCTTATTGAAGCAACCACATCAAGCAGGCATCAACAAACTTAAAGCAGACCATGGTTTTTGAACCTCAAATATTGATGGCATTTAAAGAGATAAATCCATCAGCAATAGCAATTACTTCATGGGATGAATGTAAGTCTCATTATAAAATTACAGATGAGATCTACAAATCTCTCTTCATGAGCTGTACGACACAATGGCTAAATCTCCTGCTACAAAGCAAAGGAGAGAGAACGACACTTATAGTTTGCAATTCAATTTACCATGGACGATCAAGTGTGTTGGAAAGAATTTGAAAGGCATTGAGTTTCTCTACATAGTGAGAATAGCTCTACAATTTGTGTTGGTGTTTGTATGATAGATACAACACACAAAACTCTTACATCTAGTGGTTGGAGTGCTATCCAATTTGGTAAAGTAATTGATGGAGTATGTGGGATAGCACATCAACCATCAGAGTGTTTAATTGTTGGCTTAGTCAAGTATCAACATGTTGCTTCCCTAGAGAAGTCAATTTATAAAAAAGCTAAATGATATGAAATGCATGTTCTACCTTTGAAATCCTTAATGGGATCAAAGACCGTCCAAACATGTTCTCTTTGTGAAGTACTTTTTGGGGATTGGGCATTCTTTAGTCAAGGAGAGCAGTACACCAACTACTCTAGTATTAAAGAGTCACTGCTAGAGCCAATGCATACTCTCTACATCAACAACTACAAGTATGATGCGGTGACCACGGCCAAAGCTTTTTTTCTCTGTCCTGCAATTAAATGCATCTGTGTCAAAGAATATGATCAAGTAATAGACATCTTCTCATTAGGCTATGGGACTAAAGAGGCACTACAACAATAGAGAAAAGTCATATTAGTTGTTGTATGTACTAGTGATCAAATGACGCAATTAGAAGCTCTTTGCCATTCCATAGTGGAAGAAGACCTTGATCTTAGAAGGTGGGTAGGTGTGGATACCACAAAGAAAATCAATGCCAAGGATTTAGAGGAAGAAGAAATTGACGAACCATTGGATGCAAGTACTGATGCCATTCTAGAAATTCTACGGGAAAAGAGACATATTTTGGATTATCTTAAAGTCATAGATATATCTACAAAGAGCACTATATGTCCTTAAGGCCATAGGTGCAATATATGGAATCTTATGGTCTTATAGCCATAGGATACTCTATATTATTGATTAGACTTTCTAACTGTGAAATATTAGTTTGAATGTTGTTTAAATTATTGTGTATTAAAACTTGATAGCATGCTACAAAACCATGACCAAGTATTCTCTTATACGTAGATTAAGGTCATCAAATTTATGACAAGAGAGTTTAATAATATTTGTATTTACATATTATCTTTTGTAATTGCTATAATCAATCTATATGTTGCTTAAAAATCATATCAATTGGTTTTTTTGACACCTCAGTTTTTGAGAAGCTACTTCTAGAAGCATTTGTTGAAGTTTGAAAAGCATTGATGTCATACAAATTCTTTCTCAAAGAACTATATTGGAGGTTTATTTATAAATTTTATAGTAGAGAATCATACAATCATGATAATTTATCTAAATTAAAGGCAACCAGAGCTTAGAAAACAATCCTAGCATACACGCTTAGAATTCGGGAAACAGGATTTTCCCAAATGATCTAAAATGGTGTTTAAAAACTTGCATATTGCACTTGTAGCTTTATTTCGCAAAGCCCTCCCTTCAACCTGGCTTGTCAAATCTTCCCTGGCAAGCAGAATATACCTTATTTTCCTTAATCTTGTAGGTATTATAATCAAATCAACTACCCATTTGAAATGCATACACACTGGATATGTTGGATGTAACCCATCTCGCTGCTTTACATTTGAGTACTTTTGACACACATTACAAGTTTCAAAAAAGTGTACCACATCTTTATACATTCCCTTCCACTAATATCGATCTTTGATTTTAGCAAAAGTGGCCCAAACTCCCCTATGACCTGCCCACAATGACTCGTGGAACTCTTTAAGTACTTGGAGTTGTGTTACCCTATCACAAAACATGCATTGAGGGGCTCCTCTTCACTTATTTGGATGTCTCGATAGAAGCCCATCCTGTAAAAAATATCCATAAGCCTTCTTGTGGATTCGTTTAAACTCTTGATCAGTCCAGTCATCTTGCTTCTTCAATGTACTCAAATATTTTCTAGTCAGTAACCATTCCTCCGCAAAGGACTGTACAGTGCACAAACCATACTTTTACATTATCCATGCGTTTGTGTAGAGGTAAAAAACCTCAAGCCCACGTATTCATTTTTTGAAATCATAGTCTCCTCATCCTCAAATTTGGCATTGGACAACATGTTAGCTACCAGATTATCCTTGCTTGCAATGTGATTAAACTCGGGATTTAATGACTTAATATATGCAATCGAATGTAGCATAGCTATGTCTGGTGTAGAACAACTTGTGATCATCCCGAGTAATGGCAAGAAATATGTCTCCCTATCACCAAAGCACCAATTAAGTACTCCTTATTACACCTTAGGGTAGTTGCTATGCCCCAAAGTTCCATTTTTACTTGCAGATATGCTCTCTGTTGAGCACTTAATACTTTGGCACAAAATTTGATAGCATACCTTTTTCCCTCCTCGCCATTACTCGGGATTTAATGACTTAATATATGCAATCGAATGTAGCATAGCTATGTCTGGTGTAGAACAACTTGTGATCATCCCGAGTAATGGCAAGAAATATGTCTCCCTATCACCAAAGCACCAATTAAGTACTCCTTATTACACCTTAGGGTAGTTGCTATGCCCCAAAGTTCCATTTTTACTTGCAGATATGCTCTCTGTTGAGCACTTAATACTTTGGCACAAAATTTGATAGCATACCTTTTTCCCTCCTCGTCATCTTGCCCAATAGCCCAACCAATACCTGTGGGACTCGTGTCAACCGTCACAATGATTGGCTTTCCACTTTTGTAGTCCATTTTCCTTAATGTAGGAGCCTCTTATAACATCTTCTTCAGTTCTTGAATAGACTTCGAGTGTTCTTTTTCCAAACAAATTTTTGTCCCGTTTTGAGAAATTGGTATAACACCTCTACAACATGTGAAAAATGTGGTAACCAAATTAGGTAAAAAACACACACACCTTAAAATTATCGCACTAATGTAATTGAATTGCATGTCACTTTCATTCTTTGAATAGCATCCACTTTGACAGGGCTAGGTCTTCTACCAGATGGTCCACATAAGTGCCCCACAATCAAGACTTATTTTACCCCAAACATAAACTTTTGGCCTAAGAGTGTAAGGTTGACCTCTTCAAGCCTTGATAATATCCTGTCAAAATCAACAATATGATTAGCCACAAAATATGTGCACCCCCTCTTATCTTTAACTTCATCTTTTTCACCCTCTTCACACCCTTTTATCGTCACATCGTCAATAAAAGGCATGGTAACCTGAGGAGTGAAATCCTACAACACTTTATTCATCCCATTCATCATGTGAGCAACTGAGTTAGTCTCTCCCTATGGCAAGGTACACATTCTTACTAATCCCAAAGGAGTACACATGGTTGCTAGATCCCTACTCTCCATAGACACCTGAAATTGATCATAGCCTGAATACAAGTGCCCCATGGAATAGATGGCTCTTCCTACAAAAGCCTCTGCAAAATCATCAACCACTAGACATGTTCCCACTCTCACCATATACATGTGGTAGTGATGTGCGTGAACACACTAGGACTGTTGGGGCATTTTTTTCCTTTTTAGGAGGTTTTTCCCCCGTGCATTATACATACACCCATCACTCTAGGGCTATCTGCCTTTCCATTGCACACTAAGTAACACTCTCTCTATTGTGTGCCTTGAGATTCCTTCATCTTCTCCAAGCTGTGTGCATTTCCTTGCAACACTAATTTCAACAATTTGTATTAGAGCAGGTTGCATCCTCTCTGGCTTAGTCTCTAGCAGCTCCAGCACATGCCTGCTCATTTTCTTTGATTTCAGTGATCTTTCGCAGGCGTTTGTGAAATTTTTGTTGACCTACAAACGGGCTCATTTTTGATTCGGGCTCATTTTGGCCTCCGTTTCCACTACAGGCAATATTGCACATGCTATTTTGTCATTTTGTGCAGAATTTTTGTCAGTGCAATTTTTTGCATAACAGGTGCCTTAGAGTCTTCTACCATTTGTGCTATATAGCATGTGCTGTTCCTGCTTCATTTCTCCTCTTTTCGGGCAGTTTTCACATTAGGTGCAACATTTATCATGGCCGAAAAAAGAGATGTGTTCAAGATGTTTGCTGCTAGGGACAGATTAGATGGGGAAAATTACCCTATGTGGGCTTGAATGATGCAACATGTTATTGTGTCAAAGGGCGTCTAGAATATTGTGCAGGGCATTGATGTACGTTCTAATTCTAAGGATGGAGGCGATGTTGAGGATGTTGCAGGTCTTACTGCAAGAATTGCTGCTATTAGAGTTGTTTTGCCTACAGCAGAACAATCTCATTGGGATGTAAAGGATGCACACGCTCATGCATTGATTGTGTTATTTGTGAAGTGCACCATTGTTTCTCACATTCGTTCAACAAAATCTGCAAAACAAGCTTGGGATATTTTGGCTGTTCTTTATGCAAGTCGCAATGAAAGTCCAAGATTATGCATGAGGAAGATGATATGGACACTTTCCTTGCCAGTGTTAAGGATATCAATGAGCAACATGATTCTGCAGGTGAAGTCATTTCAGACAGTTCCCTTGTGCAGATAGTTCTTGATGCCTTACCGGATTCTTACCAAACTTTTGCTAGTACTTGGAGACTTATGACCCAAGGAAATCCTGAAGTTGTCAAGTTGGATGCATTATGCACATTGCTGTTGCAAGAGTCACTTTCTTGGAAAAAAACAAGACTAGGCAGCTTGCAGTTGAACAGGCTTTTATTGATTCTCAAAGAAAGGGTGGTAATAGTAATGCAGCCACTTCTTATGGTTCTACTGCGAGTGGAAAAAATTATGTTCCCAATGCTTCTGCTGGCAGTGATTCGTTTGGAAATTTTGGTGATAAGGGCAAAAAAAATATGTGTTGCCATTATTGTAAAGCTAATGATCACTTGATCAAGCAGTGTCCTAAGTTGAAGGTCAAAGAGGCTAAGAAGAAAGAGGGTGGTTCCATTGCAAATGCTCATTCCACTACAAATGCAGCCATTGTTGAGTCTTCTGTGAAAGGAGATTGTGATGCTGATGTTGATGCAAAATGGTTGTTTAGTGCAGAGTGCACTTACAATCCTGTTGTCCAGGATGCATGCATGTCAGTTCCTGTAGATTCACATGTGTGGTATTTTGACAGTGGTGCTACAAAGCACATTACCTAACATCGTGAATTGTTCACCTCTCTCGAGTCCGTTACTCATGGGAATTCAATCACTTGTGCCAACAATGCCTCTTATCTGGTTCAAGGAGTTGAAAAGATTGTTCTTATTGCTGCAAATGGCAGTTCTTTCACACTTGTTGATGCACTTTATGTACTTGGGATCAAGAAGAATCTTTTGTCTGTATCTACACTTGCTAGACTTAAACTTGTAGTCAAATTTGTGGATGACAGATGTACAGTTCATGATCTCAATTTTGGTGATGAAACTGTTGCATCTAGGCTTTTGTGTCGCCAGTTGTAGAAGCTCACTTTGTATGACAAGTGTGGACAAAATTTTGCAAATGCACTTGTAGATTCAAGGGCTATTTCAGATGCAAAACTTTGGCATGCATGTTTTGGTCATCGGAATTTTGTCAGTTTGCTGCGTTTGCAGAAATCTAATATGGTTGCTTCTTTGCCCCCTCTTGAAGCACCTATCAAACATGTTTTTGAAGGTTGTACTTTGGGTAAGATGCAGCCTTCAAAGTTTCCAAAGGATGGTTCAGTTAGGGCCACATGCAAGTTACAGCTTGTGCATAGTGATGTTTGTGGGCCCATGCAAACTCCATCCTTGGGCAATTACCTTTACTTCGTGACTTTCATTGATGATTACTCCATGCATGCATGGGTATTTCCGCTTAAAGCGAAGTCCAAAGTTTTTATGTGCTTCAAACAATTTCTGGCTATGGCTAAAAATGTATCAAAATGTACTATAGGAACCCTCCATTCAGATTGAGGGGGGGAGTATATGTCTACAGTGCCTTATACCCCTCTGCAAAATCGTGTTTCTGAGAGGAAAAATAGGTCACTTATGGAAATGGCACAATGTATGGTCGAAAGTCAAGCTTTACCGCATTCTTTTTGGCTTGAGGCCATCATGTGTGCCACTTATGTACTAAACAGGTGTCCTACGAAAGCTTTGCAGTCTATTACTCCATATGAAGCATGGCATGGTAGAAAGCCTTCTATTGAGCACATGCATGTTTTTGGTTGTTTGGCATATGCTTTGGTGCCACAAACATAGTGCAAAAAACTGGATGATAAGGTTGTCAAATGTATTTTTTCTGGTTATAGTTTTGAAAGCAAAGGTTACAGGTTGTATCATCCGCAAACATAGTGTATTTTGGTTTCACGAGATGTAGTGTTCGTGGAAGATTCTATTCAACCCTTGCTGTCATGTACTCGAGACCTTAATGTAAGCTCACAGGACATTTATGACACTTTGTTGCCTCTTTTTAGTGGTGGAAGTTCGAATGTGAATTCCAATGAGACACATGTACAGCCTATCGGGGTTTCAAAAATGTTACAGATCAGCCTATTACAGATGCAGATGTACATGATGTACTTGATGAGAAAAGGGCTGAAAATGAGCAGGCTAGAGGTATGCCAAAATGGTTGGTGCATACATTGCATGACAGTAAATTGGATGCACCTTTGTCTAGTCGTACTCGTTTAGGCTCTCACCATGCATCTTATGCATCAGATTGTTATGCTTTGGTTGTGTCTAGATTACAAGATGTTGAGGAACCTCTGTCTTTTGATGAAGCACAGAATTCAAAAAATTGTATGGCTGCCATGCAATTAGAATATGATGCACTTATAGAAAAGGACACTTGGAATTTATGCGATTTGCCTCCTGGCAAAAAGGCCATTGGTACAAAGTGGGTTTACAAGTTGAAATGCAAGCCGGATGGTGAGATTGATCGCCATAAGGCTCGACTTGTTGCAAAGGGTTATGCACAACAAAAAGGCATAGATTATGAAGAGACTTTTGCCCCACTTGTCGTATGACTACTGTGTGTTTTCTATGTGCATTGGCAGCTCTTTTTGGTTGGGATGTACATCAATCAAACATTGTTACTGCTTTCTTGAATGGTGAAAAATTTGAGGAAGTTTATGTAACACTGCCTCGCGGTTTTGTCAAGAAAGCACGAGAGGACAAAGTGTGCAGATGTAAGAAGGCTTTGTATGGGTTGAAGCAATATTTTGTGCTTGGTATGGAGAAACCTGATACTCATTTGGTCAAACAAGGCTTTCGTAACAGTCCAATGGAAAGCACATTGTATGTAAAGCATGAGGGTGTTGTACTTCTCATTGTGGTTCTTTATGTCAATGATTTGCTGATTATTGGACCAAATGAGAGACATATTGTTGAATTTAAGGTTGATCTGAATGCTAATTTCAACATGAAAGATTTGGGACTATTGCATCATTACTTGGGTATACAGTTTAAGCAGTGTGATAGTGGTATTGTTTTGTGTCAGAAACGTTACATAGAGACATTAGTATGTAAGTTTGGAGTTGAGGATTGCAAACCTATTGCCACTCCCATGGAAACAGGTTTGAAGTTGAGTCTATATGATGTTGGTGATCTTGCTGATGTCACTCTTTACCAAACTGCTATTGGCTACCTCATTTATGTATGCAACACGAGGCCAGATATTCAGTTTGCAATCTCACAGGTCAACAGATTTATGCATAGCCCAGGGTCTAAGCATTGGCAGGCTGTGAAGAGGACTTTTTGCTACCTTAGTGGCACTTTATATCTTGGCTTATTTTATCCCAAGGGGGGATCATTGACACCAACTTACATGCTTTTTAGGACTTAGATTTGGCTCGTTGTTTTGACACAAGAGTGTCCACAAGTGATTTTTGCTTCATGGTTTTTAGGTCATGTATATGATGGTTCAGCAGGAAGCAACCTACTATGGCCAGTTCTAGTTGTGAGGCTGAGTACAGAGTAGTCTTCACAGCTACGATTGAGTGTGTATGGCTCAGACGCCTTATGGCTGATTTGGGTGTTGGACATGACACTGCCAAGACTATCTACACTAACAGTCAGATTGCATTGGCAGTTGCGAGGAACCCAGTTTTTAATGCTCGCACAAAGCACATTGAGTTGCATTACCACTATGTCAGGGAGAGGCTCTCAGCAGGAGAGATCAGTTTGCCTTATGTGCCAACACAGGACAACCTTGCAGATCTTTTCACAAAGGCATTTTCTCGTGAGAAGCTTGAAGGTTTCCACAAAGCTTTGGGCTTACTCCCCTTTGTGGACTGATCATGTCCTCACGGCGTGGCACTTTTCTTTACTCACTTGCCAGCTCTTGTTCACCGCATCACTCCTGAGGGGATTTGTTACCATATACATGTGGTATTGATGTGTGTGAACACACTAGGACCGCTGGGGCATTTTTCCCCTCTTTAGGAGGTTTTTTTCCCCCATGCATTATATATATGCCCATCACTCTAGGGCTATCTATCTTTCCATTTCAGACTAAGTAACACTCTCTCTATTGTGTGCCTTGAGCTTCCTTCATCTTCTCCAAGTTGTGTGCATTTCCTTGCAACCCTAATTTCAACACCCACATTTATGATAGTTACCTTGTTTATTGAGGCTATATGTCTTGATGAACCTCAATGTACCATTCTTTATGGGAACCGTAAACCACCTGTTAGAGTAAGGAGCACAAGAGGTCTCCAAAATGCCCATCTTAATCTTCTCATTCAGCAAGTCAACCAACTTAGGAAGATGAGCCTTTGGCCATAAAGTCCAAGGCAAGTGTGGAACTGTAAATATCACCATGGGAGCTACAACACTAGGGTTAACACAACAGATCTCTCCTGGTTGAAAAGCAAAATCCTTTCCATGCTTCTTTAACATTCCTCAAAAACATTCTATCACTTTTTGATTTAGAAAATCCATATCACCAATCTTTAACTCCTGTAGAGTTTCTTCAGTAAATGAGTGCCCAATTTTATCTGGATCTCGAAGAATAGGTTGCAACAAAATGGCCACTGGTCTGACCTTCTTTACCACTGTTTTATATTTTGTATTCACTTTTACCTCTTCTGCATACAACCCTTCTTTAAATTGCAAAATAAAATCATACATGTTAAGAGAGTTTACCTTAACCATATCTATCCCAGCTTGATCATTATATCTTATGACTATATCCATTCCTTCCATTGTATCTGCAAACATGTATTCTTAAAAAATACCTAAAATTGCTTCATCTGGGTCTAGTATTTCACATCCTTGAAGTATGCATTGGATATTGCAAACATGTTTCCTCTCCTATTTGCAAAAATCATCGAATTTTATGTAGCATACCGAACCCTCTGAATCCAATCCCACAAATCCTGAAGAAAAAGTCTCTCTGTAAACATCTGCTGTCAGCGAGAACTTTTCCTCCAAAGCACCATTGTAGTCCTGCTTTACAATGGCACTTGGGAAAAATCCTGAAAATCCTTGTTCTCTTTGAACTCTTTCGTCAACTTTGGTAATGGATGATCTCTTAAGGTATCCCTATTCCTAGCACGATCCACACAAACAGTTAGAAATTAAAATGCTTTCTTACCATCATGACTTATGATTCTAGCATACGTGGATCCATCATCCAAAACCTTGGTTTTCATCCTCACCACTGTAATGTATGGCTGCCCTAAGATCACTGAATATGTAGAGTGATCCTGTAACAAAAAACTTTTTTCATCACTTACATCCCCTATGGTTATTTAACATTAAAACATGCACCATAAAAATCCCCTGATTGTGCATTGGAAGCTTGGATACGCCACCCATGTTCCACATCAACATGCCACTTTCCTTTAAAGAACAAGCTCTTTGACATAAGGTTTATTTTTTATCCATGATCTACCATTGCAACAACCGGATCTTCTAAGTCACCTACCTTCAGTAGTAGCCTTGGCCCAATGATTTTGTGTAAAATGGATGCAAGGTACATCTTCTCCATACTCATCCTCATAAATTTGACATACTTTACCTGCCTTGGAAGCTCATTGTTGTCCAATATGCTTCCCCATTTATCCTCAACTAGTTCTTCTTCATTAACACTACCCATAATAGCTTCAACTTTTTCATAAATGCTCTGAACCCCCTATGTTCTGGTTGGGTCATTTTCACGCCCATACAATATTTGGCACTTCCTCTTCATGAAATCAATAATACTCTCATGAAATTACTACTTTGCAATACCTAGAATCTCACCTAGGGTAAACTCCACCCTACTATATTAAATGCATTCCTCAAGTACTTTCCTCTCATCAGTAGCCTATTCAACATCAAATCTCAGCTTATATGAAGGTCCTCATGCTTTTCCCACCTTTTTCTCCTTCTCGGCTTCATCCACTGAGATGATTGGTGGGGTAGGAGGTGCTCCCAAGCTAGACTCCTTCCCCTTTGGTACCTCTGATCTCGTTGTTCTCTTTGAAGTTCCAGCCAGATCCTCATCCCTCTTTCGCTTCTCTTTTACAAAACCCTTGTTGTTTTGAGATTTAGCTATGTATGCATATACTGAGAGGGAATCTACAGGGTCCTCCCATCCAGTAGTCTTTCTAATACAATTTCCCACTTGACACAACTATTGATACACAACTTTTCCCTTTTTTTCTGTTGTCATAGCATATGGCCAGAAAGCCCCAATCCTGTTAGAATCTTCAATTGTTTTCCAAGGCCCTTTGTTCTCAATCTGCACACCATAAGTTAGTGCTTTAGCTACACTTGCATGATGTTCTTGTAGCATCTCTTCCATGATTTTCTTCATACCACCTCTTCCATATTTGGTCTTTAGAGGCAACCCTGTCTCTCGCAAATGTATCAGACCATCTTTCCCAAAAACCACTTCTTTATGCTTGGCTTCAGTAAACTCCTCGCACTCATTCCTAACATGGTCAAAACTGTCACACCGCATAGAGTATTGAATCGCACTTCCTCTCTGTGGACCGCCTTGTCTCGACCAGAGGTCAAACCTTTCTCTTCAAGCTTTGCAGCTTTCAAATTTATGTTCAATTCTTGGATCCCCTTCACAAGCACATCCATGAACAACTCCTCTAACTTTGGAATCTTCTCCTTTATCGGCACAAGAACTGCTTCTTCCTTTTCTCCCATCTCAAGATTCATCCCAACCAACTTATCCAATATTTTTTACCGTTTCATGATCACCACCATATTGACTGCTTCAATCACTTCTTTCCAATCCGATTTTAGCCCCAACTCCCCCGTGGGATCCTTGAGGAGATCCACAGGGGAGTTGGAATCCTCAAGGAGATCCACTAAGCGTTTTTGCAATTTCGGATCTGCAGCCTGCACAAAGAGTTCTACTTTCTCCAAATTGAGAGCCGCCCGATCAATAGTAGAAAATTGGACAAATCTTTTTTCAAATTCTCTTAGCAATTCAAGAGCAAATAGCCCCTTATTATGCTGCTACACCCACTTCAAGAAAATCTTCTTTGTAATGCGCTCCTTATCCTCAAGAAAATATTCATCCTTGAGAGCTTGTTTGAACTCTGTCCATGTAGCACCATGTGCAGTTTGTAGTTCCTCGATCCGTGCATGTAATTTAGGCACGACAACGAGTACAAAATTCCCCACTGCAGCATGCTCTGCTGCTCCTTTGTCTTCCATAACCTACTCATAAACTCTACAAAATTTAGAAATGTCACGACCTCAAAGCACCTCAATTTATCTGTAACCGCTTGTCTAGCTTCACAAATTTGAGCTTCCATTTTTCTTTCCTACCTTTGAGTCATCATTTGTTGATGGGTGATGATTTTTTTGATGCATAAGTGCATAAAATTGATGCATTAGTTGTTGCATACCATTATCTTGGTCTGCCGTCATCTCTACTTCCGTTTACCTTGGTCAATTTCACGTTGGGTTCACCAAACTTATCAGAGTGCACGTCACTCTAGAGTTGATGAGGAAAATGCTAGGTTTCTGACTGTAGACGGAGAAGCAGACGCGGTTTGAACCGATGGAAACCAGTGCGGTTTGGGCCAATTTATATTAAATAAGATGATTTAGTGATGCTTAGAGAGATTTGTAAGAGAATATCATGGATCAGATCAGAGTTAAAGGATTAAATCTAACTTAGAATAGATATAAACACTTGATCAAGGCTGGAAAATAGAAGATGTTTCCATTATTAGATATCTTAAACCTTTGATACAAAATGGTTGCATACTCCAACGTTGGTATGCCTGTTAAATTGAAATCCCTCATCCAGATAACCCACAACCCTATGGAAACAGTACACAATTTGTCACCCTGCTTATTCCTGCTTGTACCCTTCTTCTTCTTCTTTGACTCCTTCCCTCTCCTCATATAAAAAATCTCAATGCTATCTCTCTATGCCAAACTACTCTCTCTCCCGCAGACTATCCCGTCGCTACCGCCTAAAACTCCTTTAATTAAGACGCGTCCCCTCTCCTATTCTTAGCCTCCTCCATCTTTCTTTAGCTTTTCATAGCATGTGTAGTTCTCACTTTTCCTTATTTTTTGGACCCTTGATGCTATTATTAGCTTTCCTTAAGATCCACGACTCAACGCTTAAGAGTCAGTAATGGTTTCAGATTTCTAGTGTTGTACTGACACTAGTACAATTGGTATTGGTATGATTGGCCTGGCCATACAAAACTTCAACTTTTGACTTGGAATCCAAATCTCCTTGGTTCAATACTTATATGTTGGTACTGGTATTACTAGAACTGGTATTACTGGTTCTCGAGATACTCTGACACTGGACACTAGAACTGGCATACTGGTTCTCAAGACTGGCTCTTGAGATAGAGGCTCCGGCAATACTCTGATGTTGGACACTGGCTCTGGACACTGGCTCTTAACCTGGACATTGGCTTCTTTAGATACACTGATGTTGGACATTGGAACTGACAGAACTAGGACTGGTATTATTGTCTCTCGAAATTGACTCTCAAGATACATGCTCACAAGATACTCTGTTGTTGGACACTAGCTTCTTGAGATACAGGCTCCCGAGACACCAAAACTAGCTCTTGAGATTGTCTCTCGAGATACTCTGATCTTGGAAACTAGAACTAACAGTACTGGGATTGGTATTATTGGCTCTCAAGACTGGCTTTGATGTTGGACACTAGATTCTCAAGATACAGGCTCCCGAGACACCAAACTAGAGACACTGGATCTTGAGACTAGCTCTTGAGATACTAGAGTTGGAGACACTGTCTCTCCAGACTGGCTCTGACACATGGTACTGACTTCTCAAGATACAGACTCCGGAGACACCGAAACTAGAGACACTGGCTCTCAAGATACTCTGATTTGGACACTAGAACTAGTAGTACGTATTGCTGGCTCTCCAGACTCTATGATGCTGGACACTAGCTTCTCAAGATACATGCTCTCAAGACACCGAAACTGGAGACACTAGCTCTCGAGATACAGACTCCCAAGACACTGAAACTGGAGACACTAGCTCTTGAGACTAGCTCTCAAGATACTCTGATGTTGGACACTAAAACTGGCAATACTGGGATGGGTATTACTAGCTCTTGAGACTCTCTAATGCTGGACACTAGCTTCTTGAGATATAGGCTCTCGAGACATCAAAATTGGAGACATTGACTCTCGAGATACTCCGATGCTGGACACTCAAAGTGACAATACTCAAACTGGTATGAGTGGCTCTAAGTTTGTCAAAAACTTGAATTTGTATGCAGATTTTCATCTTTCACCCTGTGCCTGCAAAGCGGCATGACAACATATGTCGAGGTGAAGGAGTTGCTCGGGGGTTCACCGTTCAGTACCCGCCTTTATAACGTGTGTTTGTGGGATATTAAAAAAATCCATCTTCTGATAGTTTGAATGAATAAAATGAACCCTTATTTTAGGAACTTATTCCAAAATTGAATATAGAAACCCCTTATTATCTCTGTTAAATTGCCTAAATTTTTTGCATTTTAAAACCCCTCCTTTTGAACTCACATTATACATCAACATGATTACATAGTACACCCCCCAAGAGGAGTTGGCAAGAGGACGAACCAAGAAGATATTAAAGAATTGGCAAGCCAAATAGGGGTTGTCAAATGCTGTGGTGCATAAGACAATTGAAGCGGTGAGAGTCAAGCCAAAGATGATGCAGACAAATGTGCCGATGAGAGAAGAACCAAGGGTCTTGTGGCTTCAAAGAGATGGAGTGATTCCTGTGTCGAGAATGAAAGTTAGGGAGGATCCAATTGTCAGTAGGTGAAGGTAGTTCTGGATTGGGCAAGGTATGTGCTATCAAATTAAGGTATAGTTGTTCAGTCTCGTTTGAAGAATGATAAAGATCAGAGGGTACAATTTACGTAAGCAATACATGGTTTAAATATATACTTGTAAGTGCAGCAATGTAGTATGTTATCTTTCGAATACATGGTTCCATTGAGAGGAGCTCTGCTTTACATGGGTGGGAGGAAGGGTCAGGATTGTTTGTTGGTTCATATGATGGGCTGATAGAGCCAGGTATGTTGAGGAGGTAGGTTAATGCTCAAAGAAGGGTTAAAGTGCTTTTGGCATATTGTGTGTATAGATGGTGTTACCATATAATTGTGGTAGTGATGTGTGTGAACACACTAGGACTGCCGGGGCATTTTTTTTCCTCTTTAAGAGGTTTCACCCCCGTGCATTGTATATACGCCCATCACACTAGGACTATCTATATTTCCATTGCGCACTAATTAACACACTCTTAGTTGTGTGCCTTGAGCTTCCTTCATCTTCTCCAAGCTGTGTGCATTTCTCTGCAACCCTAACTCCAACAATTGGTATCAGAGCAGGTTGCATCCTCTCGGGCTTAGTCACCAGCAGCTCCTGCATACCCCTGCTTGCTTTCTCCAATTTCAGTGATCTTTGGCGAGCGTTCATAGGTCGACCAAAAATTTGGGAAAACTTGTAGAGCTTAGTCTACTCAGATTTTTGATTTGGGCTCATTTTGGCCTTCGTTTCCACTACAAGCAAGTCTGCACATGCTATTTTGTCATTTTGTGAAAAATTTTTGTCAGTGCCGTTTTTTGCATAGCAGTCTTCTACGGTTTGTGCTACATAGCACGTGTTGTTCCCACTTCATTTATCCTCTTTTTGGGCAGTTTTCACATTAAGTGCATACATTTTCCATGGCTGACAACAACACAAATGTGTTCAACATGTTTGTTGTTGAGGACAGGTTGGATGGGGACAATTACCCTATGTGGGCTTACATGATGCAACATGTTCTTGTGTCAAAGGGCGTCTAGAACATTGTGCAGGCCATTGATGTACATCCTGGTTCTAAGGATGTAGGTGATATTGAGGATAATGTAGGTCTTGGTGCAAGGATTGCTATTGTTAGAGTTGTTTTGACTGTGGCAGAACAAGCTCGTTGTTGGGATGTAAAGGATGCGCAGGCTCATGTGTTGGTTGTGTTGTCTGTAAAGCGCACCACTACTCCTCAAATTCGTTCATCAAAATCTACAAAGCAGGCTTGGGATATTATGGCTGCTCTTTATGCAAGTCACAATGAGGCGAAAATTGCTTTGCTACGTAAAGATCTGGAATCAAAGATTATGCATGAGAAAAATGATATGGACACTTTCCTTAGTGGTTTCAAGGAAATCAATGAGAAACTTATTTTTGTAGGTGAAGTCATACAGACAATTTCCTTGTGGAGACTGTTCTTGATGCCTTGTCAGATTCTTACCAAACTTTTATAGTACTTGGAGACTTATGACCCAAGGAAATCCTGAAGTCAAGTTTGATGCATTATGCACATTGCTACTGCAAGTGTCACTTTCTAGAAAGAACAAGACTAGACAGCATGCACTTGAACACGCTTTTATTGCTTCTCAAAGAAAGGGTGGTGACAACAATGCAGCCACTTCTTATGGTTCTGCTGCAAGTGGCAAAACTTCTGTTTCCAATGCTTCTGTTGGCAACACTTCATCAAACAATTTTGGTGATAAGGGCAAAAAGAAGATGTGTTGTCATTATTGTAAAGCTAATGATCACTTGATCAAGCAGTGTCCTAAGTTGAAGGCCAGAGACGCTGACGGGAGCAAAGCGAACCCCGAACCCCGACGGCCTCTAAAACACCGGGGACCGAATGGCGTGCCTCGAGCCTGTCATGGTAAAGCAAACAGGGGGCACCACCTAGCTTCAACGGCTAGGACGCAAACAACACACCACCATAACAAATTTTTCATCCAAGAGAGATGGATGCTTGGGAGTAATGATGAAGAGGAAAGGGAATGAGATCAAATGAGTGAGAGTGAGAGAGAGAGAGAGAGAGAGAGAGAGAGAGAGAGAGAGAGAGAGAGAGAGAGAGAGAGAGAGAGAGAGAGAGTGAGGGAGGGGGTATAGCGGCTTAGTACTTAGGCACCACAAAAGGATGGCGAATCTGCACACCCTTCACACATACACAAGCTCACTCCAAACACAAGACTAGGTGACGAATCTGCACACCCTTCACACATACACAAGCTCACTCCAAACACAAGACTAGGTGGCGATTCCGCACACCTCACATGGGAAAAACATTGCAAGAAAACATACTCACAAAACCTCGAGCTTTATTTAGAGAATAAGGCGATGAAATGGGGAGTATAGGGTAGGGGAATGAGAAGGGAGAGCGTGGTAGAGCACATGGCGGATAGGTGGGAGTTGATGGCGAAGACTCGGACAAGGGTTATGGCCATCATCCTTCATTTAGTTTCCCTTCATCTTCCATAGCCCAAGGGTGTAGAGGTCATGCTCAAGACGAGCATGGTGATTGCGGTGATGGTGATGGTGATGGTGTGGGTGTGTGTGTGTGCACTAGGCACACACAGTGCATAGTGTACTCTTTGGTGATGGTGTGTGTGTATTTAGTGTGATGGTGACCCCTCTTTATATAGGGGAGGAGGGGGGAGGAATTCTAGAATTTAGAAATGAAGAAATCATTATCTACATAGGCCATGTGACTGTGGGCCCCACTTGTCTGGCTGTGTGTATATGTGCCAGAACAGCAGTCTCATGAGAGAGAGACTAAGAGAGAGAGATGGGTTGATGAAAAAAAGTGAGAGGTGACATGGAGAATAAAGTAATTACAAGAGGGGAGAGAGGGGAGTGTGTTCAGAGGTGAATCTGTGTGCAGATGTGTGTGAACACAAGAAAAATGAGGTAACCATTGGGTGGGGATGGGTCTGTGGGCACCTTTTTCAGTGAAACTGAGTGTGTGTGAGTGTGGGGAAGGTTATTTAGCTACAAGACAAGAGATATGGCGCCCTTTAGAGAGAGAGGGGGGTATTTGGGTCATGGGATATGATAGGAGAGAGAAAGAGGGGGTGGGGTATACTATTTTGGAAGATAGGTTAAGTTGCATGTGAGTTAGGGTGCATTATTGGTGAGTTATAATGCATTATTGGTGAGAGGTGGGGTAGCTTGAGGGGAGAGAGAAAGGAGAAAGGACAAGGGGAAGAGAGAGGGGGTTGACCTATTGAGTGGAGGAGAGGAAAAGGGACACACGGCGGGGCAACAGTGAAGAAAAAGGAGGCAAGGTGGGGATGGGCTACCCCGCAGGCATGAGGTGGCCTATTTTAACTTTCTTATATATTTACATAATCATACTTTATTTTTTTCTTACTTTTTCCAATGCCTTTTATCACTCCCTCCCTAAGAGGGGGTTTTCATGGGGTGGGGACGAGAGAAGAGGGGTATGGGAGCTTGGCTTGTGAAAAGCCCCCATCAACGCTAAGAAGAAAGAGGGTGGTTCCACTACAAATGCAGCCATTGTTGAGTCTTCTGTGAAAGGAGACTTTGATGCTGATGTTGATGCACACTGGGAAGTGCACTTACAATCTTGTTGTCCATCATGCATGCATGTCAGTTGCTGCACAGTCACATCTGCGGTATTTTGATAGTGGTGCTACAAAGCACATTACCTCACATCATGAATTTCTCACCTCTCTCGAGTCTGTTCCTCATGGGAATTCAGTCACTTGTGCCAACAATGCCTCTTATCTAGTTTAGGGAGTTGGAAAGATTGTGCTTACTACTAAAAATAGTAGTACCTTCACACTTGCTGATGCACTTTATGTACCTGGGATCAAGAAGAACCTTTTGTATGTATCTGCACTTGCTAGACTTGGACTTGTAGTCAAATTTGTGGATGACAGATGTACATTTCATGATATCAGTTTTGGTGATGAAATTGTTGCATATGGCCTTTTGTGTTGTGGGTATAAGCTCACTTTGTATGACAAGTGTGGACAAAATTTTCCAAATGCAGTTGCATATGCAAAACTATGGCATGCACATTTTGGGCATCTGAATTTTGCTAGTTTGCTACATTTGTAAAAATTTGATATGGCTGCTTCTTTGCCGCCTCTTGTAGCACCTGTCAGACATGTTTGTGAAGGCTTTATTTTGGGTAGAATGCAGCATTCTAAGTTTCCAATGGTTCAGTTAGGGCCACATGCAGCTTGCAGCTTGTGCATAGTGATGTTTATGGGCCCATGCAAACTCCGTCCTTTGGCAATTCCCTGTATTTGTGACTTTCGCTAATGATTACTCCAACCATGCATGGGTATTTTCACTTAAAGCAAAGTCCGAAGTTTTTATGTGCTTCAAACAATTTCTGGCTATGGTTGAAAATGTCTCAAAATGTACTACGGGCACCCTCCATTCTGATCGAGGGGGGGAGTATATGTCTCATGAATTTAATGCATTTCTGGCTAGTCGTGGGATAAAACACCAATGTACAGTGCCTTATACGCCTCAGCAAAATGGTGTAGCTGAGAGGAAAAACAGGTCACTTACGGAGATGGCACTATGTATGGTCAAAAGTCAAGCTTTGCTGCATTCTTTTTGGCTTAAGGCCATCATGTGTGCCACTTATGTACTTAACAGGTTTCCTACAAAAGCATTGTAGTCTATTACTCCATATGAAGCATGGCATGATAGAAAGCCTTCTATTCAGCACGTGCGTGTTTTTGGCTGTTTGGCATATGATTTGGTGCCACAAACACAACACAGAAAATTGAATAATAAGGCTGTCAAATGTATTTTTGTTGGTTATAGTGCTGAAAGAAAAGGCTACAGGTTGTACCATCCTCAAACAAAGTGTATTCTGGTTTCACGGGATGTAGTGTTTGTGGAAGATGTGATTCAACCCTTGCTGTCATGTCCTAGAGATAGTAATGTAAGCTCACAAGACATTTATGACACTTTGTTGCCTCTTTCAATGGTGGAAGTTCCCATGTAAATTTCAATGAGGCAAATGTACAGCCTATGGGGGTTTCCAAAATTCTTACAGATTAGCCTATTACTGATGCAAATGTACATGATATACTTGATGAGGAAAGGACTGAAAAGCAGCAGGCTAGAGGTACGCCAAAATGGTTGGTGCATACATTGCGTGATAGTAAATTGGATGCACCTTTGTCTAGTCATACTCGTTCAAGCTCTTGCCATGCGTCTTATGCATCAGATTGTTATGCTTTGACTGTGTCTAGCTTATGTGATGTTGAGGACCCTCTCTCTTTTGATGAAGCACAAAATTCAAAAAATTGGATGGTTGCCATGCAATCAGAATATGATGCACTTATAGATAATGACACATGGACTTTATGTGATTTGCCTCCTGGTAAAAAGGCCATTGGTACAAAGTGTCTTTACAAGTTGAAACTCAAGCCGGATGATGTTGAGGTTGATCGCCATAAATCTCTACTTGTTGCAAAAGGCTATGCGTAGCAAAAAGGCATAGATTATGAAGAAACTTTTGCTCCCACTTGTTGTATGACTACTGTTGATTTTCTATATGCATTGGCAGCTTATTTTGGTTGGGATGTACATCAATCAAACATTGTTAATGCTTTCTTGAATGGTGATATATATGAGGAAGCTTATGTAACACAGCCTCGTAGTTTTGTGATGAAAGGACAAGAGGACAAAGTGTGAAGATGTAAGAAGGATTTGTATGGGCTGAAGCAATCTCCTCGTGCTTGGTATGAGAAATCTAACACTCATTTGGTCAAATGAGGCTTTCATAGTAACAGTCCAACAGAAAGCACATTGTATGTAAAGCGTGAGGGTGATGTACTTCTCATTGTGGTTCTTTATGTAGATGATTTGTTGATCAGTGTACCAAATGAGAGACATATTGTTGAATTTAAGGCTGATTTGAATGCTACTTTCAAGATGAAATATTTGGGGTTGTTGCATCATTACTTGGGTATACTGTTTAAGCAATGTGATGGTGGTATTGCCTTGTGTCAGAAAAGTTACATAGAGACATTACTATGTAATTTTGGACTTGAGGATTGCAAACCTATTTCCACTCCCATGGAAATAGGTTTGAAATTGAGTCTTCATGATGTTGGTAATCGTGTTGATGTCACTCTTTACAAAACTGTTATTGGATGCCTCATTTATATATGCAACACGAGGCCGGATATTCAGTTTGCAGTCTCACGGGTCATCACATTTATGGATAGCCCAGGGTCTAAGCATTGGCAGGATATCAAGAGGATTTTTTGCTACCTTAGTGGCACTTTACATCTTGGATTTCTTTATCCCAATGGGAGATCAATTGCCGCCAGACTTACATGCTTTTTTGGACTCAGATTGGGATGGTTGTTTTGACACGCGAGTGTCCACAAGTGGTTTTTGTTTCATGCTTGGTAGGTCATGTATATCATGGTTGAGCAAGAAGCAACTTCAAGTTGTGAGGCTGAGAGCAGGGCAATCTTCACAGCTATGATTGAGTGTGTATGGCTCAGACGCCTTATGGTTGATTTGGGTGTTGGAAAGGACACTACCAACACTATCTAAACTGACAGTCAGAGCGCATTGGCAGTTGCGAGGAACCCAAGTTTTCATGCTCGCACAAAGCACATTCAGGTGCATTACCACTATGTCAGGGAAAGGCTCTCAGCAGGAGAGATCAGCTTGGCTTACGTGCCAACACAGGACAACCTTGCAGATCTTTTCACAAAGGCATTATCTATGAGAAGTTCGAAGCTTTCCGCAAAGCTTTGGGATTACTCCCCTTTGTGGACTGATCATGTCCTCAGGGCATAGCACTTCCCTTTACTCATGTTCCAGCTCTTGTTCACCGCATCACTCCAGGGGGGATTTGTTACCATATACATATGGTAGTGATGTGTGTGAACACACTAGGACCACCGGGGCATTTTTTCCCTCTTTAGAAGGTTTTTTTCCTTGTGCGTTGTATATACGCCCATCACTCTAGGGCTATCTATATTTTTATTGCACACTAAGTAACACACTCTCAGTTGTGTGCCTTGAGCTTCCTTCATCTTCTCCAAGTTGTGTGCATTTCTCTACAACCCTAATTCCAACAGATGGCTATGAACATGGATAAAGCACTATTGGAAGCAACTACAAATGGATGGAAGAGAGAAAATCCATGTTTTTATCCAGGTGGAGGACATGGTATGATGCAAGGGTTGGGGCAACCCACTTGAGGCTTGGAAGAAGTAGGTAGGAGTAAGGCCTTGTACATATGGTAGTGTTTTTTTGGCTTGCTGACAATGTTTCCAAGTTTTTTTAGTTGGTAGAAGAATCTAGTAGTTTTTTGGCTGAACATAAATGTTTAACAAGGGGGTTGGATAATGATGGTGTAGCCAAAGTGTGTCGATTCTAGCAGAGGGCACATGCAGTGATGTGGATGCTTACAACTGCATTGTAGAGGGCTAGAGAAGATGGGAAGAGCCTTGACAGGTAGGTGGCAGCGAAGACATATACATTATGGTGAAAGCATGTATAGGTGGTATCACTTTTTGCAAAACAAATCAACACTTGTTGGACTTTATAGTTTTAGATTCTAAATGAAAAGAATATATTCATTGATATATAACATGCTAGTTTATTTTACATGTAATACATGAAGATGGGGCTTATAAAGTGCTACCAAAGGATTGTCCAAGCCACCCCTTTTTTATACCACCAATACATGCTTTGGCCCTTATGTGGCTTTATAGGCCATAAGGGTTCTAGAGAGGGCCTGCAAGGGTGACAAGTAAAGCAGGACCAAGGTGCTTGGTTTTGGCTTGAATATATAGTAGCACTTGAAGTGTTGAAGCAACAAGTCTAGACGTCTCATCAAATGGAGCTACAGAGCCCAATAGGGCAGAGTGCATTGTAGATCTGAGACAAATAGGGTAGGTGATGCTAGGTGGTCAGAGCCAGTTTGGAGTTATGGGTGTGTAGAGCTCAAATTATGAAGCATGTTGGTCTTTTTAGATCATCAGTTGGAGCTTGGATGTGACAGATATGAGCCATCAAAATTTTTATGGGGGATAGTTATGTGCCACATTGATCACCTTGGTTGGTGTGCCATCCCCGATGTTTTTTAATCTTGGTGTAGTCCAAATTTGCAAGATGTAGCGGTTTGAAGTTGTTAGTAGTTACCAACCAAATGGGATCATAAGATTTTTTTGCCTCCTTGGTGGCCTTTGTTGAAGGGTCTCAGAAGGTCAAAGCACATTAAGATTTGCAGGAGGAGCTGGAGCTGGGAACCAGGTTTTTTTGTTGGAACTTGCACAATCAGCAATTGGGTCACCAGGTAGAGGTTGACAGTGAGTTGAAATTGGGGAGAAAAAAAGATTTTTTTATGAGATTGTTTTGAAACTTATGGTGGAGTTTGAAGGTCCTTGGAGGGGAGTTGTCAAGGAGGTTCCATGTGGCATCCCATGATCCCACATGCGCCGTGAGCCAGGTCGGATGCAGTGTATATGGGTTGGGGCAGACACTCCTCTTAGACAACACAAAGGAGGGAGGGAGATCTCCACTCATGCCAGCTATGGCTTCCTGTTTGGTGGTGGGATTTGCACCTTTTGTGAAGGAGATGGAGGTTCTTAGCATAGGCGGGATTTCATGTCTCGTCGACAAGTGTTGAGCGGCCTCATAGCATGGGTGCTGACATGGTACTGGTTGGTAAAGGACCTATTTTGTGCAAACCTTTTTTGATGAGAAAAGGGGAGGGCACCGATGACACTGTCAGTGCCTCTCCTAAGAGGTGTATCATGTGGAGTTTTTGTGCCCAAGGCAAGGCCAAATGTGGAGGGCCTTCACATGTAAAGGGTAAGTCAAAAATAGAGAAAGTGCATCCAAAAATAGAAAAGGCGGTATAAAAGAAAGAAAAGGGACGTGCCCACGCCCAGATAAGGGTCAATTTTTTTTATTGTTTTGGGGGGTTCTCAATAGGAAAAAGTTGGGAGAACCGGGGGTATTTCTTTCGGAGAGGCTGATCATGGAGGAGAGCGTGAAGAGGAGCTCTAGGTAGTGCTTTTTTGGCAAGCTCCACATGGAGCTTTTGGTAGTGGTGGAGCAGGAGAAGCTGTGGATTGTTTTTGGAGACAACAAGGGCACCAACACAACCTTTTCTTGGCCACTCTTAGCAAGGGGAGTGGCACGGAGGCAAAGTTGAAGATTCCCTCATTCTTTTGTGCTCGAAGTGTCATACTGAGATAGGTTGTAGTAGCAGATTTTAAGGCTACTTGTACATGATTTGTTTTTTCCATAATTGAAGCAGATTAAAGTAGATTTTGGTGATGTTTCTTCCCCCTTCCCCCCCTTCTCATCTTTACTCTACTCCAACCATTTGGTACCAATGTACAAGATGTGTGTGCCTCCCTGGGCCTATGTGTGTGTGAGAGAGGAAGAGAGAGAGGTATGCATTGTGTGATTGACATGAATGGGCAAAATTGGTGTGGTGTTCTATCAATTGATTGTGCAAAGCATGTGTGTCTTGGTATGCGTGTAGCCAATGATTTGTGTGTGGATTGTGTGAGTTTTGAAGGTGAACTCTAGTGTATTGGGGTGCAATGTTTATCGTGAGCTATAGAGAGGCATTTTTTTGGTTTCAGGTGTGTTTCCCTTCCCCCTATCCACCATCTTGGCGTTCATATGTTTCCTTAATGCTTTTGGTTGAAATTGCTCTTTTGCTTCTAAAATCCACAAATCAAGTCCAAATTCAATTTTGAAAAGACCCTATGCTTTTTGTGACTAGTTCTAGCTATGGTATAAGTCTGAGTTCAATCTATGACAAAGGAGCATATAATGCAATCTATGTACCTTTGTGTCAAAACTTACTAAAACTTGGTTCAATGCCCGGTTGTATGAGCAACTTGTTTGGTTATGGGCACCACAAACTTTTGGTGATACATTCACCACAAATTATGATCAAGAATGGGTGTCGTTTTTCACTCTTAGGTGGTCTTGAGACAAGAAGAGTATTGTTCATGGTTATTATGGTAAATGTTTTTGGTTGACCGTAATATGTCTTAAGTTTAAAGATGCTTGTTTGCTTAAGAATGTTTTTCGATACTAATTTCAAGACCTGTTTTAACAAATTATTGTGTTGCAAAAATGAAAAGGAAACCATTAATTTAAATACTAAAAGAATGTAGTAGAAATTAGGAAATAGAGAATCATGTGTGAGTGTGGGGTGGTAAGTGGGGATCGACTAAGGTTGTCGATCATGGATGGGTGTACCTGATACTATCCATCCCCTCATCCTAAAAACGTTAGAAGACTTCTTCATTGGAAGAGGAGTCCACCCACAGCTGTGCCCTCACTTATGTGTGTGTGTGTGTGTGGGGGGGGGGGGGGGGGGGGGAGGGGGGAGTGTTGGTTGAGGATACCTTACCCCATTTACATCAGTATTAGGGTAAAAAAATGTTTTTCAACTTTCAAGTTTTTCGTCCCGTTTTTTCTTGCAAGACAGGACTAGGCCTTCTTCTAGGGCTATAATCCCAAGCCATTGTCAATGGTAAAGTTCTATTCCCTATAGTGTCCTTACTTAGAGACTCTGACTTTTATTAGACTTAAAGACTTGTCAAGGACCCCTTATCGACCTTGGTGTTGGCGGGTTGGGGACCTCTCATAATCTTCCACTTGAAGGCCATAGTGGCCCAAGTGGCTATGTTACTACATCTTACCATATACATGTGGTAGTGATGTGTGTGAACACACTAGGACCGCCAGGGCATTTTTTCCCTCTTTAGGAGGTTTTTTCCCTCGAGCATTGTATATACGCCCATCACTCTAGGGCTATCTATCTTTCCATTGCACACTAAGTAACACACTCTCTATTGTGTGCCTTGAGCTTCCTTCATCTTCTCCAAGCTGTGTGTGTTTCTCTGCAACCCTAATTCCAACAATTGGTATCAGAACAGGTTGCGTCCTCCCAGGCTCAGTCGCCAGCAGCTCTAGTACACGCCTGCTCACTTTCTCTGATTTCAGTGAGCTTTGGCGAGTATTCACAGGTCAAAAAATATTTTGGATAAGCTCGTGGAGCTTTGTCTGCTCAGATTTTTTATTCGGGCTCATTTCGGCCTTCGTTTCCACTACAGGCAGTACTGCACATGCTATTTTGTCATTTTGTGCAAAATTTTTGTCAGTGCCATTTTGTGCATAACAGTGCCTTATAGTCTTCTACGGTTTGTCCTATATAGCACGTGTTGTTCCCGCTCCGTTTCTCCTATTTTCAGCAGTTTTCACATCAGGTGCAACATTTACCATGGCTGACAACAACAACACAGATGTGTTCAAGATGTTTGCTGCTACTGAGGACACGTTGGATGGGGACAATTACCCTATGTGGGCTTATATGATGAAACATGTTCTTGTGTCAAAGGGCGTCTAGAGTATTGTGTAGGGCATTGATGTACGTCCTGGTTCTGAGGATGTAGGCGATGTTGAGGATGTTGCAGGTCTTGCTGCAAGGATTGCTGCTGTTTGAATTGTTTTGCCTATAACAGAACAAGCTCGTTGGGTTGTTAAGGATGTGCAGGCTCATGCATTGATTGCGTTGTCTGTGAAGCACACCATTGTTCCTCACATCCGTTCAACAAAATCTGCAAAACAGGCTTGGGATATTCTGGCTGGTTTTTATGCAAGCCGCAATGAGGCTAAAATTGCTTTGCTGCGTAAAGAGCTAGAGTCGAAGATTATGCATGAGGAAGATGATATGGACACTTTCCTTGCTAGTGTCAAGGATATCAATGAGCAACTTATTTCTGCAGGTGAAATCATTTCAGACAGTTCCCTTGTGCAGACTGTATTGATGCCTTACCAGATTCCTACCAGACTTTTGCTAGTACTTGGAGACGAGTCCTACCATTGCCCGAGCAAGATTTTGCGAGCAAAGCAAAACTCGAGCGAAGATCTATGTTGTGGTATTGGCACCTATCTAGAAAAAATGTCCATGATCATTATGACACTTCTCACCAAAAACTATGCAGGACATATATAGTACTTTTGAAAAAAAGAGAGTTTTCCTTGTATATGAAGCAATATTTCTAAAATAACCATAAACCTTCATGGCACCTCACATGAGGATTTTAAATCTTAACCAAATCCATCAATAGAGTACGTAGTATCTGTCCATAATACAAAATATTAGAACATCTATAGTTGTGGTATTATCACCGCTCGAAAAAATAATAAAAATGGCCATAACCATTATGCCTCCTCTCACGAAAAACAAATCAAAACAAACATAGTACTTTTAAAAAAAAATGGACATAGTTTCCCTTGTACATGAAGCAATATTTCAAAAATAATCATAAGCCTTCATGGCACCTCACATGAGGATTTTAAACCTTAACCAAATCCATCAAAACAGTACATACTACTTGTCCACAATCCAAAATATTAGAACATCTGTAGTTGTGGTATTATCACTGCTCGAAAAAATAATAAAAATGGCCATAACCATTATATCTCCTCTCACGAAAAACAAAGCAAAACAAACATAGTACTTTTAAAAAAAATTGGACATAGTTTTCCTTGTATATGAAGCACTATTTCAAAAATAACCATAAACCTTCACGGCACCTCACATGAGGATTTTAAATCTTAACAAAATCCATCAAAACAGTACATACTACTTATCCACAATCCAAAATATTAGAACATCAGTATTTGTGGTATTATCACCCTTGAAAAAATAATCAAAAGGGCCATAACCATTATGCCTCCTCTCACGAAACACAAAGCAAAACAAACAAAGTACTTTAAAAAAAATTTGGACATAGTTTCCCCTCCTTTTACATGAAGCAATATTTCAAAAATAATCATAAGCCTTCACGGCACCTCACATGAGGATTTTAAACCTTAACCAAATCCATCAAAACAGTACATACTACTTATCCACAATCCAAAATATTAGAACATCAACTATTAAAAGTTTCCATCGTGATATAACGAGATTCTTATGAACACAACAAGACATGAATTTAAATTTTAACATCCACCAATGTTATAAATCCATTATTCTTGTGATGACTCGCACTCATCATCGATGAATACGTTATGTCTTTGATACCTCTCAGGGAAGGAAGAATTGTACCGTATATCTGCTGCCATGGTTCTAGCCATCTGCTCTGTGTAGACCGGCAATGCACTTCCATTTAAAAAAAAAGATTGTGAAGTTAAACACAAAACAAGTAATATAGGCAGTATCGATGATCAATAAATACCAACGCTAATACAAAAATAGTGACAAAAAATATGAGAGCAATGTCAACGTCACCAGTAAGAGGGGCCCTCACTAGTCGTCAAAGGGATTGACACGCGATGGCATGTCATTCTCATCATCAATATCTAAAGAGGTGGACGCCTCCTCTCTGCCCCGCTTTCTAGGGCGAAGCAATGGTAACACATATCCTGAAATCAGTGGCTCATCAATGTCGACTGCAACACATGCTCGTCATGAAGCCAAGCAAGCTGCTAGTACAGGGTCTGTGCCACATCCAAGCTCCAAACAAATACCTCCTTGTCTGCAAAGCAGCTCCACAAAACATGCAATGAAAGAATGGCTCCGTTGTAGTCCTCCTCGGAATGGCTCGCCTGATAATGATCTAGCCTGAGAGAGGTCCGAAAGGTGATGCACCATAAAAGAATCCAAAGAGTGCATACCAAGATGGGAGAACAAGGAAGTGCTTTATGATACAAAGCAAGGTGGACGCTTACCCACTCTGTGAATCATAAATAGCATAGAGCAATTACACTACAAAACAAGACACACGATTAGAGCAAACAACAAGACAAAGTGTTGAAATATTGATGTAAAAACAAATGTATCACCTCCACACGACCACCAAAACTCTCCACATAACCATATGCTCCATGATGGAGCACTACAATGCGTCAATGAACCACCATCTCCGAAGCACGAGAAAATCTCTCCACCCAGCCAACGGCCTCTCCTGTTATTTTAACTAAATATCAATAATAAATACCACAAATATTACAAATTTTTTGCATGACCATAAACAAGATAGACCTGCCAAAGAAACCATGATCAACAACCATCCAAAATCTGCCAATGTTGAGAATGCCAAATGAACGCCAACATGTACATGATCCTTAGTGAAAATGTCCCAACAAGGTGAAGTAGAGGATCCTAAGAGGGACCCACCAAATGGAAGATCTAAGAAAATCAAATCTACAGCCCATGAAACTGATTTCGTGCCGCGGGTATACAAGATAGAGTCAGAGCGTGCCCGCAAGAGATGATCGTGTACAGGGACCCATGCAAGATTACGGATCCCCGCCCTATAGTCTGCAGCAATGGCAATGTAGTCCCCAACAATATCCATGCATCGAGTATCCATAGAACTAGAGAGACAATGAGATGGAGACTCCATAATATAAACAAAAGAGATACTCCTTCAAGCCACAATCGTGCCAGGAGCAACTGAGACATTACAGTGAGGTTTAATAAGCCATGCATCAACCACATGGAAGGAAAGCATTAACAAATGTTTGTGTAGTTCACCTGGAGGTGGCTCCACCTCCTCGTCAAATGATCTGATCCACAACCCTCTCCTTTTCCTTTTGTGAGTTGCACATTGCTAAAATAGATAACTTCAAATTAGAGCACTGTAACTTTTAGATAGGTAAATATGAGCATGATCAAACATACCTGCACGACTTTCTTCTACTATGTCTACTGGAGGAACCTACATCGTAGCATCCTGTGATATAATCTCTTATAGCTCTCTTTCACGTCCAAGAACATGGACCTTCTCCATATCTATCCACCATGGAAAATTATCTATCTCCCAAGGAGTCAATGTGTGCATAGTAGAGGGATACATGCTTGTGTCTTGGATCGCTAGCTGAGTCCACTGTCTAGCCCGAAAGGGCATGGCAGGCAAGACACTCTTGGTAACCAAGAACATGAAGAATCTACAAAGGTCAATTAGGTGACATGAATGTTACGAAACAATAACAACGAATATTATATATCTAAGTCAGTTAGTGATTCACCTGAAAGCCAAACGTTGTGCTGACATTCTCAATGTATCCACCTTCTTTAATGCCTGCTTATCGATATCCTTAGTCTTCACTCCAAGAGACAACTCTATTGGAAATAGATAGGGCCTCGCCTCAAATTTAATTTCTTCAAAGTAGAATGCAAGAGTGCAGTCATGCTGCAAAGGCACCCCGCTTGGCACATCCAAAAGAACTGACACAATCTGAAATGCCCTCTGAAAAACCCGAGCCAAAAAACCCTCTCTACGAAGCCAGCTACAATCCCAAATAAAAAGAGGAGACAAAGTTAGACTTATATATAAAGGCATGATATATTTAATACTTCTTATCTTAGCTATACTTACATGCGAAAGACGCGATCTCCCTTTTTCAGACCATATGCACTCCTTGTAATCTTGTTTGCTTCCAATAATGAAACCCAATGAATCTTCTTTTGCACAGGGGCGTCTTGAAGTGCTATTAAGTTCAGCTTCTCCAATGTAGCCCAACTATCAAGACCCCATTTCAAAGACAAAACTCTTGCTAGCCAATCCGTCCCAAGATTGGGATCAACAATGTTAAGCAACTGAAAAATTTAATATTGCATATGACAAGTACTTAAGTAACTTTTTTCACGTTATTCTCAAGAGAATGCCGTGAATTCATGTTATCTACATACCTTTCCAATTCGATCTTGATATTTGTGAGTAATCTCCTCACAAATTCTCTCTTCTTCTTTCTGATGCTCTTCCGCAGACAAGCTTTGTTTGATAAGAGCAACTCGCTTTTCTTTTTCTTTTGTCATTTGAATCTAAAATTAAATATAAGTTAACAAGCTTTGAAATCATGCATTTAAATGAGAGTAAAAATCATTTAGTCTGACACATACGTCATAGACCAATCTACCAAGGTATCGTCGCGTAAGTGGATACCAAGGCTCTATACCTTTGGCATTCTTCTTTCGTACAGCGGCAATAAGTTTTTTATCTCTATCTGGCAAACCCTTTAGATACATTTCATGGTCGGTTGTACAAATATGTGTCGTATTGAAAATCTCATCACGAAGATGAGTGACAACAAGAGCATGAGTGTTCATGCTGCATTGAAAGACCAAAAAACCATTTGATACTCACATTCAAGTGTTAGCAAAGATAGAAGAAACATCAACACTTACAAGTTCATTCGTTGTAAACTGCTTAGCAAGGGAATCTCTGGCACCTTAGTGGGATCTATAATGGTGCATAGGACTCGACAGTGTTTCTCCTTTGAAGTGGAGAACTTCTCTTTTATCGCTTCCCTCCAAGCCACGGTGCGATGATTCCCTTCCCAAACATAGAACATGTGATTTGTGAGATCTTGAAACTTTGTTTGTTCTTTTAACTCGGCTAAAAATTCTTCATTGATTTCATTCCAAAGAGGATCCCATGTAGCCTTTATCTCATCTAGAACATTCACAAAGTCAAACTTCAAACAACATTCACAACACGTGGACATCAATACAAAAATGAAAAGTGTGAACACATACCATTCACAAAACTCTCCTCTCTTTTGCATGTTACCAAAGAGACAATGAATGCTCCTTTCTCTGGCATATAACCTTCTTTTGTAAAGGCCGCCTTCAATCCACTGAGATCATCTCTCAAACCTCTCACTCTCGCATATGGAATCAATCTACATAAAGGAATGGAGGGACAATCGAAGCAACTAAAAATACGTGTGATTTCAAGAATGTCTGCACCTCTATGCATAAAGATATTTTGCTCATCTTCCATATCAGACGCTGCAGTAACCTCATCCATTATCTCCCATGGAACAATCTGTAAACCATTCTCCTTAGGGGCTAAAGTATCATCAACTTCGTGTAGAGAGCTCTGTCCCATTTCCATGGAAAGAACCTCCTCACCTTGTGTCTCAATTTCCTCTATCATGTTGGTAGCTGAGACTGAAGATACTTGATCACTAGCATCTACCTGGCCATAAAAAGAAGCATTGCTACTATTACTCCTTCCCCTTCGTGATCTTCCACGCGGTTTCGGGTTGTTTCAACATCAACAAAAATCATGGAGACAATAATTTTACAAAAGAGTCAAATTATATATGGCACCATATTGAAATAAAACACAATAGAAATCTTTAAAAAAATTGGACAGAGCAACCTTTGTACATAGAGCATTATTTCAAAAAATACTATAGCCCATAATGGCTTCTCACTTGAAAAAATTTGGTCTTTAAAATTCTTTCATAAACATAATTTATGAAGCAACAAATTTAGTACAAATATCATAAGACAATGCATATGTAAATAAAGTAAATGGTTTATATGCGTGTTGGCTATTGTTTTATTTTTCAAAGAGATAGTACTCACGCACATATACTAGTAGTCATCATAGTGTACACACCCTCTTCACATTTGTGAGACAAGTACTAGTTATAGTAAAAGATCAAATATTGTTTCTATGCCAATTAGAGTGTTTCTATGCCATCAAAAAGATGTAATTATTCAAGTGCTTAAATATGCTAACAAGGCCTTGAGAGTGCAAATGATCAATGCCCTAGCATTTTCCAAACATCACAAACCAACGAAGATCCATGACTTTCAAAGCAAAGAATTTTCAAGACCAAAGTTTGCATTGAGCATCATTGAGTACCTTGTAGGTGGATGACCCCTTCGAGCAGAGTTTCGACCAGTCATTGTATTTCGTGTTCTCAATCACACCTCTCAAAGACCTTTCTAAAGCCAGAAACCGGACCTGCTGAAATCGGAATCGACGGACCTGTTGAGCTTGTCGCTACCTGAACCACCGCGCGCCGGCGCACGCTCCTACGGCTACTTGAACTAGCCTGTGCTGAACCAGTCTGTCACCTGCCTGCCTTAACCCGCTGACCCGAACCTGCCTGAACCGGCTGAAATCGGAAATGACTGACTGCTGAAACGGCTGAACGGGACCTGAACCGGACCTGCTGAACCTGATTGAACCGGCTGAAGCTGTTGAATTCGCTGAACCGGACCTGCCTGACGTGGCTGAACCGGCTGAAATCGGCAGCAGGCGTTCGCTTTGTACCTGCCTCAACTACCGCGTGCCGGCGCGCGCTCCTGCGGGTAGGTTGGTATGGCTCCTCACACGCACGCAGAAGGGTATGGCTCCTCGCATGCAGGCGCGCAACAGAGTGAACTCAGAGAATGGGTCGCGTTTCATAGAGGCTCAATAATTAAATTTTTTAAAAGATTGTGGCCTAAGTCAAGTTACTTAGAGGGGGAATTTTACTAGATTTTAGAAAAACTTACCAAAATACCCCTCTACTTTGTGGAAATTCCAAAAATACCCCTCAAATTTCAAAAATTCCCAAAGTACCCCCATAATTTGTAATAAATTCTCAAAATGTGCTTCAAATTACTCAAAATTCCTTGGAGATGTAGGCTTTGGAGATGAATTCCTTCATTATTTTTAGGCATAATTGCCTTTTTTTGGGAGGTAATTTGCAAAAAATTACATGCTAAGCACTTAAAAACCGATCTCAATTGTCAAACAAGAATAAAGATTAGAAAATCTTGAAGATCCAACGAAAATAGATACAGGGTTATTTTGGGAATTTTTAAAATTTGAGGGGTATATTGGGAATTTCCACAAATTAGAGGGATATTTTGGTAATTTTTCTTAGATTTTACAAATTTTTACTCATTGACAAGATTTTATTAAATTTTTTAGATTTTGAACTGGATTTTCTTAACGTTTCGGTGATCATGTTTTATGAATGCAAGCCGTCTGCATTGCTTTTTGGAGAATGACACCGGAAATAACGACTACCATCTTGAGCAGATGTGGATACACTTTGATCATGTGCATCATGTGCAAGGATGGCCCACAATGTCTGCACATGTTTATGATCCGTTTGTTCGTGAACTTATGACAATTGCAACATGTGAGTTTACTGTGGAGAATAAGTTTGCACAGATAGAGTTTTGGAAGATGCTCCATAAGGTGGTTCAAGATCAAGGATTTGATAAGCCTGAGTTCAGAGGTTTCATGTTTGATGAGGCTAATGCAAATTGGATAGCAATCAGAACAGTTTACTTTGGGGGTCCCAACAAGGTTGTACCATCTAAGGAAAGGTCTTGCGTGTTTCATTGGGAGCAATCCATGATCCGACATACTACTAAGTGTATCAAACCTTCCTCACAAGAGGAACACAAAATTAAATGGCGAAAATGGCAAAATGCACCATCAGAGAATCAAGCAGATATTTGCAAAGGAGAGCTTCGTCGCTTTTGGAGAGCAGGGCATGCTATTGATGGTGAAGTTTCATGTTTGGAGACATGGTTGGCTTGGTGGGATATCAGAGTTTCACATTGGGGAGGAAGATTTGTTATGCAAGATGAGTCTGGCAGTTTTGTGCCAAACACTAACTTGTGTGAGAGTAAACATGCTAGCATGAGGGCATGCTTTGGTTTCAAAGAGAAAATTAGTTTATATGAAGCCGCAGGGGCAGATATGGCAATGGCTGTACTACAAAGTGTTAAGTACAATGCATACCTTAAAGGTGCAAAGACATGTAGTGGTCCCGGAATACAAGACCTTGCGCAAAGATTTTTACATCATTCATCCACTGCCTCGGCTGCAATGAAGTTGGTCAATCTTACACACTGCTCAATGGACAAAATGGGTTTGCAAAGTCCAGAGATGAATAGGTCAAATATAAGGGAGAAGAGTGTAAAGAAAAAGAGAACAATCTTTGTGGATGTTGGTGTTGTGCTAGAGGATGATAGCCACAGGCCCGAGTATGTCACAGTCACTGAACCCATTGGTAGAAAAAAGTATGCACATGCACATGGGGAAACAAATTATTGGCTTGAGGTGACTGTTGCAAAAACGGTATGGGCAATTAGGAGAACTGAACCTGGACGTAAAATGACATGTTTTGGAATTTTGCAAGATCAAACAGATAGATGTGGACGATTCATTAATCAAGGCTCACCTAATATTAATTATGGGGTAGTTGCACCGTGCTTTTGGGGTCGAAGAAAATATCCCTCGTCAGGATCAAAGCCTGGGGGGATTGTTAAGGGTTATGTATGGTTCTGCAATGCTAGTAACATGCACACATGGAAGATTCATGACATGGTGGTGGGGCCACTCGGACCTGCACCAGGGGTTTGGAGGGTCGCAAAGGGTACAAATCTACTACCACATGAGGAAGAACAACTCCAAGTAAATGGATTTGTACTTCAACAACAATATGGGGTAGAATGTGCAGCTGTGAATGGGGGCATTTGAGCAGCAAATAGAGTTACAAGTGCCTTTCGGCCCAAATACAGGATGGCAAGGTTATTAAATGGCGCTCAAAGCTGACAAAAGAATTTCAAACCAGAATTGATATTGGAAAATGCATGGCAGCAACATTAGTTAAAGAGGTTATTGTTGTGTGCAATGAAACACATGTTTTCTACATTAGCACAGAGGGGTCAAGGGCAAAGGGAGTTTCATACTCTGTGACATTGTCTCATTTTCCAAGATGTACATGTGAGGACTTCCAAAACAGAGAGTCCAAGAGGTTGACATATGTGCCACGCAAGCATATTTACTATGTGTTTCTCCAAATTTTGGGTTTGGACTCTCATGCCCATGAGTTCATGCACCAACCAGCCCTAACGGATGTGGAGTTGTTTCAAGCTTTGGGAGGATTGCGGCCAAATGTGCAGCAATAGTTAAAGTGACTCTAGATGTAAAGGCTTTGTGTGGTATGTAGTTTGAAATGCAGCTGTGTTTTGTCTACTTATGATAATCCCTAGTTTGTGAGAGATCATCCCTATGATAAGCCCTAGCGGTATTTTGTCTACTTATGATAAGCCCTAGTTTGTGAGAGATCAGCACAAGTGTTGAGACTGCATTCTATTAATAGTTTCTTGTAAATTTCATATGTGTTTGTAAAACAATGAACACTATTTTGTTTTAAACAATGTAAGATGCAACGGGTTTGCTACATAATCTTATTGAAGATTGGGGTTATGTTCTTCATTCAATTTCTTTTGTCAGTTTTTTGGTGGCTAGGTTAGTTCAAGTGCCTCTCTTAAATTTTCCATTTACGTTTGCGAACAAATTAACATTATGGATCTTTTGTTATAAACAAAGTAAGATACAACAAGTTCGCTTATCTAACCTATCTCGCTCGGTTTTTTGTTTGCTCGGAAGTACTTGCTCGGGGATGGGGATTCCCCCTTGGAGACTTATGACCCAAGGAAATCCTGAAGTTTTCAAGTTTGATGCATTATGCACATTGCTGTTGCAAGAGTCACTTTCCAAAAAAAACAGGACTAGGCACCGTGCAGTTGAACAGGCTTTTATTGCTTCTCAAAGCAAGGGTGGTAACAACAATGCAGCCACTTCTTATGGCTCTGCTGCGAGTGGAAAAAATTATGTCCCTAATGCTTCTGCTGGCAGCAATTAGTCTAGAAATTATGGTGATAATAGCAAGAAGAAGATGCGTTGCCATTATTGCAAAGCTAATGATCACTTGATCAAGTCGTGTCCTAAGTTGAAGGCCAAAGAGGCTAAGAAGAAAGAGGGTGGTTCCACTGCAAATGTTGGTTCCACTACAAATGCAACCATTGTTGAGTCTTCTGTAAAAGGAGACTGTAATGTTGATGTTGATGTAGAATGGGCTTTTAGCGCAGAGTGCAGTTACAATCCTGCTGTCCATGATGCATGCTTGTCAGTTGCTGCAGATTCACATGTGTGGTATTTCGATAGTGGTGCTACAAACACATTACCTCACATTGTGAATTGTTTACCTCTCTCAAGTCTGTCCCTCATGGGAATTCTGTCACTTATGCCAACAATGCCTCTTATCCAGTTCAGGGAGTTGGAAAGATTGTGATTACTGCTGCAAATGGCAGTTACTTCACACTTGTTGATGCACTTTATGTACCTGGGATCAAGAAGAATCTCTTGTCTGTATCTGCACTTGCTAGACTTGGACTTGTAGACAAATTTGTGGATAACAGATGTACAGTTCATGATCTCAATTTTGGTGATGAAATTGTGGCATCTGGCCTTTTGTGCCGTGGGCTGTATAAGCTCACTTTGTATGACAAGTGTGGACAAAATTTTGCAAATGTTGTTGCAGATTCAAGGGCTATTTCAGATGCAAAACTTTGGCATACACATTTTGGTCATATGAATTTTGCCAGTTTGCTGCATTTGTAGAAATCTAATATGGTTGCTTCTTTGCCGCCTCTTGAAGCACCTGTCAAACATGTTTGTGAAGGCTGTATTTTGGGTAAGATGCAACGTTCTAAGTTTCCAAAGGATGGTTCAGTTTGGGCCACATGCAGGTTGCAACTTATGCATAGTGATGTTTGTGGGCCCATGCAAACTCCGTCCTTGGGAAATTACCTGTACTTCGTGACTTTGATTGATGATTACTCCAGGCATGCATGGGTATTTCCGCTTAAAGCGAAGTCCGAAGTTTTTATGTGCTTCAAACAATTTTTGGCTATGGTTGAAAATGTCTAGAAATGTACTATGGGCACCCTCCGTTCTGATCGAGGGGGGGAGTATATGTCTCATGAATTCAATGCATTTCTGTCTAGTTGTGGGAATAAACACCAATGTATAGTGCCTTATACACCTCAGCAAAATGGTGTTGCTGAGAGGAAAAATAGGTCATTGACGGAAATGGCACGATGTATAGTCAAAAGTCAAGTTTTTCCGCATTCTTTTTGGCTTGAGGCCAACATATGTGCCACTTATGTACTTAACAGGTGTCCTACAAAAGCTTTGCAGTTTATTATTCCATATGAAGCATGGCATGATATAAAGACTTCTATTGAGCACATGTGTGTTTTTGGCTGTTTGGCATATGCTTTGGTGCCACAAGTGCAGCGCAAAAAATTGGATGATAAGGTTGTCAAATGTATTTTTGCTGGTTATAGTGTTGAAAGCAAAGGTTACAGGTTGTATCATTCGCAAACAAAACGTATCATTAGGAGAAAGTTGGACTCACTTTTGGGCCCTGTAAGAAGTTCCACGTCAGCTTAGAGAGAGAAAATGAAAATGTTAACTTGTGCATTTTATGTGATACTTTTCTATGCAGCAAAAAGCCAAAATGACATTCTTTGGTAGGTAGCCGCCGTCTTTATCATTCTTATCCTTCGTTCTCTTGTCACGAATCGAACTAACCGTATGACTAATGATTTGAAATGCCAACTTACAAGCGTTCCCTCCAGAAACATAAGCCACACGAACTCTATCAACTCTAAACTTGAGAATATGGCTTTCCCTCCCAAAACCTGAGACATTTGTCCGTCTTCTTCTCTATCAACTCTAGGAATGGAGAACGCATCTTTTCCTGATGAAAACACTAATTTGAACTTACAATCCTCGGCCCCTTCATCTTTAACACTTACCCAAAGAAAGAACACACATCATCTTCATGTTGATGTATTGCAAGAGTACGCACCGTTGCAGAAACGTAGGAGGGAGTCTTTCTTATCTCAACGGGAGAAAGAACTTAGAAGGACAAACAAGGAACATCATTTGGATTTGTGGACCGATGGGTCTATTTATCCAAAGGATCCTACGACAAATGCGCCACCTCCCTTTGCTAATATCACTAACCTCTTACATTTCACAGGCGATGGCAAGGATGGGCTATTGGGATACACCGAACATTTGGAAATGAGAGGATTGAATGTGGAAAGGCAAAGAAACTTCCTGGCAATGGAGAACATGCAGCTGAAGAAACTTAATGAAGCATGCTCTCAAAAGATTTCATCAAACAAAGAGACAATCCAAGGCCTTGAGAAGAAGATCACAAGTTTGCAAGAGAAAGACACCGTGCTTGGTAGTCGGAAAAGAAAACGAGATATGTGCAACCTTGAGAACATGAAGGTTGGTAGTGGTGGCCTGAAAAAACGAATACGAGCTTTAAGGTAACTCGAGGTTTGTTTCTTCAATGTGCTTCATTAAGAAGTGGATACACTTTCTTTCCTATACATGATCATAACGCATTGTGATTTCTTGGCAGGTCTTTACTGCATCCAAACTCGAACGGTGCAGGCTTCAATGCCGGAGTGCATTACAGCCGTCTAGTTCCAAAAGAAGTAGTTGAAGAGATGATAACTCAGAAAAAATTTCGTAAGTTGAAAGGGAGGCTACTTACCTCCTTCATGAACGAGAATCAGCTGGAACCAATGGAAGTGCAAGCAATACTCGATGAGAGTGGCATCTCGCAGATGGGATACAGGGCACTCTTCAAAGCATTAGCTAAAAAATCTCAAAATAAACTACAGAGAGGATCATTGCTGCCAAAGCCATCACATGTAAAGGCTGCTCACCGGCACGTAAACGATGAGGTGTTCGAGAAACTTGGGTCACCATTCCATATTGAAGCAACGTTCTTAGGCAAGGGTGGCAGAGAGGTACAGTTTAACGAGCACAACAACCTCTTCGTTGATCTTGAAGCATTGCAAAGATATGCAGTTCACTTCTTTGACATCAGTCGAGACGAGCGCGGTGGGGTTCTCAAGTTTGTTTTGAAGCTCGACGAGTGCGAGGTCCTGAAGAGCAAGAAGTTGGAGAGAGTCACCATTACCCTCATGAACAGAGATCTGGATCCACGATACTTCAGCGCGCAATCAGAAAAAAACATTCTATCTCTAGGATCATTTCAGGTATACTTCGTTCAATCTCTAATAACAAAAATATTGATTATTTGGTTGTTGATTTTCTGTTTTCATTTTTCACTGCAGGTTGATAAGGAAAATTTTGAAATCCTCGATTGGGTTTTTAGTCAAACCCTAATTCCTTCTATCATCAGTGAACAAAGAAATGGAGCCGTTCTTTCAGTGGAAGGATTTGGCGACTACACAATGGAATGGCACATGGCAGGTGACTTAAAGACTCTTAAGTGTATGTACAACATAACACGCGGAGCAGCTGTGGAAAATCCATGCTTATATTGCATGGCTGATGCATAATCACTTGAGAGTGTGCAATGGATTAGAGCTCCCAACAGACATCTTCAAGATAAAACTTTTAAACCAGTGCTTGATATTCCTCTGAGTAGAGTTCACGTCTGTACACTTCATGCACTCTGTCGAATAATTGAAAAGGTGGTTCATTTGTACATATGTTTTGCATGGACATTAAAGTCTGAGAGTGAATCGAAAAGAGTGATCAAAGCATTAGAGGGAGTGCTCTCAGACATTGGTTTGCATGGAGGCAATGTCAAAATCGAAGAGGAACCTAAGATGTCTCAAAGTCGGTACAAGGTACCGACGAAAGCATCGATAGGGGAGTGAAGGCAAGAAGGTTTCTTGGGTTTAGCCTCAAAGATTCAGATAGAGAAGAAAGGAGAATCCTGTTCAACAAATGGAAACAGTTACATAAAGTGGTTAAAGACAATGCTGGTGGTGGGGCAATCTAGAATCACAAGGCGAACGTGTGGAAATCACTAGATAAAATTTTCCACTACCTTGAGCAACATTCTTGGGAACAAAGTAAGCTCACATCATTTCAAGCAGCCTTGCTGGATTGGAAAAAGGCTTACCTTACAGGATGGGGTGGGCAGCATATCACACATTACATGGTAGGTTGGCATTCTACGTATACAAAACAAAATTTTAAATTGTACTCAATCGACCATTTTGTTTTATTTCAATGCAGCACATATTGTTCAACCATGGTCCATATTTTTCCAAGACATACGGCTCACTATCAATATGGTCCACACAAGGCATGGAAAAAACCCACTACATAGCAAGAACAGGTTATTTTAAGCACACTCGACATGGGGGAGGAAAAGAAAAGGCCAATAGCCTATTAGAGTTACACCAATGGACTTATAGACGACTAATTCATAGAGCAGGGCAAAAGGAACTTCTTAAGAGTTCAAAAATTACACGGTCTTCACAACACATCCGCAAAGAGAAGAAACAGATGGCTTGGGGAGCTTCAAATGCGACGGAGTACCATGCGAGCGGGAGAAGATGGACATGAGCCCGTCGTTTTTATCCTCTTCAATGCACCTCCTTCCTCCTCACTTTGTACCTCTTCGATGTGCAAGCTCTGTAGACGAGCTCGTTCCTCTGTTGATGGCAGCATCCCTACGGGCATCATGCGTCTTCTTTCCCTCAGAAACAGCCGCTTATTGTATTGATCTAAGCTTTCCGGGTCTTCAACCCCTGCAGCCAGATCCTGAGCAGTGTAGGACATGAAATAGGGGGCTATGAGTGTCTGGCACCCATACCCAATGCCAAATACACGTAGAGCAAACTGTTTTTCAATCAGAATTACTCTTTCTACGTTTAGTGGGAGGGGGTGCCCACCACACAATCTTGTAATAGCTTTCATTGCAAACAGAGGGAACTTTGCATTGTCATCGGAATATTCCTTGTGCTATATTATGATCTACATAATAATTGCAATGAATTTATGGGCCGTAAGTGAGATGAGTCCAATTGTCAAGTACTTGAATTGTTTCTACAAACCTTTTTGTGGTTGAAACACCCGATGTAGTGAGACAACGCCGCATCCTTGCCTTGGACTCCAGTGACAATCCCTTGGCGTGAGCCTCCCGCTCTTCTAAGGAAACTATTGTCATACACTAGCACCTAGCAGCAAAAAAAAATGTTCATGATATTTTATCACTCAACCATCTCTAAGACCATCTGAATGCTCGACAAAAGTTACCATCTGATTCTCGTCCATTTCAAGCATCGACCTCCCCCACAAGTGAATAGACTGACTATTCATTACATGATTTTCGGGTGCCACGTGTCTACCCATGTTTTCCAAGACGAGTTGTTTTGTTGTCAATTCAAACTACTCATCTGTTGGCAAATTGGCCTCTCTGGAATTCGCCTCATTGAACGTATCTTTAATCACTTGTGCGGCCCTGAAGGGAACTGTGAGTCGCGGACAGCTATGTCATCAATAAGATATTGGTCCACTCCATCATCGTCCGCAAACCCCATGTCTGCCTCACAAAAATTTGCAATTGCCGCTAGGCAGTAGTTCTCCCATATATTGAGCTCATGCATGATATCTGTGAGCAGAATATAGTGGGTGTCGCCCGCCATAGCAAAGTTGGGAGCACAATTGAGAGGCAAAGTAGCTTCCATACTTGGGCTTTCTTGCCTGCACCTATTGCTACATCCGCAAGAGAAACAAGAGTTAAGCCCGCATCAAATGTTTCCTTTAGTACCTCTTCCCGCTCTTCTTCTGGATTGAATTGCACCTCCACATCCTCTACCTCTTCCTCCGGAACCAATGGACAACTACCAAAAGTTGTTGACTGCGAAGTCTCTAACTCGCCATCCGTCTGCAAGTATAAGTAACAGACAAACCCATGGTAGAATTCCAATAAGCGACATTTTTTTAAGTGCTTCATACACCTATCTTGTACAAGCAGTGCATTGTAGGGACATTTTTCAAGAAAGTGATTCAGTCTCCTTGAAGCACTCTTGTCAGGGTCAAGGTCGGCAGGGTGCACATATCTCATGCCATCAACTGTCATGGAATTGTCACAAGTGACTGCCTCATACTGTTGCAAATGGTTTTGTAGGTACTCAAAGGAGCAATCTATAATCCTCTGTATAGAAAACTCTGCATTGAACATTCCTGATAGTTCTGGTGCATGGTGATGAGCTCGGGCGTTATATAAGAATGTTAATAGTTTTTCTTCACATGTATCCTTGCTCACGTCTGTCTCCAGGACTATGATCCCCATGACTGAAAGAAAAAGCAAGCCAAAACTATTTGGTGTCATAACAAAGCGAACGTTGGGCCCTGAGTACCCCTCAATGTCCTATTTTGCTTGGTTCGGCCCCGTGCGCTCATGTCATAAGAGGTGACGTTAGTTGAGTTAAAACCAAGCGAGTAGGGTTCCCAAGAATTTCCGAAGGACCCTCTTCGCTTGGTTCTGGCCCGTGTGCTAAAGTCATAAGAGTTTACGTTAGTTGAGTCAGAACCAAGAGAGTACGGCCCCCAAGAATTTTCGAAGAACTCTATTCGCTTGGTTATGTCCCGTGCGCTAATGTCATATCGACGGGTTATGTCCCGTGCACTTATGTCATAAGTGGTGACGTTAGTTGAGTTAGTACCAAGCGAGTAGGGCCCCCAAGAATCTCCGAAGGGCCCTATTCGCTTGGTTTTGTCTTGTGGCATTCGGAACAGGTGGATAAGAACATAGAATATTATGTTATCAGTGATAGATTTATAGGTCACATAAGGAGTAATTATTCCAACCATGAATGCGATATGGTCACCACATAAGGAGTAATTATTCCAACCATGAATGCGATACGGTCACATAATGAGTAATTATTCCAACCATGCATGCATTTTTACCCTAACGCAGTGGCTTCGGTGCGCACACAGTTAACAACACACAGGAAGGGGAGAGGCAGGGAGAAAGAACCTGTCTCTGCAATATCCAATGGCGCCGAGTTGGATGGTGATGTCGCAGGCCACCGGCAGCAAGAACCAGTAGGGGGCGATGGCGATGGTGACGCGGCAGCAAAGGACTCGACCCAATGGAGGTCACTCAAAGCAGGATCACGAGAGCTGGGCAAGGGGAAGAGCGCAAAAAATGCAAAGGCGATGGCGAATGCAAGGGCGATCGGCGTCTGACTCTAAACGTAGGATCACGAGAGCTGGCCAAGGGGAAGGGCGTAGAAAAGGCAAAGGCGATGGCGAATGCAAGGGCGATCGGCGTCTGACTCTAAACGCAGGATCACAAGAGCTGGCCAAGGGGAAGGGCACAGAAAAGGCAAAGGCACGAGAGCTGGCCAGGCAGAAGGTGTGAGATGGAGATGGAGATGGCGACTGAAAGGGCGATTGGCGTTTGTCAAACCCTTAATGGACACTCAAAAAGGCACGTGGGCTGTGCTCTCAAGGACAACCAGTATTAAATGATCTCAGATTCCCATGCAGTACGATTACCAACGGCAATCTTGCGCATAAGTGAAGTTGTCACCCTCCCCGAGGTAAGCATTCTAAGTTGAGGCATTACCCCCGCCAAACATCTCAAGTTTCAACTATTCTGCCTCTTTTTGCGTCCTCTACTGCGCATCATTCTAATTAACTCTACCCCCATCGACGCTACGTGGTAAGCAAACTCCATCACCTCTTACTCTCGCGCATCCTCCTTCTCTTACTCTTGTTCTGCAGTGCTTCAGTGACGCGGAACTCTACACACAGTGAAGAGGTATGCTACTTACTACCCTTCTGTGCACTTGTATTTTGTGTAGTTGGTCAGTACCAAGCGAATAAGGTAAGGTCACTTAGTCCGAAGGGCCCTATTCGCTTGGTACTGACCAAAAGAAAAGTTAAGTGATGTCTGCTAGTACAGAGATCAATACTAAGCAAATAAGGGGAAGGTAACCCCTGCTTGTTGCGGATTTAGGGTTTTCTTTTGCCAAATACGCCTTTTGATTTCGGTCCCGTGTGCTTTAATTTTGTGTAGTTGGTCGGTACCAAGCGAATAAGGTAAGGTCACCTAGTCTGAAGGGTCCTATTCGCTTGGTACTGACCAAAAGAAAAGTTAAGTGATGTTTGCTAGTACAGAGGTCAATACTAAGCAAATAAGGGGAAGGTAACCCCTGCTTGTTGCGGATTTAGGGCTTTCTTTTGCCAAATACGTGTTTTGATTTCGGTCCAGTGCGCTTGTATTTTGTGTAGTTGGTCAGTACCAAGCGAATAAGGTAAGGTGACTTAGTCCGAAGGGCCCTATTCGCTTGGTACTGACCAAAAGAAAAGTTAAGTGATGTCTGCTAGTACAGAGGTCAATACTAAGCAAATAAGTGGAAGGTAACTCCTGCTTGTTGTGGATTTAGGTTTTCTTTTGCCAAATACGTCTTTTGATTTTATAAGAAATAAACAAAATTACAACTGAAGACCGGGTTTGAGTTAGAAAACACTTCAGACTTTACAAAGAGTGGCCTATTAATTTACGGGGGGTTTAGGGTTTAGGGTTCACAACCAGGCTATCTCTTCGCAAAGCATGTTTGCAAAGTTAATGGCTTCCTCATATTTACTGGCTAGCTCAAGCACTTCATCCTTCATTTCCTGAAGCCAATTAATGATTGCCTCCATAGAGCCATTCTCGGTGAGCAATCGCTGCATGTCTTCAGGCCTTCTTGCTTCCAGAGAGTTTTTAAGGATTGAGACCCTCTGCCTGACGATCAACATTTGCTGCAGCTTCAGGCTAGCATCCTACACAGAGCATTTAGCAAGTAAGCTCTTCAAACTAGGAGCTTGGAAATTGGGAGCAGAAAGCAAAGAATTACCAGCAACTTATCTCGAGAATTGACTCCCGTATTGATAGCAGCCACTCCCGAGCTGTGTTGGTCGAGAACATTAAAGGTAACATCGGGGGAGGGCCAAGGGGGGACCTCATGAGGAGGGCCCGGATGCGGTGTTGCTGGCGCTGCGGGAGTATACCTTGGAAAGGCATCGCCACTATCCACAGCTTCTTTTAGTTTTTTGCAAAACCCTGAGGGAGGTTTTGAAACAACTGCTTCTTAAATAGACTTTCAGACATGCCTAAAAAGCAGAGCCTGGGCTTTGGCTTATGAGTGAGTGGTCTGTGAGGGGTGGTGCTGCCATGAGGTTTCATGAGAGGTGGACGTGGGAGAGAGAATCAATGGTATCATCCCCCCGATATTAGGGGAGGTGATCGGAGGGAACGACATGACAGTTAGAACCGTATCAATTTAAGATCTCCTTCACATTGCTATTTTGTATCAGCAGATGCAAACCTGTTTGCTTGCTTGTACACTTTTCTGAGGTCACCACCCAGCAAATAAGGTATTTTTTTACAAGGGTTGCAAACCTGTTCTCTTGGTAGTGATCTCAGAAAATGTAAGTGATTTTTTCTATTACTATTTTTGAAGTCACTACCGAGCGAATAAGGCAAGGCAAACTTTTTCCTATGCACCTATTCGCTCGGTAGTGACCTCAGAAAATATAATTCATGTCTACCATTACTATTTTCTGAGGTCACTACCGAGCGAATAAGGCAAGGCAACTCTTTCCTATCCATCTTTTTGCTTGGTACTGACCTTTCCTTAAATCTAAAGTCCCTTGTGCTGACAAATGAATTGTCTTTTGGTGTTATTGTATTTGTAGAGATGCCTCGTGTAAAGGCATGCGCTAGGAGGGCAACAGGTGAATCTTTGAATGCTCAAGCAAGAAGACGCCGATATGAGGCACACAGAGGTGTGCTGCAAGAGCTACGCAAGATAGAATGACACGTTCAACCTACTATTCCACGTCTCCCTTTTCAGCGAGTAGTGCAGGAGATTTGCGAGCAGTGGAGAGTCGGCATGCGATGGGCCAGCAGTGCACTCCTCTGCCTTCAAGAAAACTGAAGACTACCTCGTGGAATTCTTCAGCGATGGATATATCCTGGCTGCCCATGCACACTGGGTCACTATCATGCCGTGGGATTTTGATACTCTTCGTAGGCTTAGTTTTCGCTACGATGGGCTGCTTCAGCCAGTGCCTATCCGGGATAGTAGAACCCTGGATATTCTCAATATCCCCCCTCTCCATCCTCGTGCACGACAGACAGAGCCATCTAGGGCTGAAACAAACAGCAGAAGGACCCGATCACGGGTCGAGAGAACGACACAGATAGGCAGGCTGAGATAGCCGTAGAGGGCCAAGAGCAAGCCAGAGTGGACCCCGAGGCAGTCATGGAAGAAATAGAGACAGTTATCGAGGAGCCATTTAGACAAAAAAATGAGCAAGTCATGGAGGATCCGCAGCCCATCGTGGATGATGAGGGACAAGAGCAGGTCAGGGTGGAGCCTGAGGCATCTATGGAGCAAACAATATTGAAGGAAAATGATCCGGAGCCTGAGGCTGTTAGGGAGGCTGTTAGGGAGGAGCCTGAGGCAGCCAGGGAGCCAACTCAAGAAAGGGAAGGGCAAGGCTCTGCATCAGAAGGGCCATCCAACGTATCGAATGAGTCAATTATTTTAGAGCAAATCAACGAGGAGAATGAAGAGGACTTGAGAATTTTGTTGAGCTCAACGCCTCTGCATGCACACATACAGCTGCCTGCAAGGTCAGAGGAGGCCTGCATTACCAACCTCAATAATGTAGACTTCATGTGCATACGCAATTTCACCGACTCGCTCGCAAAAAATGAGGTCTTCAATGTTGCTTTGTGGTAATTCTCACGCTCTTTAATTCTTATGCTCATTAAATGGGTCTCTACCGAGACATGGGTCAATACCAAGCGAGACAGTGGCTAATGAAGTTGAATTTTGGTACTACTCGCTCGGTATTGACCCATGTCTCTGTGGCAGTTGCCAAGTTTTTCTTTATAATGGTTCACTACCTGAAAGACATGGGTCAATACCAAGCGGGTTAGTTGCTTATGGAATTGGAATCTGCTGCTGACTCGCTCGGTATCGACCCATGTCTTTGCGGTAGTCGTCAAGTTCTTCATTTCAGCCAAGACAATGGTCAATACCAAGCGAATCAGTGGCGTATCGAATTCGATAGCTGCCCCACTCACTCAGTATTGACTCACTTAGTGTTCAAGTCTAATCTTTGCCATTTTTTCATGTTAGCCACGCTGTCTCGCTTCTGCCCCCTGAGGTTCAAGAGAAAGTATATGTAATAGATCCGCTGATATCGCCTTATCTGCAGAACAACTCAGTTTCCTTTTTGAGTTTGATGAACTGGTTTAGCAGAGTCAACTTTGATCTAGCGCGCTTTCTGGTCACTGCGTACAATCAATTGTGAGTATTTTCTTGACTTGTAAAAAACATCTTGCATTGCGAATCTCTCCTCATCTTTGATGGTGTCTTTGTAGTGATCATTGGAGCTTGATGTTATTTGACATGGAAGCTAAGATTGTTTACTACGCAAACTCCGGGCAAAGCAGGGCGTTTCATGGTCGTGTAAAAATGTAAGGTCCATTTGGGTACATTTGGAAAGCAGTGTAATGTCTCTTTGGAATGTGTTGCTGACTCAAGTGGTTATGTATGTAGTGCCGCGAAAAAACTTGTATGTTGTTAGAGCATCTTTTGTTAGAACATGATCTAGGAAATGTAGTCAAGAACGAATGGGTAACCGTGCCCACGTAGACTGATGACTATAGCTGTGGCTGGCGAACCTGTTTGAATTCCGTGTTGCTCATCAGTCAAATTATGGATATACCGAACGTAAGTAATCTATTGTTTTATTGTTTACTGCAATGTATGTATGAAGCAACAAATGTCTGTATCACGCTTCTACAGGAACTTCGATTACATAACTACACCAACAACGATGTGCGACATTTTTCTGTAATGGACATCCAGCATATTATAATCTCGGTAAACAGACGCACGAGAGGAAGCGGCGAGAGCTGACGAGTTCAAAGAGGCTCGCATTAACGAAATGACGCAATGCCACAATCAGACTCAAGAAGAAGTTCAAAATATGCAAGAAGCAATACACGAATATTATGCGGACACCGGAGAAGTAGAGGAATGGGCTGCATGTCGACGGCAAGAGCAAGAACAGCGGGAAGCTTCACAGGTGCAAGAAGCATGGGAAGCCATGGTAGAGGCCCATGATTTTGAGCAACGCGAAAGGATGCCCGAGACCAGCGTCCCCAGAGGCAGAGGTAGCAGCAATCGGAGTAGAGGGCAGGGGAGCAACCGGAGCAGAGGGCAAGCGACGAGTGGCACAAACTGGGGGAGAGGACAGGGGACGAGTGGCACAAACCGGGGGAGAGGGCAGTAGCTAGAAAAGGGAGCAAATTACTCTTGACAGAAACAACACAATATGTAAAGTTTTGAAACATTGAAAATGTACATTTTTGAAACATTGTTTGACCGCCAAAAAATATCTCTGCATTAGTCATTTTGAAGAGTACATCATGGTTTGCATGGCATCAAAGCTCTTTGCGTGCACAAGGTATGTGACCTAGCTTCCGGTGGAAGCAATTAAGTGAAGTGTATTTGTTATGGACTCCTTGCACAATGTTGTTTTCTCCTTGCGCCTTGGAATCTGAAAAGAAGAAAAAATTAGATTCAATCATAGTGTATTAAAGACAATCAAAATTTATGGATTTAGTAAGCACCTTTCTATTGTTGAGACTGAATGCATACAATTCCGGCAAAAGTGGAAGTTCTTCACATGTAAGATCTATCCTGAGCTGTGCCAGAGTTGTGCTTGACATTGTCTCCATCACAGTAAGTAGGCTGTCTCGAAAGTAGAGCTCCATTGATAAAGGTTTGTTCTCGAGGTTGTTCTCTGTATCTTGGTCGAGTGGAATAAGCTGCCCATTAAGAAGATGATATCTAATATAGTAAAACGATACTAAGAAATTTTGAGAGCTTATAATGAACTTGAAAATTATGGACTTCTTTTGCAAAATACAAATTTTGTTCTGTGATTGTTTCCTATCCCAGTTATCATCTAAAAAGTCCAAACAGCTCTCAGACTTGCAAATGAACATTGTTGCGGTAGTTCTTATTTGCTCATCGAAGAAAAAATCTGCAAACACTTCAAGAGGCATAAATAGTGCGAGCCGAACTATTTTTGTGGCAATTGAATACTTGAGGGACTTTTGTATATCCTGAAACAACTTATTCCTGAAGCTTTCACTAGTTTGCAAAGTAGGCAGGGACCAATCCTTGCTGTCAAAGGATGGAAGTGACAAAGGAGCTACACGACCCCAACCAATGGAAGTTCTCGGTTCCACATACGACATATCATAAAAGAAAATTCCATTATCTGAAAGTTCCTTGTGTTGTCTTCCTCGGTACATTTGCTCACCAATAAATGCATGGAAAGCATCAAAAATCCCAACTATACCCTCAACTAGTTTCCAATCTGTCCTATTCGATGGATAAATATCTGAAACATACCAAAGATGATATCCACCACTTAATATTCGAATATAATCATGCACTAAGAGAGATGCTGAAATAACTTACAGTTGGATCGATGCCTTGGAAAACTTGGAGGAGATGTTTGCAACCTTAAGTCTGCATGCTGGAAAGCATGTTGTATGAGGACCTCTTTCACCTGCTTGCTTTGTGTACACACTTTAAACTCTTTAACTTGACCCTTGAAAGCCTCCATGAAATCATTGCGTTGCCTCCTCTTCCTCCTCCTAGTTTGCAGTAGAACCCAACTTCCGATAGTTATACGAGATGGAATCCATGCTTGATTGTTTGTAATATAACTGTTAAAAATGCTAACAGAGTCAATGGTAGTGCTAGGCATTCGAGAAGTAGACATGGTGTGCAGTAGAATGAATACACAGAAAGGTTAGTGCAAATATAAAAAAGGGAAGAAGTTTTGAGAGGGAAGTAGAGCTACTCAAAGTCATATTTGGGCGGGAACAAAGTACTAGATAGAGTCTTCAATGAAAGTTCTGAAATTCCTCGGTACATAGTTAGTACGACTTACAACATTTATGCCTTGAAAGCGTGAAATTGTGCAATTTGATGAACCAAAATAAAATTTCCTCCCTTTTTTTAAAAAGAGCTTGACTCCAAAATGTTGATTTTCAACGTAACGTTAGCCTCTTTCTCATTGGTCGAGCGCCACTCTCTCTCTAGAACTGGAAGGCCCAAAAGTGAGTCCAGTTTGTGGAAGATTCTGTTCAGCCCTTGCTGTCATGTACTAGAGACAGTAATCTAAGCTCACAAGACATTTATGACACTTGTTGCCTCTTTTCAGTGGTGGAAATATGAATGTAAGTTCCAATGAGGCGAATGTACAGCCTATGGGCGTTTCTGAAATGTTTTAGATTAGCCTATTACTGATGCAAATGTACATGATGTACTTGATGAGGAAAGGGCTGAAAATGAGCAAGCTAGAGATATGCCAAAATGGCTGGTGCACACTTTGCGTGACAGTAAATTGGATGCAACTTTGTCTAGTCGTACTCGTTCAGGCTCTCGCCATGCATCTTATGCATCAGATTGTTATGCTTTGGCTGTGTCTAGCTTACATGAAGAGCCTGTGTCTTTTGATGAAGCACAGAATTCAAAAAATTGGATGGATGCCATGCAATCAGAATATGATGCACTTATAGAAAATGACACATGGACTTTATGTGATTTGCCTCCTTGAAGAAAGGCCATTGGTACAAAGTGGGTTTACAAGTTGATACGCAAGACGGATGGTGAGATCGATCGCCATAAGGCTCGACTTGTTGCAAAGGGTTATGCACAGCATAAAGGCATAGATTATGAAGAGACATCTGCTCCCACTTGTCGTATGACTACTGAGCGTTTTCTATGTGCATTGGCAGCTAATTTTGGTTGGGATGTACATCAATCAGACATTGTTACTACTTTCTTGAATGGTGACATATTTGAGGAAGTTTATGTAACGCAGCCTCGCGGATTTGTCATAAAAGACAAGAGGACAAAGTGTGCAGATGTAAGAAGGTTTAGTATGGGTTGAAGCCATCTCCTCGTGCTTGGTATGAGAAAGCTAACACTCATTTGGCTAAACGAGGCTTTCGTAACAGTCCAACAGAAATCACATTGTATGTAAAGCGTGAGGATGATGTACTTCTCATTGTGGTTCTTTATGTCGATGATTTACTGATCACTGGACCAAATGAGAGACATATTGCTGAATTTAAGGCTGATTTGAATGCTACTTTCAAGATGAAAGATTTGGGGTTGCTACATCATTACTTGGGTATACAGTTTAAGCAATGTGATGGTGGTATTGCCTTGTGTCAGAAAAGTTACATAGAGACATTGCTATGTAATTTTGGACTTGAGGATTGCAAACCTATTGCCACTCCCATGGAAACAGGTTTGAAGTTGAGTCTACATGATGCTGGCGATCCTGCTGATGTCACTCTTTACCAAACTGCTCTTGGCTGCCTCATTTATGTATGCAACACGAGGCCACATATTCAGTTTGCAATCTCAGAGGTCAGCAGATTTATGCATAGCCCAGGGTCTAAGCATTGGCAGGCTGTCAAGAGGATTTTTCGCTACCTTAGTGGCACTTTACATCTTGGCTTGTTTTATCCCAAGGGGGGATCATTGCCGCCAGACTTACATGCTTTTTCGGACTCAGATTGGGCTAGTTGTTTTGACACATGAGTGTCCACAAGTGGTTTTTGTTTTATGCTTGTCAGTTCATGTATATATCATGGTTGAGCAAGAAGAAACCTACTGTGGCCACTCGAGTTGTGAGGCTGAATACAGGGTAGTCTTCACAGCTACGGCTGAGTGTGTATGGCTCAGACGCCTTATGGCTGATTTGGGTGTTGGACAGGACACTGCCAACACTATCTACACTGACAGTCAGAGTGCATTGGAAGTTGCGAGGAACCCAGTTTTTCATGCTCGCACAAAGAACATTGAGGTGCATTACCACTATGTCAGGGAGAGGCTCTCATCAGGAGAGATCATCTTGGCTTATGTTCCAACACAGGATAACCTTGCAGATCTTTTCACAAAGGCATTGTCTTGTGAGAAGTTTGAAGCTTTTCACAAAGCTTTGGGCTTACTCCCCTTTGTGGATTGATCATGTCCTCAGGGCATGACACTTCCCTTACTCATGTGCTAGCTCTCGTTCACCGCATCACTCCAGGGGGGATTTGTTACCATATACATGTGGTAGTGATGTGTATGAACACACTAGGACCGCCGGGGCATTTTCTCCCTCTTTAGGAGGTTTTCCCCCCCGAGCATTGTATATACGCCAATCACTCTAGGGCTATCTATCTTTCCATTGCACACTAAGTAACACACTCTCTATTGTGTGCCTTGATCTTCCTTCATCTTCTCCAAGCTGTGTGCGTTTCTCTACAACCCTAATTCCAATAGTACAAACCTATACAAATGTGGAACTTTATGAGGCTTCACCCTATGCCCATCATCTCAATGCAATGTGAGACCATTATGTGGCTAAGCTCTTTGTAAGAGCATCTGCAAGGTTGTCGCTCGCTTGAACTTTGGCTAACTCACTGTGTTTGCTAACCAGAATATCCCATATCACATGATACTTGATCTTGATGTGTTTTGACTTAAAATGAAACATGGGTCTCTTTGCTAATGCAATCGCACTCTGCTAGCAATGGAAATTCCAATGTACTCAGCCTCAGTGGTGGAAGACGAAGTGTAATTTTGGAGACATGATCTCCAAGAGACTATCACTCCAGCAAACAAGAATATGTACCCAAATGGGGATCTCCTAGTGTCCACACAACCTGCATAATCTGAATCTGTGTATCCAACTATGGATGGATCACTCTTCCCAAAGCATAAGCACTTGCAAGTTGAACCCTTGATGTATCTTAGGATATGCTCCACTGCTTCCCAATGCTTTCTACCCTGATTTGTCATATACATGTTGACCACTCCCACTACAAATGAAATATATGGTCATGTGCTAACCATGGCAAACATGATATTTCCAACTGTCGAAGAATATGGCACCTTTTCCATCTCTGCCTTTTCAACATCCGATTTGGGAAGTCATTCTTGCTAAGTTTTACATATATAGCCATTAGGATACTCAATGTTTTCCCCCATTGCATGTTAAAACTTTGCAAGAGAAGTGTGATCTCATCTTTAGCATATCATCCACATATGGACCAGAAGGTTTGGAGATCAAGCCTAAGAAGCCAATTCCCAAATTTTTGGAGGCTACATCCTCAAATCTATTTTTTTGATATTTGATCTCTTTAACAAGTTTTCTATGCATTCTAGACTCATTGAATATCACTTGTGAGATGCAAATAACCTTTCAAGATTTTGGTGCCAAAGAAGATATCCCATGTCTCCATCTGTACCATAACCAATGAAGATGCACTTGTGTGACCCCGGGGGATTCACTCTATATACAATACATGACGCCACCTGCGAGCAGACAACTTTGATAAAACCCCTATATACGACTCATATTATGGAATATGACCCCCTTTCTACACTTATACAAAAATCAATGAAGAAAACTATCATACCCCTATCTTACATATAGAATTTAGGTCTTGCATGATCTAACTGAGTAAAAACTAGTCAAAGAGTGTGTAGCAGAGTGATTGACAACGTACTAAGGAACCACTGTTGTTGATAACAGATGAACCCTCAATGTGTAAGGAACTACTTCTCTTGATAACTAGATGTACCCTCAATGTGTTTTAGTCTGACTTTCAAACTATGTGCTCGATCAGCCTGCACTCTTGCTACTAGTCCAATTGTGACCCATCCAAAGCTGGTGTAAATCAACCCGTGACCTACTCCAAATCAACCCTTATCTATGATTGGCTTGATGCAAAATTTTATGTGTGACCTGATTAAAAAACTTTTTCAAAATTCATTGGAGTTCTAGTGCACATCGGTACCCATTCCTTACAAGTAATCAACCCGGGGAACTTGACCCCCCCTCCCCCCCCCATAAATATAATACCCCCCTCCCTTATTTTTAAGCTTGAGAGATAAATTATTGGGAGCCTGCCCCTCACATATACGCATATGTAACTTGTAAATAAACTCCCCTCCCCTGCACTTATGTGGTGCGATAAGTTTTCCATGGTGAATTCCCTGGGTGTGTGACTTGGAATCTAGCTTCTTGCAAAGTTCTTTGGGAATGTGTGAGAATGCTTCACACCCAAGCACACATAATCTATCATAAGTGGGCTTCTTGCCGTCCACATCTCCTAAAGATTCTTGAAATTCAACGGAGTACTAGGCAATCTATTGATGATGTGTACAATTGTCATAACAACCTCTCCCCAGAACTTAGGAGGTAAGTTTTCCATAGCTTTTAGCTTTCTACTAGAATTGTTCTCAACCATGGCTAGGATTTTTTGGAATGTGGCAACTACTCCGCCTTTCCCCTTCAAGAGGTAGAACCACACCTTCCGAGTAGAGTCATCTATGAATGTCAAGAAATACAGTGCTCCCCCTAGAGATTTGTGTGGCATGGCCCCACACAAATTGCTATGAACCAAATCTAGAGGGTTTCCAAACTCTCGATGTAATGGCAAGGAGCTTTGCCTAGTTTGATTGCCATAGATGCAATGCTCACATAAATTGAAATCACAAAAGTTTAACACAGGTAAGTAGCCCAAATGTTGTAAGGATTTTCATTCCTTTCTGGCTCATATGGCCTAGCCGGCTATGCCACAATTGAGTAGAAGGTTGCTCGGCTATATAGATAGAACTCTCTTTGATTGAAGAGACATATAAAGAGTACAATGGAAGCAGATTTGTGACCTTTTATGACAAATAAATTTTCTTTACAAACCATCCAACAACCATTGCCAAAAATAGTAGTATAGCATAGAGAATCAAGCTAACCAACTGACACCAAACTCTTAGTCAATTCAGGAACATGTCTGACTCCACGAAGCATAAATTCAGTGTCATTCATCATGGATAACTTGAAATCTCCCATACCATATATAGCAAGCTGATAGTAATTTCCAAGCTTGAGTGAACCATGCAGAGCAGTATATGTGGTGAACCATTCCCTATGGGGAGTAACATGGAAACTGGCACCTGAATCAATAATCCAATTTCGTACATAACACTCATCAAGAGCCAATAACGCATCTCGACTCAAATCAAAAGTGAAAACAAGCACATCTAATGATAATTACATGTCAAGAATAACCTCTAGAGGTGGAGATTAAACCTCATTAATCTCCTCTATCTTTACACTTCTCTCTAAAGCCTCAAATTTCACGATAGCTTTTCCCTTTTCACGCTCTAAAATACAGAAATATTTCTTTAAATTTCCTTTATTATTGTAATGATAGAATTCTACATTTCTCAAGTCATGATCTTGACTCTTGCTACAATTCTGGTGATCCTTACGATCTATGAATGACCACGGCTGTAACTACGTCCACCTCTTTGCCTATGGAAATTATGGCCACTTGCCATGTATGCATCTCCATGCCCACCACTGTTAAGAGACTGACATCTAATCTCCTCAATGAGAAATGCACTAGTAACATCACAAAACTTCAGTTTACCACCGCCTGATGCGGAGTTACTAATTCTAGTATTGAATGTATCCCAAGAAGAAGGCAAAGAGCATAACAAGAAAATGGCCTTTCAAAATTCAGCCCTTTTGATGTCATCTAAGAAAATGTGATGTTGAACTAATTCAAGTGTACATTAACACTACTACCTTCTTTCATATTCAAGCACATAAGTTTCTTTATCAAGAAAACTTTGTTAAAAGCAGTTTTTCCATTTGAAGCTATGCATGGAGAGTCCCAAAGCTCTCGTGATGTAGGCTTTCTATAACCTTGAAGAATATAGTCTCACAAAGATGTAATCTAAGTGTATCCATAGCATGGGCATCCAACTCTTCCAATCGATCATCAATGTATGCATTCTCTTTAGACTCTTTTAATGGCACTTCCAAGCCCTTATTGATGTCATAAAATCTCATATCTTACCTATTTGGAAAAGATTTTCTCCTATTGAACTGATCATTTAATATGGGGGAGATGAATAGGAACACAAGTTTGTGTTGAAGGTACTTAGACCTAGGACCTTAATCAAGTTTGGGCTGACCATGAGGTGGAAACCCTACCCAAGCTTGAGGTGCTTGTTGTGCTTGCTGACTAAGGTGCTTAAGGTGTTTGTGAGAACCTTTCCTAATCTTGAGGTGGTTTCCATGCTTAAATGACTAAGGTGCTTAAGGTGTTTGTGAGAACCTTTCCCAATCTTGAGGTGCTTTCCATGCTTAAATGACTAAGGTGCTTGAAGTGTTCATTTCAAACATGATCTCTCAAGATGCATAAAAGATTGTCATGCTGAAATGACTAAGGTGCTTGAAGTGTTCAATTCAAACATGATCTCTTAAGAAGCGTAAAAGACATCCTTCCCAATTTTTCCCTCATGATGTGCTTGAATCCTATTGGATAGGCTTTAAAGGGGTCCAACGAGAATCTAGATGCATTTAAATAAATAATTAATCTCTTTCTCTCAAAGAGGAAAAAGAGGATACTTGTCTGAATAATTTAATTAAATAATACAAAGGGGAGAGAGAGAGTGGGGGGGGGGGAGTTGACCAAGCATGAGAGGGGAGGCTGGTTTGGGCATCCTTATTATCATTCTCACACACACTTTTATGGTGTGAATCAAAGAACTCCATCTCCTTCTCCAAGCTTGATAAGTTGAGAGCCTACAACAACGACTCTTGGCTATGGAATGCAAATCCAACCAAGAGACGAAATTCAATGGCATGTTCATCTTCTCTACCATCTATATTACTATGCTAAGCTAAGCTACTGTAAGGGCAATCTATGGTGAGGAAGGTACTTCTTTCTTGTATGTTACTTCTTCTTCCTCTTCCCTACCCTCATTCCTTGCTAGCTCTCTCCACCTTTGAAGGTGTTTGCGGTCTTGGGACTGAAAATGGGGACAGGTTTATGCTTTCATTAAGTTGATTAAGGGCATAATTTTGATGCATGAAGCTCTCCATATTCATTGTATCAATTAGGTCTTAAGGAACACAAGGCTTGTATTGTACCAAGTCTTTCATTATGGGAGAATCTATAATACAAAAGCCTTTTGGAGGGGGGACCGGCTCCAAGTAAATCCGATCCTCAACCGTTGTCAACTTCTCTAATTCTCTCTCTTGCAAAGTATTGTTCATTCCATGCTACTAATTAGGTATAATGAATATGTTGCTATCTATCATCAAGTCTTCTCTTTATGCTCTCGAAGAATTCTCTTAAAAATATTCACTATAGTTATTTTAATTCCGCTACTTTCCATGTTACAAGTCCAATTCCGTTACATTGGTATCACAGCTATTGGTTTCAGAGCTATTGGTTTCTCTTTTCTTGCTTAATAAGAGAGGTCCTTAAGTTGTCCACCACAAAAGGTTGGACTTGTTAATTGCAAGTGAGTAAGTGGAACAGGAATCTATTTTCTCGATGGGAAGAACTTAGTTTGAAGTACACCGTTGAGAACTATAGACTTAATAATGGAGTCTTTCGGGACTTGCCTTTGGCTTTTAACCATTATTGAGCTAATAGAAAACTCGAAAGGAACCATAATCCATCGGACCCTCTCCACTACTCTTTGCAATCAACAATCTCCAAACCACGGATGTGGTTGCTTGAGAGCTGATTTCAAGAGTCAAGAAGGGTAGAAACTACAATTTTGAGGATACCAAACCACAAAGTACTGCTTACAAAAGTTTAATTAGCATGGCTGAAAATAATAAAGAGAGTAGAATGAATGTTGATAGCTTTGATTTTTCACATGAAGATGCTACTAAAGATGCCCCCATGCTTGTGAACTACCTTGTCACTAGGCTGCAACAAGCTATGGGCAAACGTACCTTACAAGCCAAAGTTACCCAACAACTTTGCAACTATGGCCTCCTTCAAACTCCCCAAGACGAGAGAGATCTTAGGAAGCCTCTTAATGAGACTTCCAAAAGAAGACTCTCTCCATTGCGGGAAAAAGAAGAGGAAACCACTGAAAGAGAAAGAAGTGATTTGGAGGATGTGGCTCCACGAAGACAGCAGTCTCAACGATTACCAACTCCTCCTAAGAGAAAGCGATCACTGCATAGTCCTTCTCCTCGTCATTCTGACAAGGAAGGGAGGAACCAAAGGAAGAAAAAGATGAGAAAGAGGTCAGCCACTTCTCTATTTTCATCAGCTTCCTCCTCTCCCGATGAAAGCAGTGGCTATTCTCCTAAAGAATACAAGAGCAGAGGACGGGTGATCCCAATAATCCATTTTAATCTTTGGTTGAAATATTTCTTCATTAGTGTGTGAGTCATACCATTGTTGAGTAAGAGATTGGATATTTACAGGTACTCCCATTTTGTTGTACTAAGCAGATTCTTTTGAAAACACATCTGGTGTGTCTCATCCATCTGAGCTGTGTATATTTGCACAATTTGCAAGGCATTGGGGTCAGTTATAGGCATTGTATAAAACTTCTACATGGAAAGGATTGTAGATTAGTGACTTTCCAAATAAGTCAAAGAATAACTTGCAAGGTACCGGGCGAAAGAAATGTTGGTCATTGGTTTGGCATTGATGGCCCCATACATTGGATATAACAATATTGAAACATCCCGTAGCCATTACTAAGGATAGCTATCCACGTTTTCTTTGTTTGTCTCAATGCAAGTTCCTAAGCATTTATGTACAACACTTGGTTAGTGACAACAATCTCCTTTCTCAACTTGGGTTGTATCCACTCGATACTCCCAACGGGCGAGGGTTTATATTCAAGTGGTCTAAACTCGGGGGGTTTGGCATTGATGGCCCCATACATTGAGATGTAGCCATTACTAAGGGTAGCTATCCACATTTTCTTTGTTTGTCTCAATGCAAGTTCATAAGCATTTATGTACAACACTTGGTTAGTGACAACAATCTCCTTTCTCAACTTGGATTGTATCCACTCAATACTCCCAACGGGCGAGGGTTTATATTCAAGTGGTCTAAACTCGGGGTTTCTAGCAGTGTAATGGTACCAAGATTGGAATGTATTAGGTACAATACAATCCATGGACATTAAAAGTTTCTTCTCTTTCCCATTATGCATGGTGGTGACAAGCCTTTGCACTTCCACTTAGTTTAAAGATGCTCCTCCACCATAAGGTGGGAGAGTATATCCACCCATATCCCTCGAGGTAAGATGTCAGTCATCTACACACACACCCCATCACTCAAGTTAATTAGAATGATAAAAACAAGATTCAAACTCAAATAGTATATTCTCAAAACAGTATGTGTAATATCAAAAATAAAAATTTTATAATCGTGGAAAACCACAAAGATACATAGTGTCTTTAGGGAGATACATGAATATGAAAGGGTCCTATGAACCAACTCTTGGTTCTTACAACCAAGGTTCTACCCCTATATTTGTTAGTATCTCAAGTTTCAAAGTTTAGAACTTCAACTTGTGCACTAAAATTCACGTCTTCCTTTTTGTACCATTCCTCTCCTCGTAATATATATGTGGGTGGTATCCCATTAAAGCAATTTAGATGAGCATGCCGTTCATTTACATCATCTCTGTAGAAATATCTACTTGAGTTTACTATCATTGGTTGTGCTTTAGCAAAGTCACTTATGCACATGGGCTTCTTGTAATCATCAAACATAATAGTGATATTGTGAGGATTGTATTTTAGAATGGGTCCATAGACTCTATCGAACCAATCCTGGGATACATAATAGAATCGGTTGCCGCCATTTGACTTCTTCCATACTCTAATTATGACCTTTTCACAAAAGCCATATCTTTGGTTTATCATGAAGGCCTTCTTACTAAGTATGAGCTCTCCACTCGATATGTCCAAAGCGAGCTCAAGTTAAGGTAAAGAACATATCCCTGTACTTTGACGTCACCTTCTTGGATATTTTCCTTGAACCAAAGCTGTAGATCGGTAGTAAACCTATCAGGCACTTAATTTTGATGTTCAAGTTGGGCTTTAACATATAACTCCCATGCTTCTCCCACTCTATGTAAGTCTTCAAAACAAGGTAGTCTTTAGTTCCCTTTGAAGCTCGAACCACTTCAATTCCCCAATGGATATTGAATCCAACCGCATAATTGAAAAAGACCCTTTGCGCAAAATCACTTGGGAGTTCATCTAGACAATTAAGAAGATACATCTAAAAATAAGACAAGGAGAGAGAAAACCTAGTACACATGTGGACCAAAATTGACCCTATACTCCTTTTATTCATCAAAATTTGATTTTTATGGTTTCATTACAATATTATGGATGTCGCAAATCCAATTCTTTAAATATTCTCTTTAACTCTGATGACATGGTATTCTCTAACACCTCCCATGCCAATATGTGGTCTATAGTTATTTTCTAGTTTTTCTTTTCCTATGGCAGCTACAAGAGCTTCAAAATTCTTAGAAAATTTGGTAATCCTAAACATTTGGGAGCACATCGCCAAGTAGTAGAACCTGTCTTCTAAGCCTAACCATATTCTGAGTTGAAGTAGCTTGAGGCTGGCAAGCCAGTCTCTTGGACTATTGTCAATGTAGATAAAGAATTGACGAAAGGGTTCTTGGTGATGGGTAAGGTAACTACGGTCAACACTCTTCCAGCAAGTTGTGCTTCATGGCATGCCGAAGACTTTGGTCTCGATTTTTAAGTAAAAGAGTTCGCTTTCATCCCTTGACAACCATGTTGCCACATTGTTCAACACTGTAGCGCGGATAATGTTCCGTACTATCTACAATGGGTTCTCCTCAGTGCAATGTGCGTGACAATCTCTCTCAAAACAGACTAAAAACAAAGGAACAATAGATAACAACTGAGCTCACAGAGACACAACAGCAGACCCGACATATGACTCGACGATCTCAAAGAACCGATACAGACTTTGGCGTGGCAGCACACTCAGCTCTAGCTCAGGACTCACAGGTACAATGGGGTTGTCAAGGCTCAGATGTGCAGGGATGGTGAAGACGTGTTGTGTGTATAGTCTCGCTACTCTAGACGACCCCTACTAGACCATATATCTAGAAGATGATAATCATAACCCAACAGCTACTCCTCATATGTACAACCATTAAGAGCCACCAACGGCTCATAAATGTCAACCATCTAAGTCTATCCCCAAACTGAGTGGACCATTGTCCGTATCCTGCCACGTGTCACTGCCCAGCCCAGAGAGTCCATCCAGTGTGAACCAAACCAGACCAACTGTACTAACTATGTGTCCTATGAAAGTGACACTGTAGCATGCTAAAGGTTTTCCATCACAAGACCGCTCACTGTCTTGGTGAGAGGAATACTACAAAATTGTGAAAGAAAACCACTAGGTACTGTATATGTACAAAAGCGAGCTAAGAATCCGTCATCCAAGAGATAGAGTAGTGGTCACTGCTGCACTCGAAGTATTAGAATCTGGAGGTGGAGCCATCACATTTCTGGGAAAACTCTTGACTCTATGAGTGTCCTCCTCAAACCAACTCTCAGCGAAAGGAGCAGCCACTTGCTGCTCGGCAGATGGGAGTACTTGGCCTGAGGTGTACTGAGGTCACCGAATCGCACACCCATGTCGATGTGCGTCTGCAAAGCCATCACAAGGAGTCTTCTAAGAGGATGACATGTGTGATAAGGAGCCAAAGGTGCCAGGCTGCTAAAATCCCTACGGGTAGTAGTCAAACTACTTCTATGAAGGTGCACCTCCCCCAAATTGTCGATGACTATAATCTCCATATCCCACAGGCGTCTCTACTGATCTAGATGGACAAACCCAATGGTACCCCATGGTAGCCTGAGGCTGCTGAAACCCCATGTCCCCTTGGACTAGCATGTCCCAAAATCCTTGCATTTGAGCTTTGAGGTCATCAATTATCTAGGACTTTACATGCAGAGCCTGACGCAAGGCAAAAATGGTAGCATCTCTATCAGCAATGGCACTCTCTGCAACTCACAAGAAACCTTCCATGGCCGCATATGTGGCCGAGTGCTTTTGGTGGGTAGCTGCTAATTTCTCTACACCAAGTTGAATCATTGCAACTGCATTTCTTGACTCCTGCAGGTTCTCTTCAAAGATTTTGAGCAACGAAGTAGAGTCACTTCCACTGGAAGAAGCAGTAGTAGCACCTGGAGGTGTAGAGTACCCAAGAGGCACTGTAGTCGATGTCGGGGTGACAGTAGTAGTAGGATGCCCAAGAGGCACTGCAGTGGTTGGAGTGATAGTGGTAGCAGGTTCAGTGGGTGAGCTGGAGATGGGAGAGAATGACGAAGGTACCACAGGTGCTACCGAGAATGGTGTGGTAACAGTGCCAGTAGTATAGATGGGAGTAGTAGGGAGAGGTACCTGTAGAAGAGAGACCACCTCAGTAGCAGGAGTGGGCATACCAAGAACAGCTGAGCTCACAACCCCCTCTGGCACTGTAGAGACAGAGACGGAGGTAGAAGAAGAACGTCTTGGAGGATGCGTCACCCTAGTTTGACTCTCTAAAAATGACAAAGATCGTAGTGTCTCTGTCGTATCTTTGACCATTTTGACTCTTTTCTTTTGTTTTTTCTTCTGATCATTTGTGCCAAGAGACTTTGTTTTTGCACACAATGGCAATGCTACACCTCATCTATTTCAAGGGGGTTGATGCAGATGTTTATCACCCAAGCCAACAGTGGCGTGGCAAAACATTGGAAGCTAGATTGAGGTGACTGCACTTGTGCTCTAACCTTTTGCCCTGGTCTGCAATGATGTAAATAGGATCTGATGAAACCCACATGGTATGTTCTTGAAACCATCTCTCTTTTTAAGTGCTAAGACTTGTCTCACTAAAGTTTATTATTTTGCATTTTAGTTATGGAAGATATTGCTCTCGACCAGAAATAGCAGCCTAATGATCCTTTGCTTAATCATGCATTGGCTCAACAAATTTACAAAGAGGAAGAGATTCGGGTGGCTCAAGGATATCTCAGTGCTTTGGCTGCAACCCAACAAGACGAGTCAGCACTTCAAGGGGAGCCACTGAATTATAGGCAATGCAGACAGTTATGCCCGAATCACTTCATACGCAACACATTATTTTGAGTCAGTGGAAATGCTAAGGCTTCTGCTCCCTTGAAGGTTTCAAATCTGCAACACACTGTCCTCGCACGAAATATCCTTGCAAGATTTATCCAAGTGTATAGATCGCCACCAAATAATAATCAAGTGGCAATTTACTTTGTGCAACAATGTTATTGCTACTATGTATTGCAGCTCAAAGTTGATTGGAACGATCATCCCACTACAGGAGGTGTTGGGAAAGGGCGCCCAACCGAGAAGATTCATGCACGGAAAGCTAATCAAGAAGACCCTCCTTGCAAGAGAGGTTACACATATTTGCCCAAAGAAACCACAATTATTGAGCAGCTTGCAACCCAAGGCGTGGATTTGGCAAGTCAAGGAGAGACCCCAGCTATGTTTCACGCTCGTATAGTAGAGCTAGAAAGAAAGCTGGCATGGTATGAGGCAAGGTATGGGCCTGTTAACAAAGAAGATATGGGCAATGCCAGCCCAAGTGATTTAGTTGGCAATTTAGAATTTTGTGTATCTGATCTCTTTGGAGAACAAGACCATGATTTAAATTAAATCTCCCAAACAATACATAGCTCTTTTTGTATCTTAAATCTCAAGATTAGTAATTAAAACCTCTTTTTGGTATGTAAATCTCTATTTGTTGGAACAAATGGACGTGATAGATGTTGTTGCAATTGTGTAAATTATGTTCTCTCTACTACCCTCTTTTTAGCAAAGAGAGAGAGAGAGAGAGAGAGACAAGGTATGGATTGTAAAGCTCATCCGTCCCCTCAATCACAGGCACCATGTCATCAATTTCTTTGACATCTGAACATTCCGGATCAATATCTTCCGGATTCCATTCCATTTCATCATCAGAATTGAGCTCATTTGCAACTTCTTCATGTGTTTGGAAGCGCCCAAAGCTTTCTTCTGTGTCACGTGTAGCTAACTTCGCAAGCTTATGCATAAGTCGCATGTTACAGAAGACATACACCAAGTCCGCAGCTCGTTTAGGACTTAATCGATTTCTTTTTTTCATATGTACGAAAGCGAATGAAGACCAGTTTCTTTCATAGCCACCACTTGAGGCGGAAACGGATAATACTCTCACAGCCACATGTTGAAGTTTCACTTTTTCTCCACCGTACTCTTTCCACCAAATTGGTGCGCTAATCGTCTTGATAGCATCTATATACCAAGGATCCCCAAACGTTCCCTCTCTACTAGTATATGTCGTCTTTTGTGTGTATGCCACATGTCCATCCAAATTTCCTAATAGTTGAGCACACACTTTCTTGAAATCACTGATCACTTCTCTGTTTGAAGATAGCTCGTGCATCTGGAACTTGGGATCCAAGACAAAACCTGCTCCATGTAAAGGAGTATGCAACTACTCCCATCATCTTTTGACAAATTTCATCATCATGGATTTCTCTTTTCCTGCATAAGATGTACTATCTTTTAACTTGAGAGTGTCTTCATGTATGTACCAGTAAACCCGTCCAAAGATAGAGGATTCTTTGTCCACTAATCGTATCAGATGAGTGAACGGTTCTGTGACAGTAACTATTTTGCCTACATTGCTCCAAAAAACAAGAGAGTTTTCAAGCTGATAGCATTTGGAAGTAGCAGGTTCATACTTGGGATATTTATCAAGCCAAATGTCCCATCTTCTATCTGCCAATGTTTCAACAAGGGCTACTTTTACCTATTGCAGTGTGGAGAGAACGTAATATGTTGTCGCAAAGTGGGTCACACAAAAAATCTGTAAAGTTTTTGTTGGGGACTTTGTTCTAAACAAAGCGTAAGAAAATGAATGCTCTCTTATAAACTTCACCAAGTGGTTTGCATTTAAAAGAGTTTGCTTAATAAGAAGGAACTTTTCCAAAGTCCTTTAAGAGAAAATTCAAAGTGTGAGCAACACATGGAACCCATGTAATCTCTGGATACTTTGCTTCAATTTCCAGCTGCTTTGTAGTTAGATGCATTATCTGTGACAATGGTTGTCACATATTTAGGTCCTCTTGCTCTTCTAACTGAAAGCTCATAAACTCCAGCAAGATATCCACCAGTTTTTCCTTTCAAGGATGTATCAATCGCTTCAAGAAAGATGGCACCTCTTGGACAAATCAACATCACATTAATCAATGGTTTCTTCTGGCAATTTTTCCAACCATCTAGAGCAATTGTGCATCCATATGCCGGCACCAATCAAGAGTTGTGCGTTGTAAAATATTCTCTGATGTTGTTTTTACTTTATCTAAATATTATGTACGCATCTTATTATAAGCAGGAACCACAAACCCCTTCTTCGCTGTGCTCATTAAAGCATCTTTGAAGATAGGATTTCGAATGACATTAAAAGGAATTCCACATGCAACAAATGCTTGAGTCCAGTTAAGATGGAGTTCACGCAGCCATTGTTTCCCAAATGCCTATTGCAATGTAGGATCACTTGGTGCAAATTCTCCTCCAGTCCATGCTTCACTTCCGCTTATGTTAGAAGTAGAGCTTCCGGTAGGATTAGAGCTACAACTCCCAGCAAAGGATGAATGGCACCCTCCTTGACCTATTCCTTAGCCTATAGTAGGGGTCGAGTGAGGGTTTTGATCATTCTCGAGTGTCATCTTGATGTCCCTAGCCATAGATGGAGCCATCATTTTGGGACCTCCCTTTTTTTTGCCCTCAAGAATTCTCTTTGCCTTAAGCGCCCAATCGGGAAATTTTTCAGCAATACCTCTTGGGGGGTATTTGCAAGCTGTCACGTTTCCAGGAATTTTGAAAACATGTTCTTTTATCCTGTGAGCATTTTCACTAAAATTATGGCCTCAGGTCTTACACCTCAGCTTTGATGTATTCTTCCCACTGACCAGTTCATCTACGTAGTTCCACTCGTATCCTTTCACCATCTTCTTTAGATCTGCAAACTCCAACAGAACTAGTTACTAAAGACACATCTAAAATAAAACTCTAATACCATTTATATTACTCTATTCATTAACGTTTTCAACTTCTTTAAATTTAAATACCAACAATAATTTTTTCTCAAGTGTGAGGCTTCACTTTACACCTGAATCATGATAAATAAATCGCTTGATCTATCTTAATAACTTCCAAGTGTGAGTAAACTCTACACAAAGCAAGATATCTTTAAAAGACCTATCTAAATTAACTCCAAGTGTGAGTGTAACTCTACACATGGCAAGCAATCAAAATTCACTACTTTGTAAATCTCTTCTAGGTGTGAGAATACCTCTACACAAAGAGAGAGATTATTATTTAATCTACCTAAATTGTCTGTAGTGTGAGTATTACTTTACACATGAAAGTCAATCATTAGATAAATCTAGCGTAAGCTACTTCCAAGTGTGAACATAGTTCAACACACAACAAGTAACTCTTAACTTTAACTATTTAACTAAAGTTACTTCTAAGTGTGAACACAGTTCAACACAAAGCAAATAACTGCTAACTTTAACTACCTTGAATCACCTCCAAGTGTGAGTTTCTCTACACAAGGCAAGTAGTCATTAACTATCTTACTTAATTTACCTATTAGTGTAAGATATACTTCACACAGAGCAGGTAACTCAGACCTCCAAAGCCTAAAAAAATAAATATATCCAAGCTCTAAATTTTCACTAGAAAAAATATGGCTAAATATAAACTAGAATTTTTATATTTTTCTTCGTGTTGTAAGGCTCACCTATAGGTGAGATGAGAGAAGAGAGATCGATGGAATGAAAACAGTCCGTTTCAGCGTATATAAACAAATTTATTTCGATGTAATTAATATTTCGATCGAAGTACTATTTTGATCAAACTAATATTTCGATTGAATTGATGAGAAATTATACGATACGGTGTTTTTGCTGAGTTGGCACTGTATAATACGGCCGAATAAAGATAGGTGTCGTATAATACGCCCGTTTAAGACGTATTATACATACACCGTATAACGTACAATGCAACTTAGCTAATGACTAGAAGTTGATGATCCATATCTTCCAAGGTAAACTTAGCAGCAAGAACATGAAGAGCTGGGTCGAATAATCGAAGAGGGACTAAACATTCTTGACCATACAAGGCTTTAAAGGGTGACATTTTGAGGCTACGATGGTGAGAAGAGTTATAAGCAAACTCAACTAGGGAAAGAAACTTGATCCATTGTTGGGGCTGTTGGTTGCAGTATGCTAGAATCATATCTTCAATGACTTGATTCACTCGCTCAGTTTGACCATCAATCTCCGGATGATATGCTGAGCTGAGATTTAGTTGGGTACCCAGAGATCAAAACATGCCTTGCCAAAACTTAGAAGTGAATTTGGCATCCCGATCATTCACTGATGATTCTTGCAGGGATTGCATGTAATCTTACTACCTCTTTGACAAATACTTGGGCTATGTCGATGGAGATGGTTGTCTGCTTGACTGGAATTAGATGTGCCACCTTAGTGAGCTTATCTACTATGATAAAAATAGAATCATAGTTTCTAGTTGTCTTTGATAGACTAGTGACAAAGTCCACACTTCATCTGAGAAATATCTAGGGGTTGAATCTTTCCAGGTAGTAAAGAAGACCATCTGCTAAGGTATAGTTAGTTAAGTGTTCCCTCGGGCTCTGAGCTTGAATCTCTTGCAGAAGAGGTCTAAAATAGGGGTCTACCTGAATTTCTTGTTGAACTTCCTTGGGTAAAGAAGAGCTAAGGAGTGAATTAGTCAGGGTTGATGAGGACAAGACTGCTGGTCAAGAGGTCTTTGAGTCTATTGAAGGCAACATCTCTCCCCAACAAAAAAAAGAAAGAGCTGTCCTCAACTCGAATAAAATACGTAATTGATGAAGCTTTCTTGGATACGTCTTGTGGCTTAACTTCTTGTCAACGCTTTCAACTTGACTTCTCTCTTACACTTCTTCATCCCCAAAAATCTACTAATATAATATTGGAGTCATGGGCAATCTTTCTTAATAATCTATCTTCTTCAATAAGTCATTGCGTTTGTGGCTTCTTGATATGCTACTTCTTATTTATAAGCTACTGGTAATCTCTTCTTTATCAGCACTTGTTATTCTCTTATTTTTGCGATCTTCACTCTCTTGTAACTTAGTCATTTTCTTATCTGATGGCATCTTCGCAAGAAGACTTGGTTCTTCTTCCTGATCGCCAAAATGAGAGCACCTGTAGTGTTAGGAAATAAGACGTAGCTAAATAGATAATTGAGTAGATTACTTAATGGAGAGAGACAGATTTATATACACGAGATTATAGAGTAGAGAGAGAGAGAGAGAGAGAGAGAGAGTACACACGATATACGTGGTTCACCCAATGTGGGCTATGTCCACGGGAAAGCAACCACTCAATGGCTTTAGTACTTCAAAACAAGAAGTAGTTTACAAAGGGATTATACCCTTAATGGAGCTCCCGCCTTGCTTCACTCTCACCACCTCACACTCACCTTGTTGCATCAACTTCACACTATGAAATGTGTGTAGAAATGGACTCCTTTTATAGGCCAAAAGGGCTGCCCTCTCTTATGAGAGACAGCCATGTGTAGCCGCCCTTGTGCGAATAAGTCCAAATCGGACCCTCCAATCCGCCCATGTGTGGCCGCCCTTGAGAAGACAAGTCCGCTTTTGAATTCGGCCACTGGCCATTGAATTCGGCCACCGGCCACCGGCCATTGACTTCCGACCACCGGCCATCGGCCATTGACTACCGGCCAACCGACCGGTTGTTTTCCGACCACTTTTCGGCCGCCGTCCGGTCATCATATTCCGGCGAAAAAGAATATTCCGGCGAAAAAAAAGTCTCTAATTCTTGTCCGTGAAAATTTAAAGTTGCCCCTGATTCTTGTCCTTTAAAGTTGCCCCTGATTCTTGTCCGTGAAAATTTTGGTTTCCGGTGAGTGATTTTCCTTCACGCACGATGGCTTCTCCTCATAATGGGGGCCTTACAAATGTGCGCTTTTACCACAAAAAATTACAAGGGTAAATCAGGCTCCATACTTAACATGTAGCGCGGATAATGTGTCGTGCTCTCTACAGTGGGTGCTCCTCAGTGCAATGTGCGTGACAATCTCACTCAAAACAGACTAAAAAAAAAGGAACAATAGATAACAACTGAGCTCACAGAGACACAACAGCAGACCCAAACATATGACTCGACTATCTCAAAGAACTGATACACACTCTTGTGTGGGAGCACACTCAGCTCCAGCCCAAGACTCACATGTGCAATGGGGTTATCGAGGCTCAGTTGTGCAGGGATGGTGAAGACGTGATGTGTGTATAGTCTCGCTACTCTAGACAACCTCCGCTAGACCATATATCTAGAAGATGATAATCATAGCCCAGCAACTACTCCTCATATGTACAACTATAAAGATCCACCAACGACTCATAAATGTCAGCAATCTAAGTCTATCCCCAAACTAAGTGGAGCACCATCCGTATCCTGCCACGTGTCATTGCCCAACCCAGAGACTCCATCCAGTGTGAACCAGACCATACCAATTGTACTAAGTGTGTGTCTTGTGAAAGTGACATTGCAGCCTGCTACAAATACTATGGCCAAAATCTCATTCCCCCGGCTAAAGCATTCAAACGCCACTTTGGGAGCCATTTGTTACTAGAAAACAAACACTCAAGGAAATTACAACACCGTTGTTGAACATTTCAACCACTTCACCATAACTCAAACCAAATACTTCCATTCAAGAGGACAAGTCAAACAGGTACCCACCAACCAATGTCACTTGTAGACGCATCATAAATACAATATCCTTTCCCAAATAGCATGCATGAATGTGTGCACGATGCATAACTAGCTCGACTAGTATCAAGCTTTAGGCTATCCCCATAACCTTAAGCACCTTGCTCTGATACCAGAGAGTGATACTTCAATTGAAATCCCATCGTGATCTCCAAAATGAGAGCACCTATAGCGCGGATAATGTGTCATGCTCTCTACAGTGGGTGCTCCTCAGTGCAATGTGCGTACCAATCTCACTCAAAACAGACTGAAAACAAAGGAACAATAGATAACAACTGAGTTCACAGAGACACAACAACAGACCCAAACATATGACTCGACTATGTCAAAGAACCAAGACAGACTCTAGCCTGACAGCACACTCAGCTCCAGCCCAGGACTCACATGTACAATGGGGTTATCGAGGCTCAATTTTGCAGCGATGGTGAAGACGTGCTGTGTGTATAGTCTCGCTACTCTAGACGACCCCCGCTAGACCATATATCTAGAAGATGATAATCATAACCCAGCAACTACTCCTCATATGTACAACTATAAAGAGCCACCAATGGCTCATAAATGTCAGCGATCTAAGTCTATCCCCAAACTGAGTGGACCACCGTCCGTATATTTCCACATGTCATTGCCCAGCCCAAAGTGTCCGTCCAATATGAACCAGACCAGACCAACTGTACTAACTGTGTGTCCTGTGAAAGTGGCATTCTAGCCTGCTACAAATATTATGGCCAAAACCTCATTCCCCCGGATAAAGCATTCAAACGCCACTTTGGGAGCCATTTTTTACTAGAAAACAAGCACTCAAAGAAATTACAACACCGTTGTTGAACACTTCAACCACTTCACCATAACTCAAACCAAATACTTCCATTCAAGAGGACAAGTCAAACAGGTACCCACCAGCCAATGTCACTTGTAGACGCATCATGAATACAATATCCTTTCCCAAACAGCATGCATGAATGTGTGCACGATGCATAACTAGCTCGACTAGTATCAAGCTTTATGCTATCACCATAACCTTAAGCACCTTGCTCTGATACTAGGTGAGAGATACCCTCCCTAGGGGCCTATGCACAAAATATACAACTTACACCTTTATACAATTTTCAATATACATAAGAGTTGCAGAAGCGTTTGCATAGGGGAGGAACTCTTAGCACTTGACCAAGCATGGAGTTTAGGCCATGAGCCGGACTGCATCCAGAGGCACCTAGCGACTAGTGCTACCCTTGAATGGGTGTTATGAATGAAAGGGTACTCAAGAAAAACATAACATTGTGGAGCGTGAATATATGTGTACACCGCATTACGGGAAGAAAGAGAGAGAGTATAATGGAGGATGAAATAGAGTCCAAAAAGACGTGAGAGAATGACAACAGAGAATCTTTAAATGCCCCATCTAAATAAAGGCAACCATGTATTAATGCAATGACAAAATTTGGATATACCATAACATCAAAAACATTTATGACAAAATAACTAGCAAAGCATCACACCCTATGTAGGGATCAACTGGTTCACCCATCTACTTCCTCTCTACTACGGATAGAGAGAATTTCACTTCTGCGGGAGTGAGCCAAAACACCTCCTACCTAAGCCAGACATAAGTTGAGGCCGCTTCACCTCCCTCCATCAACCCGAGTTCTAAAACTATTCCAACTACTAGTAGGTGGTAGTGTATCAACACAAACCATACCAGCTTAGGCGCCACGTCTACTTCCTCTCTACTACGGATAGAGAGAATTTCACTTCTACGGGAGTGAGCCAAAACACCTCCTACCTAAGCCAGACATAAGTTGAGGCCGCTTCACCTCCCTCCATCAACCCGAGTTCTAAAACTATTCCAACTACTAGTAGGTGTTAGTGTATCAACACAAACCATACCAGCTTAGGCGCCACGTCTGTTTGATGTTCGGCACCGGGTGTTTAGTCAAAGACAAAGAAAAACCCTCAATGCGTTAGCCATGTAGGTCATTCAACCCCCGACGCACTAACCGTGTAGATGATCCTAACAAAAAGACGAAGACCTAAGAAACACCCCTGATCCAGCAAATCCCAGGTCAACGACCCTTTTGTCTAAGGCTAAGAAATGTAGGTGATCCTAGTCTTGTACTGGCGTTGCCATGAGAAACATAACACTAGTCCAATCAAATAGCACTTTCCATATGCACAAACAATCTTTTCCAAGTAGTTTAAACTGTACAGGGTCTCTACCCTTACATGTCAACCATAAACCATCTAGATCACTTCATGATCTAATCCCAAAGCCATAAACCATAATCTGATCACATCACATGGGTGAGCGCTCAACCCAGTTCGCATGAGGCACAACCAATCCTGCATAACCACCTTAGAACATAACATGGCTGCAAAAATTTTGGCAGCATAACCATATCGAGAAGAAAAAAACCAAGAGCCACACCGGCTTCAACCAAAAAATCACAACCATAATCCATGAGGGAATCTCAACCCTTAACCACAAATCATATTCACAATAAACCAACTCCCATACCTGGAGTTTGACATATTCCCTGGAGTCAATCAGAGTCCACACACATGACTCTTAAGACATGAGCTTTTTCACACATAAAATAAGTCCTACCAGCAACTAAAAATGAAATAAATTTCCAATTTTGACAACATCCAACCATGCAAGTTGAAGCATCACATCTGCACTGTGAGGGCCATACCTAGACTCGACCCTACTCACCTTCCTCAGTCCTCCAGACCGTTCCAGGGAATGACGTAGATCTATCTGCAGGTATCCCTCCCACTTGGGACCGACACTCAAACAAGACTCCGGTCTATCTCGAATGCCAACCCAAGGGGATACATCCCTTAATTCAATGATTCTATCCACTTCTCATAGTCAATCTATCCTGACAGCTTTCCGCACCCAAAATCATGGTCCTTAGTCTTGATTCTCTTGATCTTTAACTTGAGGTTCTGCCCTTGATTTCTTGTTCTCCCTTGGTTCATGGCAATAACCTCTTTTTCCTAACAAGCAGGCACGGTAGTTATCACTTTCCCCTAAGAAGAGGGATCTTGCAATCCTACCTGGTCTTGCTCGTCCCCCATTACCCATTTTTATCCCACTTAGTCCTAGTGTTTAACATAAAAAATTTAAATCAACATCCGGCCATCTGACCCTCCTGATCCGCCCACCCACCAAACCATTTCATGAAAATCCCTTCAGGAGGTAGTACTTAACTACTACAAAATCAGGAAGACAACAGTCTATCAGACATCATCAAACAACAAGCAGCATGCAATCTGTTGCATACCCTCATTCAGGGAAATTCATCTGGTTGTTCCCACCAGATCTTTATTTAGAAACTTTTAATTCATTTTCTTTCCTTTATTTGCTATAATTAGCTTGTAACTAGTCTCCTAACTAATCACGCAACACATTTAGTTTCAATCAATTCATTGTGCCTCCCCATTCAAGCCAAGATAATTGGTTACAAGCCATCAAAATGGCAACACCTTCACAATATTTCCCAAAATTAAGTGTTTGGGAAAGGCTCGTCAAGTAATTTAATCATTCCTTCCTAAGTATTTTATTTTGAGAGGTATAGCACCATCTGGTGACAGATGCATAGGATAGCCCCTATATTCCTAGCCTTTCCAGATCCTTTTTAAGCAACCAAGTCAAACAAATTTTCTTAATTAAATTCACATCATACTTCACCCGGCCGGAAAAAAATAAAACAAACCCATTCATCCCTTATCCCTCGGGCATGAATGACCTAGGTATAACAACTTATCGATTACACTGCCCTAGCCGAAAAGGGTCAATCTTCGTCAAGTTCCCCAAGAGAATCCTCTCAATGGGCCGGCCTTTCAATCAAATTGACCCCAAGAAGATCCATCTTGGTTTTTGATCATTTCCAGAGAATCTTCAAAACTCTTAGTTAAATCTATGTTTTGCAATGGGCTATCCCTATCACCTCTCGAGATTCTTTTTTAACTCCTAGTTGGTAATTTCGAGGTTCATTCATTTGTCAACCTTAATTCCTATTTTCATTAATTATCTACCAGCCAAGTTTATTTAGAAAATGCAAACGAGTTTTTGCCATAGGCATTTGATGGTTAATGTCTCTTCGGAAATGCCAACTTTTTAAGTTCAATCCCCGTTTTGTCAATTCCCAGGTTTTTGAAATCCTTTGCCATCCATGGGAAATCTCCATGTAAGCTTGTAGAGTTTTCGATATGGAGGTCAATTCCGCGAAGTTATCCCCTATCTCCCCCATCCCGTATTTGCAAACAAACTTGAAATCGACAACTTTAGAAATACTCTTTAATACCAAAAATTGAACTACTTCTATCGAGTTTAGACAACTACTATTTTCTTATGGTGTATAGCTTTCCATTTTAGGAAGCTAGAAGGTCGTCCTATAATTTATGAGTCTTCGAGCTTTCCACTAAAGCTTAAACCTAAAATACAAGGTAGTCACACCTAAGTGCAAAGTTACCATTAATGCTTAGCTTAAGAGTGCAAATCTACCTTTTGAACTTAACACTAGGTTGGTAATGGGACACTTTTATGTCCTGTTAAGTGACCATTTTCCTTGAATTATGTCAAGAGTTTCAAAATGGATTTTGAGGTGCTATCTATCTAGAAAGTTGTCTCATGAGCTGAAAAAAACTCGACATTTTTTTGGAATATCAATTCCATCTTTAACCTTGTCCTTGCACAACATTTCACAACCTAAACTGTGTGAAAAAACGAGTCCTATTTTTGGCTTTTTTCAACTTTTTGCAACTATACCACTCTAGAATTCATGTTTGTGAGGTCTATAATTCTAGAGAACTATCTTTAGTAGTCCTCAACATGTCCTGATGCTTCTAGGGAGAAATAAATGTTAAAGTTGTAAGTTATGACCAAATTACAAAAATTGTCAAATCCTGTTTTTTAGCCAATTTTAGCTCTTCTATGAATTTTTTGGTGGCTTTCATAATATCCAAATGCAGTTTTGATTTTCTATGTCGCATATTGTAACATAAAGCTAATATTCCTTAAGTTTTAGGGCACCTAATACCCTATTTTGCATAGTAGACAACGATGGTTGATTTTTTCAATTACAGAAGAAAACGAAACATTCTACTATATCAAGTATAGCTTTTTCAATATTGTTAGTTTCTTGTGACAACTACATGCATTTTGTAGGTAGTAACCATATCTAGTCATGAGGATCAAATTTGGCTAGATATTGAATAGTTTCTATGGGATTCCACAACTCATAATGTTGAACCCATTTTTTTCATGTTTGCTGTATTTAGCACTTCATATCTGTCCCCAAGGTTTCCCTTGGTAAGAATTCTTTTGACATGATCCATGGCTCCTTATGAACCTAAAGGACAATAGGGAACTAAGAAAAAATGCATATATTATTTGTATTGAGCGTGGCTATAGAAACTTTGATGATATGTTTGCAGAATGGTAAAAATTCAACCTTTTTTGTACCTATTTCTTTTGGCAAAACAAAAAATAGTGAGTGAGAAGCAATCATATGTTCTGATCACCAACCCATTGAAGTTAACTAGGGAATTTATCTCAAGTCCTACAAAAATCCCTAATCTTATTTTTATGCAACAAAATGTAAGAAATGACTGTTTTCATGAAAATGTACTGGTCCATCAACTTTGGAGGCTTGGTGTGACCAAAAGATGAAAATTTTTACAAGTTTCTTATTTTTTCCATGTGTAGTAGGCCTTGAACTATAACCTCATGAAAGGATTTTACAAAATGAGTGGATCTACTATGGTTTTGGAGGTTTTTTTCGAAACCCTGAAAGGACACTTTTATGTCCTGTTAGGTTACCAACCTAGTGTTAACTTAATGATGCATAGATACTCTTAGTACTTAAGCCTAATTGCGAGGTTTTCATTAAATCTTAAACCTAAAATACAAGGTAGTCATTAAAGCTTACACCTAAGTGCAAAGTTACCATTAAAGCTTAACTTAAGAGTGAAAATCTACCTTGGAAGCATAGCTTAATGATGCATAGATACTCTTAGCACTTAACCCTAATTGCGAGGTTTCCAGTAAAGCTTAAACCTAAAATACAAGGTAGTCACTAAATCTTACATCTAAGTGAAAAGTTACCATTAAATCTTAGCTTATGAGAGAAAATCTACCTTTAAAGCTTAAGTTTATGATTCATAGATTCTCTTATCACTTGACCCTAATTGTGAGGTTTTCATTAAAGCTTAAATCTAAAAATGCAAAGTAGTCACTAAAGCTTACATCTAAGTGAAAAGTTACCATTAAAGCTTAGCTTATGAGTGCAAATCTACCTTTTAATCTTAACTTAATGATGCATAGATACTCTTATCACTTAACCCTAATTGCGAGGTTTCCATTAAATCTTAAACCTAAAAATGCAAGGTAGTCACTAAAGCTTACATCTAAGTGCAAATCTACCATTAAAGCTTAGCTTACGAGTACAAATCTACCTTTGAAGTTTAACTTAATGATGCATAACTACCATTAATACTTAATCTTAATTCCAAGTTTATCATTAAAGCTTAAACCTAAAATGATGCACATAAACCTTCCTAGTATTAGAACACATGGATTAATTAATCCTACTAGAAATGAAGATTACCTCCTCTAAACAAGAGGGAAGTGAGGTTGAAGTCCTTCTTGAAGAGATGTGAGGCTCAAGGAGGAAGGAAAGGGTTAGGATGAAGAGGAAGGAGCTTCTTCACAAAATCCTCAAGGGTTTGGCTTTCAAGAGAGGGAGAGAGCAAGAGCAAGGTTTAATGGGAAACCTTGATTTACTTAGGCATAATCTTGAGCATGGCAAGTATGCAAGTAGCTTAGCAATATGCGTGTGTAAAATTACAAAGGAGAGGGGGTGCTTATATAGGAAATGGTGGGTATTCTTTTCTCAATTCCTATTGGACCCCAATTCTCTTCTCAATTCCTATTGGACCCCAATTCTCTTCTCAAATCCTATTGGACCCCAATTCTCCTCTCAATTGCTATTGGACCCCATTTCTCTTCTCAAATGCTATTGGACCGCAGTTCTCTTCTTAATTCCTATTGGATCCCAATTCTCTTCTCAAATACTATTGGACCCCAATTCTCTTCTTAATTCCTATTGGACCCCAATTTTCTTCTTAGTTCTTATCTCTTAACTTTATCTTTCAATCAAGTTAGTCCCTTTTTCTCCGAATTCCCGATCTAGATCAGTTCCCCCGTGGATCTTCACGAAGAAGTATAAAAATAATCTTAATCTTTTTGGAAAAATATAGGGATGACGTAATTTCTTATCCAAAATATCCTTGTCTTTTCATTCTTGAGTAAAGTCTCGTTGTCCGCATGACTTCTTTGTTGGTCTTGCTTTTTCTAAATTATTTTCTAGGTTGAAAAAAAGTTCTAAATGGCTCTAGGGTTCAGGGAGGGACCTTACATGCACTTTACCTCTCTAGCAGATAGAGCTAGTTTTGACCTAGAAAGGTGGAAAGCAATCATACCCATGCACATGAGACATCCACATCAACCCATAAGGTTACATACATTTTATAATAACAGTCCATCACCATAAACATGATGCAAAATAACTATGACCTTTAGGTCGACCATAAACAGTAACTTCACGCATATGCAAAAAAATAGCTTTTTTCCATTTTCGAGAGCATGCATGACATGAAAATGAAAGTGTCTGACCTCAAACCAATGCATCAAGTTCAGCTCCATAATATAGACTAACACTCTATCACATCACTTCACCCCTATGATCCTCACATAGCAAACCATAACCCAAAAAGAACACCACTTTAATCATAGCTGCCTATGCGATTCGGGATGACTAGCTATATATTCTCACATATGTTTATGGGCATATAATAGCTGAAATCAACTCACCAAAAAAAACCATAAATCATACATAAGCGGCTCAGTTAACTCGCGACATCATGTATGGTACTCCCCCTAGGTAGCACCCCTACACGCGTAGGTAAAACGGTTATGGAAGGATTAATAACTTGCAAAATCGAGGTGATAACGGAGACCTAAATACATTTATCATCAATTTTTATCAAGATTTTCAATTGGTTAAGTGGGTTTTCCCATCCGGTGAATCTATATAGTGGTTCTCCAAGGAGCCTAGGGTCAAACCAAGTACGGTGGTGGGCAGCAAGCTATTTTTTTACCATATCTCTTACCTCGTGCATGATTTTCACATGACACCTAAGAGAGAAAACGTTCTAAATGATGTTCTTTATATCTAGTTTGAAGGGTTCGGACTGATTCATAATGGTTTGTGAGCTATGACCAAAACAGGGTTCCTACCGCTTCTCTGACGTGACTGATTTATAACGGTTTGTGAGCTATGACCAAAACAGTGTTCCTACCGCTTCTCTGACGTGAAACAAAAAGCACTTTTTATGCACGGACGTGATCATAAAACAATGCATTGGGGTCCGAAATTAAAATGCATTGTTTTCGGACCCCGAGGGCTGCTAAATATGGCACGTACTCAGACCAGTACGCCTTGGTTAGAGCTTAGTATAGCAATTTACGGCATTAAATTCCGACTCGTATGGGCCGTTTTAGCCTAAACCGATTTTTCCTAAAGTTGTACGGGGAGGCACCGGGGCTCGAGGCTATGTGGGAACAAGTTCCAGGCCACTCAGAGCCAGCTTTAGCATCTAGGGGGCGCCCTCTTGTCTTGTGGGAGTTGTAGGAGAGTTTCCAAGCTTGAGAGTGAGTGTGAGAGCCAGTTAGACTAGCTAATTGGACACTTGGTAGGCAGGTAACTAGACTTGCCAATGCATGAAGTGAGTGCTCATTCAGATGCAAATAGCAAGCCTGGTCGATTTTCAGCTTGGAGGATCCTATTTAAGAGTGTGCCTTTTCACACACACACACACACGCACACACACCTTGGGGAGGTGCTGCCGGCACACACAGTTTTTGGAGGAGAAGCAAAGGAGGGAAGTACTGCCGGATTCTCGTCTTGAGAACCCAATTGGATCAAAAAATCGAGAGGATTTTCAGTCCCTAATCACGCTCTTTTCTCGCAGTTTATCATTTAAAGTAGTGAGTATAAAATGGCCTCGGCAAAGAGAACTCGGTTCGGTGGTGCCCACAACCGCGAGGCGGGAACAAGCAATGTGAACGAGAAAAGGAAAGCTCCCATGGACGACCAAGCACCGGCCATCTCATGGGTCAATGACGAGGAAATGGAGGAGGTAGATACATTTCCATTCAAGTTGTTTAATTTAACATTGCATACGATAAGTTAGGAAAGAACATATTCCTAAACATGTTGGAGAAATCCGACGAAAACCTCGGCATTTGAATTCAATTGTATATTAAATTCTAAGTAGGAAAGAATGGTTGATGGATATACTGTTTGAAATAGGAAAGAATGTCTGCTAGGGAAAATTTAGCTTGACATGTTCATTTCTATTTCCAATGTTGATACTAGTTTGAACCCCACCCTGATCATAGGGGGCAGAGTTCCTGGTTAAGAGCTCTTGAATCCATGACTATTGGTTAAGCGGTGGATAACCCATGACTTGATTTCTATGCGGTGGGAACCCACGTCTTGCTTTCTATGCAGTGGGAATGTCCATGTCATGCTTTCTATGCGGTGGACATACCTAGTTGTATGGGCAGCTAGGCGATAACGGGAGGAGTAAACTCTCGCTGGAGGGGGGATGTTGTACCTCCAGAACATTGGAATTTTAATGAATAAGTTTGAGTATAATTTTTACTAGAGCTCTGTCTTGGTGCCGCTTTGCAATACTGGTTGAAGGGCTGTCTTAACGAACATTGTGATTCGGAACCTAATCAAGGAATGTTTATGTTGAACAATTATTGTGGTAGTAATTAGGACACACAAGGAAGTGTGAGTGTGGGGGTGGAAAGTGGGGTCTTGGCTCAGGTTGCCAATGCCTATGAGAAGGGTGGTCCCGATTGGTCGGGAACTCTCTGTCCCCATAGTGTTTAAATCGATACTAGTAATACTCATTGCCCCTAGAGCGGCGAAGTCTCAAGTGTACGTGCCTCTGAAACATGGGAAAAAAGGTACTCAAGATTTCTCTCCTCTTGGAAGGTGGGTCTTAGGATCGCTAGATAGGTTAAGTACGCTTCCCCTACGAGGTGGAGCTAGATCTCATTGCTAGTAGGCCCGAATTCGACTCACTTTGTGATGAGAGATCGTCTGCTAGTTGAACCTTGAACCACTTTGTTTGCTTCTGCTATAGATCTAGTGGCCACTAGGTTCACCATCAGATCCGCCGTTTGATACGGCGGGGTGGGGACCTCACACCTGGTATCGAGCTTTCGCTTTCTCGTTCACGTTGCTTGTTCCCGCCTCGCGGTCGTGGGCACCACCGAAGCGAGTTCTCTTTGCCGGCGGGTCCATACTCTTTACATGAGGACATCTCAAATTTTTCACGTTGGGGAGGATGTAAGGTCTCTGACCCCGACCAAAAAGAGCACCCTTGTACCATGAAATGAACATAATAAAAAAAACTTACTATTTTTAGCATTTTTTCGAATTCTGTCAATGCCATGATGTTTAGAATGTTTTAAAGCTTCGAAATGTGAATTGAAATAATTTTTGTAAAAAATAAAAATAAAAAATAGTAAATTTTTGGTCACCCGTCCCGTCCAATTTTGACCGTCTTGAAAAACTACACTTGTACCCCGAATTTGAAAAAAATGCATTTTCGGACTCCGAGGGCTGCTAAATATGGCAGGTACTCGGACCAGCACGCCTTGGTTAGAGCTTAGTATAGCAATTTACGGCATTAAATTCCGACTCGTATGGGCCGTTTTTACCCTCCCCAGGGGTCTAGCTCTGCCCGTGAGACGATTTTTTAACCACGACATCTACGTTTAAGTTTAAAGGCAGTCCCTTTACGAATCCGGCTTCTAAACCTATGGAACTTAATAAAAATCTGGACAGCGTCCCTGGCTTTATTATGAACGGCTTGGATTTTATCCGCCTCCTCCTGCGAAACAGTTATTTCTGTTTCTGGATTCAGCGGCATGTCTTGCTCGACAAAAACTACTTCTGGAGTCGAAGGAAAGAGCTCAAACGGGGCTTTATACATGTCAATCAAAGGTTGCGCCTGGGAGACTATTTGCACGGTATAATGCGCTATCACTTCCTGGGAGAAGGGGACCTTCAAGAGGAGTTCTATGCCCTCTTCCGGGGACATGCTTAAAGGGAGAGATACCCCAGAGATGAGCATCAAGCCAAGAATAAGGTCCTTATGGAACGACGTGAACAGATGGAGTTTGCCTCCTTAAACTGTACCAAAATCTGAGCCCATTCCTGCATTGTGGCTTCGTTGACTATGGAGGGGTTTAACTTGGCAGAGATAGAGTTTACTAGATTGTTTATTTGCGCAGGCTGCAGTTGTGAAACGAATTCATAACCATTCTCAGCGCTGGGCAATCTGCCTTGTTGGCAGGTTTTTAGTATTTTATCATAATCTTGCCAAGTTTCAAATAAGATTGAACGGCAATCCTCCTCCTTTAGTTGCATAAACTGTGAATGTGAAGACGCTTGAGTTACTATTGAAGAACTACTAACGCCCATATTCATACAGTATGCTGTTTCAGCAAACCCAAGCCCAATTAGATTTAAGAAAATTAAAAAAAGAGCAACAAACAAGAATACCTTTCTCAACGAAAGAAAGGAGAGATATATGGTGAGGTTATTAAAAAGAAAGGAGAGATATATGTTGAGGTTCTTAGAAATAAAGAAGAGATATATGGTGAGGTTATTAAAAAGAAATGAGAGATTTCTGGTGAGGTTATTAAAAATAAAGGAGAGATTTCTGGTGAGGTTATTCATGTTTATCTTGTTTTCTTTTTTTAAGATACAAATAAGATTGAAAAATCCATCGTCAAAGAAAACAAGGCAATAGCTTCTGTTAAGGCAAATCCTAAAGTAACATAACCAAATAATTATTTAGCTACTAACGATAGATTTCATGCCACAGGGCTTGTCAAAGAACTAAATACGTTTCCAATACCTACTGCTGCTCCTGCTAGGGCTATGGTAGCCGCTCCTACTCCAATTAATTTTGCACCTTCTAGCGTAACTAATTCTTAAGTGTCTGTGTAATAATAATAAAAAAGTGTAGCTAGCACACTTTAAACGAAGTAAAGCGGTTGGCTGGCAAAGAAAGCTTACGCCTTTGAAGAAGAAAGCCCGAGCGGTTAATTAAAGATAATCGAAAGCTATTTGGGAATTAAAGAACAATAATTGCATTCTGTTATTATCTTATGGTTAAAGACAAAGAGCTCCACCTGTCTAGGTAACATAGCTACTATATTATTGATCTATTCATACCCGGCTAGGCTGTTTGCGTTTTTTCCCATGCCCACTAATGTTTTATTAACACTCTGCCAACGTTTTTTCATGAACCTGGTGGTTCGCATGGTAATGGATGGTGCTTAAGATCACTTTTTCCATTCTTTTTATCGCTTAGTTTACGACGCTCTTTACCATAGTCTTATGGCAAGTTAACAATCCCATTCTTTCCATTCTTTTGCTCTGTAGGTTGCGAACCCATGGTTTCGCTCTTGTCAGAGGAGCTAGTGCTTTCCAAAGTCTTCGGCCCTTGTTCCTCTTTTTTAGGTAAATGCTTGCCTTCTTTTTCTTTTAAATCACTAGTTTGATTCCTAAGCTCTATAGCTTGAAGCCTTTCATTAAGCTCTTCACGTGCTAGACGTTCAATTCGTAGTTGCTTTTCAATACTTTCACGTGCTAGACGTTCATTTTGTAATTTTTCAAATAGCATCTTACGTGCTAGACATTCATTTTGTAATTTTTCTTTGAGCACCTCACGTGTTAAACGTTCATTTTTACGTTGTTCTTCGACAACCTTACGTTCACTTTGTAGTTGTTCTTCGACAACCTAATTACGTTCAATTTGTAGTTGTTCAAAGAAAAGATGTAGTTCAATTTGTAGTTGTTCAAAGAGTATCGTTCTGGCATCATTTGATTGGTCAGCTTGCTGCATGGAGGGCTTAGACTCTGACTGCAGCATGGAGAGAAACGAATCTGAATGCAGTGTAAAGGGTTTAGACTCTAACAATTGCGTAGATAGCAATGACTCAGCCTGCAACGACTCTAACAATTGCGTAGATAGCAATGACTCAGCTTGCTTCATAGACTCTGACAATTGCGTAGCTGGCTGCAAGTTAGATTTCGTCGGCTTATTTGGTCTTGTCACTAACTTTTCAGATACCTTCAAGGGTAAGGTATCAACCCATATATTGTTCTCATCAATCACGAGGTTTCTTTTGGTTGATGGGTCAATGCCTAGATTTAACATAATTGAGGCTCGGTAAATATTGAGTTTTGGCCAATTAATCTTAAAAGAAGACTCGTAAGTACTTTTAATAACTTGCCCAAGATTTTTATACGGTTCTATAAACCATGAAAGGTTGACCTTGTCTTTGGCTAACCCCTTGTTACAAATTATGTTATTAGATTCATCTAAGACTAAAGCATAGCATTTAGGCGCTAAGAAGTAACCCTCTACAATCTTGTGCTCTAGTTTAAGTTTTCCTACCTAAAATTCAATAAGTTACTTCATGAAATACACTACACTGCGGTAGACACCCACGCTATAAGATTTCTTCATTAGTCAAAGGGACTCAGTCAAAACCTATCCCAAAATATAGTGGTTAAAAAAGAGGCATCAAGCAAAGCTAGAGTAGGCGGAGCGAAAGAATAGTTGTAGCTTATTCGACTGGTATTCATTTCGTTTAATAAGAGGTGGATTGTTAATGCAAGCAAGCAGTCACGGAAAGAGCCGGGGTCCCCCGTTCCTTAGCGACGACATCAGTTTGAGAATGTTAAACAGATTTTGCATCTACAAATTGATAAACCATAGGTAGGCATTATTCGCAACAATATTCTCTCCCTCTTTGTCTTCTATGGCAAATGTGCCATATGCAACTAGCAGTTTCATCAACAAAACTAGGCTCGGGTCACAGGTAACCTGAGAGATCAAGTCGACAGTCGGTATTCCTTGAACGAGAGGAGCGGTTAAATAAAGCAGATAATCGCCCCAACCTTCAGGTAATTCCAAAGAGGTTAAGAATACATTTTCTCTCGTCGGGTCTACAGGCTTCAACGAGTGCTTGCCTTGCACCAGTATTGTTCAAATGGTTGCAGAGTGGTTTTTTGCTTTGTACGCAAGCATCTCAAATTGGTCGTTATCTAGATCTTGAAGCGTAGGATATTCCTTTCTGATTCTGGCCCAGATTTGCGCATTATTCATGATGTAAGGCTGCTTTTTGCTACGCAGGTAGTGCATTGATGTAGTTACTCTCACTAGTTTCTTCGTATCGCAAGCAAATTGCCTGATCCCAGCACCAGTCACGAATTAGTTTAGGGATTCTGAAACAAGTTTTTTACTGCGCACCCTCACAAACTGCAACAACAATAAAGGGCCCACATAATGCTTGCCAAGCAAGCGAAAAAGGTAATAAAATCTTGCATTAAGCCTTTTTCAAGCATCTTTAGGCGATCGATGCACAAAGTATGGCTTAAGATCGGCTTAAGATCGGTGCTTACCACGGGAAGAGTTCGGGTTTAGCTCAACATAATTCCAAACTTAACTAAACTAACTTATAGAGCAGAGCAGAGCAACGCAGAGATGCAACCTTAGCGTCTCTACAACGATATCGCGCCATACTACATCCATGGTCCTCCAAGATCAAGTTGAAAAGGAAGCCTCGATGTCGGAACAAGCTCACAGGCACGATCCCAGAGCAGAGGAATTAAGAACCCTAACCTACCTCACCAGCTCGACCTCCCTAACAACGACCTATCTCCCGCCCACTACCAGTGGAATTCCAACGAGACTGAAGGCACTTGACGGGGTAATCTATGATAGATAGATAGATCGTAGGGTTTGGTTTTATAGTATACGAGGGATACATGTGTCTCTGGGCATATGCGGGCTGCCGACATCTTCACAGCAGATAAGCTACTCTTAGGGCCCATATCGAATCCATCCAGTAGATCATGGATGAGGCATCCTCGTTCTGAAGATCCTGCATTCTTTGCAGCGTGCCCGTGTAACCCGGGAGTTTCACCCCTGCAACAGCCGGAGTGACTTTGTAGCCCCCTGCCCGGGGCGGGGAGATTTCAGCTTTCAGAAGCGGGCTCGTTAGAAGAAGTTTGGAAGAAGCATTCATTCACGAAGTCGCACATCAATATTATGTTTTATCGATGACGATGAATAGGGTGTTACACTAAAGAAACTTATCAAACCTTGCCTACTTAGTGAATAATAATTTGCAGCTAAAGCAATAATAAATGCGCTAAAGAAAAAGTGAAAACAAAGATGATCGCTACACTTGGGCTTCCCAACCCAAATAGGGGAATCCTTTTGTTCCGCTTGCCTTGCACCAAGTTATAATATAAAATAGGCAATGATCGCTATGCTCAGGCTTCCCTATTGATTTAATAGGGTAATCCTTTCGTTACGCGCGTTGGTCCTAAGCAATGTCTTTTGCAAAGCGACCCACGTAGGCAACGATAACTTTGACTGGATGCGGGTACCCAGTCCCGCTAGTAGCTGAAATGCACGACTACCTTGATAAAAGAATGGCCACCTTTAAATTTGCAAAAGCAAAAGGCCCGGGCCATAACAGGATGAACCAATATAAATGAGTGTAAGCTTTGTAGCCTAAACACGATCATTGCTAACCACGCATACCGAAGGCCTGTTATTATAGTAGCAAGAGAAGTCAAAGCCGTGACGATTGAAAGGTTGTCATTGAGCAGCGTTCCTTGTCGTACGAGAAGAGGGGTTAATCGGCAAGGCCATACGTTGGTGGAGCTTCTCGCGAAGTATAGCTCACATCCAAACATCTGATTGAGGAACGGGGCAATGCCCATGGAGCTCCGAAAACGGAAGGCCTGCCAAGCCATATGCCCGTGAGTGCAGCGGCATTCTTCAAAAAGAATAGGCTGACTTGAGGACTTAGGACCTTAGACATGAATAGCCAGAGATGCGTGCAGACAAAACATAAGTTATAGAGTCCAACCCAAGGCCTCGACCAAATGTTCAGGCCCTCCAATTGAGCAAGGATTGCAAGAAAAGTGGAGGATTTAAGTTCTTAAGAAGAGCCGTGTGAGGCCTATAGCTCATGCACAGTTCAAAAACCGAGCCCTAACAGTAATGGTGCGGTTTAGGCTAACACTTATGTATTATCTAGTTATTAATTGGAAGCAGGCAGGATGGTGATGAATTATGATTAGTCTAAACCTTCAACCTCATTTAACATAGAAAATGAAGGTTGAAAGTGGTTAGAAGAGAAGCTTCTATGGGGGAGCCGTTAAAGTGGTTCCTGGCTACGCCCTGGAGGAGACTAGGCTGACCCTTATAGCGATAGAAAATACGTACTCGATTCATATTTTTAAATGGTGGGAAATTGTATACCATTAGCCCATATAGCTAGGGGGGCATGGATACATAATATCAAATGGAAGCCAGGTTAAGGCGTAGGGTTAACTTGAGCTGCAAGAGTCAAAGCTAAAATAATTGAGAAAGAGAATACATAATGTATTGCGCGGTCACCCTTAGGTGTTCACAAACCTATAGATTTATAATGCTGAGCTACTATTGGTATGGTGTCTAATCCCAACCATGGTATATGTAGGCTTAGCAAAGCACGGTAAAGTCGGTGGTTAGGTAGACGCCCCATTGTTTGAGGTGTTGCTATGAATCTGGTTGATTATCCCTATGGAGGAGGCGAAGGGCGCATGAAAGGAGGTAGACCTTCAGTGTCACCCTGGGGAAGGCCCACTAAATGTGGATTTTGAGCAATAGTGAGGAAACACAGAAATTAGTTTATGGCATGATTCGTATGGAAAGGCCCTTTTGTTGATGCTTGCCTGTTAGAAAAGACGAAAAAGATCAGGGGGAGAATTTGGTTATGTAGATTTTCCATTTCACCGTTATTTAAGGGTTTCTAGGCATAAATTCATAACGGGCGATCTTTTATTCGTTTGAGGGTTATAAACGAAAAGGTTGGTCATAAATTTGGAGAGTTTGCTTCTATATGAAAGTCCTCGAGAACAACTAAGATCAAGCCAAGATAGAAGGTACGATAATAGGACACGACATAAAAGGTAAATCCGATTTGAGTCAGACTTAATCCAAACTACCATTCAGATTCAAGTCGGTTTAGTGAGGGCGACCGTGGAGTCACCGAATGAACTCCCTGCTGCATGTCGGTCGAGGCATTGCAAATGTCCACAACAAAATAGACACAACTTATTCCAACGCTAGGAAACCACAAGCAACAGCGGAAAGCACGCACCTTAGGAAACAAAAAGAGAAAACCAAAGCATGTCGTAAAAAGAGCACACTAAGCCTAACCAATCCTTAGGCTTCGATCGTGTCTTTGAAGCACAGTTGAGTGTAAATACCACGAACACGAGGTGCGGGAGGGATACCAAGCCTAGCTTTCAAAAAGAAAAGCAACACCACGCCTTCTCTATACATGCGCTGATCGTTGGCGCATGTACCCAGACAAGGAGGACTCAAGCCCTTCAGGAAGCCCTGCGGCTTAGGCCTAAAGTGCACTATGCTTCAACAAGTGAGAGTATTTGGTAAAACCGGTGAACCACGGATCTAACCTATGGGTAAACGCGTGGGGCAGAAGGCTCATAGTACTCGCCTACCTATCGCGGATCCCACAAGAAAAAACCGCAGCCCTGCGATGGAAAGAAAGGAGCCTAAATTAACGCACCCACCCCATAGGGACGTTCCACGCTCAAGCAGTACAGAGATATCGTTTGGATGAAACTGGAAACAAGTATGAATCGTTTTTACACATGCCGATTGGCTTTGTGTTTGCCCTTCGGCAGAGCAGAGATTAAGTCATCATTGAAACAAGGGAAGGAAAAACAACCCTCAAGACTTTAATGCATGAGCCGCCTGATTGAAGTGAAGCTAGTCATTAGCAGGCACCTCATTTGGATAGAATCATTTTAAACTCTATGAAATAACGTAAGCCAAGGCCAAAGGCTTTGACTGAAGTGTTTTTTCTTTCTTTTTACTGACCCACAACCAAAAACACATAGGTAAAAAAGCTTCACATTTTCAAAAGGCAGGGTGTCAGAACTGTCAGAATCAAGCAGCATCATTGCTAGCAGAGAAAAGAAAGTGCAGAGCGTAAGAGGCTTGGCTTGCAAATAATCAAGCGCTTCTTGGATTATAAGTCCCCGAGCCAAGCCAGGATCTACTGCATGCAATAGAGCACCTGATTTAGTCTGCGTTGGTAAATGAAAATTCTTTACACGGCTTTTTTTACAGCCAGACAGAGTAACTCTTGACTCCATCCACTGTTATGGAAAATCATTGTATTAGGATGTAGATTCTAGACATCTTTTCTATTCAATTTTTCCCAGGATTTTTTCTAAAGAAGAAAACAAAAAAACTAAAGAAGAGAGAGAGAAAACCAAGGGAAAAAAAAGGAAATCTGAAGGAAGAAATCGCAAAGTTGACCTTCGCCTCGGTAGGTGTATTATTCCTCATTTCCCTAAAAGGACATTTATTCATGTATTCTTTTTTCCAGTTTAATGACGCCCACCATTACTTCCCGGTGGACAACACCGTTGATGACGCTAATCGAGAGGGCGACCGGTCTAGTTCCTGCTTGAAAACATTGTACAAGCTCGATTATGTATTGTATAAAGCCGTTGCGCTTACTCTTGCTTGGTAACGAACACGGGGACCAAAGCATGTGCGGCAAGGAGGTTAAAGTTTGAATAACTTTACACATAAACTAAAAAGTCTACACAACTTAACAGCATAAAGCAAGCCTGCTTTTGGTATTGAGATGAGGGCAAAGCTTAGCGAATCGAAGTTCCTTTCGGGGCTGGCTACCTAGCAATAGTTAATCATTGACACGCTTTGTGAATGGGGAACGCAAACACACGCTACCTTGCTTTATGCCTAATGAGGGTTTTGATCAATTGGGCTAAATAATCTTCCCTTAACCCACCCATTGCACAAAAAGAAAAGGATAAAGCAGGTTACCTATGTTACTGAGGACAAGACACTAAATGACATCCCAACAGAGGGCATTCGATCAACAATTGGATAAGCCATGTAGGAAACAATGGTGAGATCTTCTGGGAGGAAAGCCCCGAAGAGAGCCATACTACTTGCCTACCTTTGCTGGAACCGGGAAGCACACATTTAGTGAATGCCAAGTAAAAGGGAAGGAGCCTATGTATTTGTTACGCTTTGAGATACGAAGGGAAGAGGGGTAATTTCCTATACCTGGCCTCTCATCCGTCAAGTTAGAGAGCCGTGTGATAGGTGACTATCTAGCTTGGTTCAGAGAGCATTTATGTAGCCTGCACTAGTTATGGGAGGGAAATGATACATAGAAAATGCAACAAAATCTGCCGCCTTTCCTATGCTTTGCCCTCGTCAAGCCGATGAAACGGGGCTCTGCTTGCCTTTTCTGATTAGGTGTAGGCGGAGTTTTAACCCTATCTCACAGACCACAAGGCAATAAGAAAAAGAAAAAAACGAAAAGGATCATTGAAGGAAAATTACGAAAAGGCCTCCGAAACCGAAAACTTCCGTCGGGCACTTATTATGCCTTTGGCCGTGTAATACTTTCCTCGTATGAAGAACTAAATTTCTTCTGACCCCACTACGGTAAACATAACTGATAACAATCTTTTGTTTTTTTCTTCTTCTCTATTATCTTTTTTTTATGGTAAAGACGTCGCCTGACGCTCTGCCTGGGGTAAGTTTGCAAAGAGAAAACTGCGTAGGTATATAGGGAATGCTTTACGTAAGAAAGCTAAGAATCCACGTTGTTAGTCTAAGTCTAAGTCTAAGTTTAATAGGGATGCCTAATGCGAATGTACGAAACCTAAAAAAAAAGATACATACAATAGTTACAGTTATTCTTCTTTAGGAAAAGATGCCCATTGACACTTGTACATAGCGAATGCCTGATTCAGGGAAACTAAGAAAGTCTGCAGTTATCATTGCCGGAAGAGGATTAAACCTGGTGGCCTGAAATGTAAATTTTTTCATCTAGTGAAACAAGCACTAATATCTTGATCGAGCCAGTAAAAGCTGATTTTTCCTATTAAGGTTCTTTTACAATAGCTTAGGAGATACTTTGGGGACAAAAAATAAATAAATCATTTGTATAAATTTATACATCTATATCTTGATGGATTGAAAACTGTGAATGTGTGAAGGGAATCTATCGTCTAGGTTGATTGAATGGCGCTTTAATAGCTTAAACTGAATGTATGAAATCTGGTTCAACATCCTTACATGTCTTTTCTGATTATATCGGTTACGCGAGGACAGAAACATTCACTCGTTATGGGATTCTGGGTGTCAAAGTGTGGATTCCGTATTCCAAACATGTTTCAAAGAACAAAAAGAGACTCAATTTGGATGCTGTATCCAAAACGTGCAAAGTTTTGGAAATGCTAAAAGGGCAAATGTAGAGGTTGCAAAACAGACGGTACATGACTTAGTTTCGGAGAATATGGCATTAAAAGCTGTTCAGCGGGTCGTATTCTATATTAAACCATTGAGGCAGCACGTCACGCTATAAGCAGACATTTCTAGAGAAATGGTTGAATATGGGTAAGAATCTTTGCAGATATTCCCATTACCCGTAAACCCACGGAAGTAAGAATGGGAAAAGGAAAGAGAAATCCTACAGGTTGGATGGCTCGTGTGGTGACATGATAGATCTCATTTGAAATGGATGGTGTGAGTTTGTTAAATGCTTGAGAGGTTGCGACATTAGCAATGCATAGACTATGTATGTTGACTAAGTTTGTTTAATGGTTGTAATTGCTTGCAATGTAAAGAAAAAAATAACTGCCCGCTTCGCGAAGCGAAGAAAGTGGGCGCCCAACCCAAGACCACGGGGCGGAAACGATTCGACCACCAAATGATGAACACGAGATATGATAAAATGATGCCTCTTGATTGGAGCGTGATGTTATGCAAGCATAACAAAAGCACCTTTTGCACACAATAAAGATACTTTATAAATAACCAAAGGCAAAAATAGCGTGGGGGAAAAGAGAAAGCAGTACATACCTGATTAGGGGAGTCAGTGCAGATAGAAAAAATCAAAAGAAAAGTAGGCAGCACTGGGGGCTTATGTATGCCAGTAGGGCACTCCGCATGTACAAATGAGAGCTGAACTATGAGAGAACGCTGTGCATTGAGTTCGCAGGTGTACTTACCTGAGGAACCTGCAATGTATGCAGCATTTGTGGATAGTTGAGGGAAGGAAAGGCCTGTAATGTATGAATCTATGTGGCTGACTCGATGTATTGAGGCTTGTGGGTTACTGGTCAGCTAAAGGGTTGTGTGCGTGTGCTTAGATATGTTGTATATGCATTTATGGACTCGGCCATGCCGCTTATTGTGTGTTTCACTTACGGTCACGCATACATATAAGTGGCTTCATGGGTGTACTTTTCCCTACCGTTGCGGAAGCGGTTTAGCTAGAATCATAGTTGCTAGATCATACAGTCGTAAAGACAAGGAATATTATAGCCACTTGATTTATGTTTCCCATCTCGTCAAAAACAATGTCTTGTTTCCTTTTGCACTTATGCGTAAAAAAGGAGCCAACTGATTAAAGGTTCTATCCTCTAATCTCAACACATCAAACACCCACTCATGAAGTGGTTACAATAGGCGCACGTGCGCTGAGATAAGGAATCTAGCCAATAATCCCACTTCTTTAGCCGCCTCTAGCTTAATTCCTGACTTATCAAGCTCTACATCTATAGCTGGTACCACATTGCTTAATCGCATAAGGACAGACGCAAACACAAAAGAACCTTTTTTTAAGTATAAAAATCCTTGTCGTGTGTTGCAAGCATGCATGCTTTGAGAAGGCTTACAAGGCTATCTAGTAAATAAAGTTTTGGTTGCGTAGAGGTAAGTTATCTTAGGTGTGTGTGTTTGTGGTGTCGAGGGAGATTCGCTTTGCTTGCAGGTTTGAGAAAATAAAGGAGCTAGTGTGAAAACGTATCAAGGCAACAAGCAGTTATCACATGTAAAATTGGCTTTGCTAACTGTTAGGATCGTTACAGCAAGAAGGCCCTTTAATAGCTTACCGCTTGAGCCACTATGGAGTTACTCGCGACATGATGTCATGAAGCACTGCACTTGTTTGCCTATTGGGCCCTAGGAGCCTTTCCTTTCTCCAATTGATTTTTTTAGTAATGGAAACGGCAACGATTCTTTTGGCTCACGTAGCTTAAAGGATAGAGCATTCCTATGTACCAGGAAAGGAAACGGCACCGATTCAAGTCCGGGTGTGGCCCGGTGAAAGGAACAAGCAAGAATGGTTCAATACGGCATCTAATGGGTAAATCAAGAATTTCACTTCGAATTCTGGACCTTAACACCTTGCTGCTTATGGTGTTTTATGATTAGTATTAGAAACGAATGGAGAAACAATAGAACGTGCGGAACCGCATATTGGATTACTCTAGTGCGGCATGAAGCTGCTTAGCCGAGTTGGCATATCCCACTTTGCCGTTAGCGATGCTTTGCTTGTTTCTTGGCCCGGGCGGTACGCGAAGGCAACTTCCGCATCATAAGCACCTAGTCGGTTTATCAAGCAGGTAAGGCGAACTGCACGTGGAAAGGAAAAGAGAAGGTCATAAAGATGGCCTCGTTACCTATATCAGAAGTCAGAATAAATGATGGAAAGAAACTTAGTCCTCTATTTTAGTTATCTCACGGGCCAACCATCGGGGTTTCTCGGAAATGAGAACGCGTTGGCGGGTCTTGCAGTGCCCGTCAAAAGCACACGCACATACTCCGCGAGGTAACTATTACGACCAGCACCCTTTGCATTTCGGCACAGTGGAACGTGTAACCAGCCTAGAGTTCCATTTCAACCTACACTTGTTTCATGTTGGGATGGGCAGGCTAACTGTAAGGGACAAACCAAATCCTCAGGTCAGATAGGATGGTATTACTAGCAAATACTGTCTGGCAAAGACATAGGCGCAAAGCGTGGTAGGCCTGCTAGCTAAACTGAAAGCATACAATAAAAGCAAACAAAAACCAACAAAACTGCAAAAGGGTAACTAGGCAAACAATTAAGCCAAGAAGGCCGGGTCATTTGACAGGAATGGAAAGGCCGATTTCTTTTGTTCAACCTGGAGAGAGGAGTGAGAATTAGAAGCCAGCCTTGCCGCTTAGGCTAGACCTATGCGCCGGGCCCGAGGCCAGGGCCTTAGCAAGTTTACAATGCAATAGATGGCGCTGCCTACAGCAAATTTTCTTTCCTCTTCCGTATCCTTAGGGGGACCTTGGAAGGGAATTACAAAACAACAAGACAGCAACCATACACACATAAGCTACTAAATAAGATACGTTTTATTAGCGTAGCGAATAAAGGCTGGGCCGCCTCTACTTGTCAAAAATGACACGAGCCGTATGCAGGGAGACTTGCACGTACGGTTCAAAGAGGGGGATCCGGCCAACAAAAACAAAGAACCGGCGCCTACCCAACTAGAGGCACAGAAAAATTAATCGAGTATAAAACGTATCTTTAATATTTATTTCATTCTGATCGTTTGGAGGGCGACCCCGTGAAGTCACCGAGTCCCTCCTTAGAGGCAGAAAGGGATACTACAAAAAAACACCCACGGCAAACCAAGTATTACTAATCGATGTGTAAGATATGACCACAACAACAGCATGTCATAAAAAGAGATAAGCAGAAATAGCCAACTCTTGGCGTATCTCTAACTATGCCCCTAAGTGGCAGTTCAGTTGAACGGTTTCGTGAATGTGAGATGCTAGCAGGACGATCAGCCAGACGTGTTGGGCAGGTAAGGCTTTTTCCTTACCGCATCTTTCCTTGTGTGTTGAGGATCCAAAGCAAGTGCACTAGAGATAAGGGAAACTAGGATTCGATATGGGTATAGCAAATATCTGAAGTGTAACCGTACACTCACACCACCTTTGCTGGGCGGGGCAAGAGATAGGAGCATTCAGTGAAACCGGTAAACCACACTTCTAGATAGATGTGTGGGACAGAGGACTCGTAATACCTGCGTACCTTTCGCTTCAAGAGCCATGTAAGCATAGGGTGTTGTTAGTGTCGCAGAAGGAAAGGGGCCTAAATCAGCAGACAGACCAACGCTACACACTTAAGGAATGCCGGGCAGGGTTTGTGCCAATCAGAACACCCAGATAGGGAATTGGCAATCCCACACCAAAGATGTTTCTAGAATGCACGACTTCCAGGGCTAGGGTCCTTTTTCCTTGGCCAGAGCACGACTCGATGCCTTATCCTCTAATTATGTTTGTGAGGTAAAGGACAAGAGAATCCTTTCCCTATTAAGAAACAAAAAAACCCTCGATCCACATGCTTTGCTGACTTTACAAAATAAAATAAATAAAATAAATAAAGGCACTCGTCCTAAGGTCACCTAAATGCTCACGGATGATAGTTATTTGGTGAGGCAAAAGAAAACCAAACCATGATAACAAATTTTAACCCTTTTCCCTAAGGTAACTTAAGTTGGAGAGCCATGTGATGCGTAACCATCTTGCACGGTTCGGAGAGCACCTGTGTATGTAACGCAAGTAAACGTATACAATACAGCAGCAACTAGCATCAAGTAACTTTTAACCCTATTTACGTTTTCATGATGGCTTGAGAACACGCTTATCCCTTGGCTGTAGAGAGACCTTGTAATTTCGAGGTACCGTTATGAGGTTAATACATATGAGTGTTATTCTGCGAAATAACTTGAATCCCAAATCATTTACCTGCTTTAACTACTTATGCCATGGATGTGGGAGCATTAACTTTGTTTCCGTGGGCTTTTGAAGAGTGAGAAAAACATTTAGAATTCTATGAAAGGGTATCGGGAGCTAGGATGTATGCCAGTTATATATGATCAGGTGGAGTGGCATAAGATTTGCCTTTGGGCTTGAGTGGAGACACCTTTTCATTTACATAATAATTTGCTTCTCGTATTGACAAATCGGAGGAAACGCCAACCAACAACCGTATCTGGAAATAATGATTAGTGGATATCGGTACCGTCACTGCATAGTAAGCTTTGGATCGGGGATTCAGTGGTGTAATGTTAAGAGGTCGTGCGACATGAAGACATCGATAGCAATATGGGGAAGGTTCCCATCAGGCAACAGTTATGCCCGACCTTGCTCAAGAATGCTTTGACTGTAAAGACTTGGTATGAAGCCTTGAAGACGATGTCTCTTAATCCAAAATAGAGGCTAAGGTGAGCTAAGGAAAGGGCAGTGTAAGCAAATGTGTATAAGCCCAGTAAAGCATAACCAAGGCAAGGCTAGGGCCATCTTTGACTGGTTAGTCTGATGGGCCAACCGTGAACGGATTTACCATTGGCCTCTAGATATATTGAAACTGCATGAGTTCACTGGAGTAGAGCACGGTTCACTGAAATCGGCATAGGTTAGATGCCATTGATGGAACATGATAAGCCTGTATTTATCTGTGCGTCCGTAAGGGCTAAGCATGTAACAGAGTATGGGTAAAGAAAGACCTGAGAAGCAAAGGCTGAGTCTGCAAGTACATGACCCGCTTTAAATCGAATGAAATTAAAGAAACACAAATCGATTAAAGAAGGAGGCGGCTTTAAGCGCAGAGTTTAACTCAGTTGGATAAAGGGTAAACAGCCTGTCTTTCGTAAAATTGTGGCGGTATGGAAGTATGGAGATCTGGAAATAAATTCCTACAAGCCAGGCTCTATGGACTGGTAACTAGTCTTGGCCAGCTTAGCATAAGCCATTAATCTATGCGTGCATCGGAGCTATCTCTTTTTTGCTGCGAAGCGGATGTAGCGTTTTGACTTTACTCGTTACGGTTGCCTGCTTTTTGCCGTAACGTGGGCCACGCGGTAAGTGGCCTGAGGCAAGCAAAAAGCTTAGGAAAATGAACTGAACTCTCAATTCAAAATCTGGTGCTATGGACGCTTACGCATAGACTATAAATGCCCCTCATCCCTAAGCGCCTGCAGACACACGTTACAGGGGCGGGCCTCCGGAAACGCATTCGAGCCGTATGAAGGGAAACTTTCACATACAGCTCCGCTGGGGGGAAAGCTCGACAAAGGGGCCTATCTATCCTAACCGGGAGTATGCTGGGATTTATGAAAAGCAGCACCTTACGATGTTCATGACTAATCGGATTCCGACATACTAGTGGGTACTAGGGGAGATTGCTACGATCGTTATTGTATCTGTATTGAAGAGATGTGAGAAAGTATTTGAATCATCGTACAACGTCTCAATGAAATGCCCAGCGGCACAATTAAAGTTGATGATCGTAAGCTATGTCCTTTATCATGACCTTAAATGAAAAAATCCATGGAATCTCTAATTCACCATTTTAAACCTTATACAGAAGGGGTTTTTGTACCAGCTTTTTCTATTTATATTGAAGTTGAAGCACCTAAAGGAGAATTTGGTGTGTTCTTAGTCAGTAATGGAACCAATCGTCCCTATCGTTGTAAAATAAGAGCACCTGGCTTTGCTCATTTACAAGGATTCGATTTTATGTTCAAAAATCACATGCCAGCAGATGTGGTCATCATCATCGCTACTCAAGATACTGTGTCCGGAGAGGCAGATAGATAATACAATACACACAAAAAAGAAGAAAAAAAGACAAAGATGAAGGTGACGGAGGCTCCAGTGCAGGTGGTAGTAGTACTATGGTAAGTACGGGTTTGAAGGAACTGGTTCCTTAACCAGACACGGTGATATGTGAAGTTATCTATTAGTTCCATTTACAGGGTGTAATCAAACCAATTATTGTTGATCGACGCGGTGTCGGTCGACACGGCATGATCAAATCCCGTGGTAACCCTAATCCTGTATCACCTGTGACGGATTTTGTATCTAACGTTTCCATTCCTATATCTAACGTATCCGATCCTGTATCGTCTACGTCAGATAGTTTATTGCCTGTACCTAAACCCATTATCATCGGACAATTCTTTATTTGCAGCTGAGGATCAATCAAAAGATAAATCCTCAGCCCCCAAAAAAATACATTTCAATTTTCTTCATCTTTTCCCCACGCATCGAAACCAATTGGTTCTTCGTCAAAGCCCCAAGCATCGAAACCAATTGCTTCTTGTTTTTTTTTCTACAGCTTCTTCGTTGAGTATACAAAGTACTCCTCCTATAGTAAATTTAGTAATAAGTACTAATTTATCAAGCCTAAAACTATTGTTATTAAAAGTAGTAAGTTTATTTTCATTAATATTTCATATAATAAATAATAGTTATTTAAGTTCAATAAATGAACTTAGTTTAATTAACAATTTTTATAGTGATTTAATTACAATTAATATACCTATTATTTGTAGTATAGTAATAGCATTAGTAGTATCATACATATTAAATTATAAAACAATGGAAAATAAGAAGTTACTATTAAAGATTTTACTTCAAGTGTTAATAACTTTGGTTTTTGTATATTTTGTTTTTGATTACTACAGTATAAATTTTTTTAATAAGATTGAATTAATACCGGGTGTGAGGTCCCCACCCCTCCGTATCAAACGGCGGATTTGATGGTGAACCTGGTGGCCACTAGATCTATAGCAGAAGCAAACAAAGTGGTTCAGGGTTCAACTAGCGGACGATCTCTCATCACAAAGTGAGTCGAGTTCGGGCCTACTACCAATGAGATCTAGCTCCACCTCGCAGGGGAAGCGTACTTAACCTATCTAGCGATCCTAAGACCCACCTTCCAAGAGGAGAGAAATCAGAGTGCCTTTTTCCCCATGTTTCAGAGACACGTACACTTGAGACTTCGTCGCTCTAGGGGCAATGAGTATTACTAGTATCGATTTAAACACTATGGGGACAGAGAGTTCCCGACCAATCGGGACCCCCCTTCTCATAGGCATTGGCAACCTGAGCCAAGCCCCCACTTTCCACCCCCACACTCACACTTCCTTGTGTGTCCTAATTACTACCACAATAATTGTTCAACATAAACATTCCTTGATTAGATTCTGAATCACAATGTTCGTTAAGACAGTCCTTCAACCAGTATTGCAAAGCGCCACCAAGACAGAGCTCTAGTAAAAATTATACTCAAACTTATTCATTAAAATTTCAATGTTCTGGAGGTACAACATTCCCCCTCCAGTGAGAGTTTACTCCTCCCGTTGTCGCCTAGCTGCCCATACAACTAGGTATGTCCACCGCATAGAAAGCACGACATGGATATTCCCATCGCATAGAAAGCAAAACGTGGGTTCCCACTGCATAGAAATCAAGTCATGGGTTATCCACCGCTTAACCAGCAGTCGTGGATTCAAGAGCCCTTAACCAAGAACTGTGCCCCCTGTGATCAGGAGGGGGTTCAGACTAGTATCAACATTGGAAATAGAAATGAACATGTTGAGCTAGATTTTCCCTAGCAGACATTCTTTCCTATTTCAAAGAGTATATCCATCAACCATTCTTTCCTACTTAGAATTTAATATACAATTGAATTCAAATGCCGAGGTTTTCATCGGATTTCTCCAACATGTTTAGGGATATGTTCTTTCTAACTTATCGTATGCAATGTTAATTAAACAACTTGAATGGAAATGTGACCTACCTCCTCCATTTGCTCGTCATTGGCCCGTGAGATGGCCGGTGCTTGGTCGTCCACGGGAGCTTTCCCTTTCTCGTAAGCACCACCGAAGCGAGTTCTCTTTGTCGGGGTCATTTTATACTCACTACTTTAAATGATAAACTTGGAGAAGAGCGTGATTAGGGGCTGAAAATCCTCTCCATTTTCTTATCCAATGAGTTCTCAAGATGAGAATCCAACAACACTTCCCTCCTTTGCTTCTCCTCCAAAAACTGTGTATGCCGGTAGCACCTCCCCAAGGTGTGTGTGTGTGTGTGTGTGTGTGTGTGTACTGGGTGTGTGTGAGCATGGGGGTGTGTGTGTGTGTGTGTGTGAGCACACTCTTAAATAGGCTCCTCCAAGATGAAAATCGGACAGGCTTGCTATTTGCATCTGAATGAGCACTCACTTCATGCATTGGCAAGTCTAGTTACCTGTCTACCAAGTGTCCAGTTAGCTAGTCTAACTGGCTCTCACACTCACTCTCAAGCTTGGAAACTCTCCTAGAACTCCCACAAGACAAGAGGGCGCCCCCTAGCTGCTAAAGCTGGCTCTGAGTGGCCTGGAACCTGTTCCCACACAGCCTTGAGCCCCGGTGCCTCCCCGCACAACTTTAGGAAAAATTGGTTTTAGGCTAAAACAGCCCATACGAGTCGGAATTTAATGCCGTAAATTGCTATACTAAGCTCTAACCAAGGCATACTGGTCCGAGTACCTACCATATTTAGCAACCCTCGGGGTCAGAAAATGCATTTTTTCCAAATTTGGGGTACGGGTGCAGTTTTTCGAGACGGTCAAAACTGGACGGGTCGGGTGACCAAAAACTTACTATTTTTAGAAAAAAATTTACAAAAATTATTTTAATTCACATTTCGAAGCTTTAAAACATTCTAAACATCATGGCACTGACAGAATTCGGAAAGCTGCTAAAAATAGTAACTTTTTTTCATTATGTTCATTTCATGGTACAAGGGTGCTCTTTTTGGTTGGGGTTAGAGACCTTACAGATAAAGAGCTTGCACCAATCAGTTATAATAGATACGTATAGCCTTGCGATAGTAGACGCAACAGATGGCACTGAAAATTAAGCACTAACTGTCAATTTATGGGCACTGTAGCAAGCCAGTGTGATGTCCAAGCCAGAAAACTAGTGCTAGTTTTTGGGCTAGGAATAGCTGCAGTTTTTTGTGAACTTTGCTAAAAACATGCTTTTGCTTTTGGTGGTCAACTCTCCCACTTACCATCCAATTTTCACAGTAAAATTGGCCAATTGAACAATACCCGACCAACTAATGGAACCTTGGCTAAACTACGCCGCACCGTGATGTCCCGACATAATTATGACTTTCCCGTACTGTCTTGGGTATTTACGGTACTAATTTTTATTAAAATAATTCCCGTAAAAATCCTCTTTGGTCTTGTTTTTGCTCCAAGCGATCATTTTTAAATCCGACGGAGACTAAATATAATATTTTTATGTTTAGGTCATCCTAAAAAGCACATTGCTTTTCGAAAAATGTTGAAAAGCATAAAAAGGAAAAAAAATCTAAAATTGAACCACGGGTTCCCCTTGTCCACGAGAATAAGAAAGCGGACTCACTTTTCATTAAAAAGCACTAAAAATGATGAAAAGCAAAAAATAGCGTGAAAAGCACTCGAAATACAGAAGTTTGCAAAATTGAATCATAGCTTCCCTAGAACGCGTAGATTAAGGATCCAGCCCTGCTTTTTGCAAAAAATCATCTAAAAGCATAAAAAGCATGAAAAAACTAAAAAAGTGGATTTTTCAAAAATGGAACCAAACGTCCGGCTAACCTACTAGAACATGGAAACGGTTTTACATATTACTTTAGAACCTTACAATAGTGTCAATTAAGCATCTTAGATCAAAATTTAAGAAAATAGATATTGAAAGCTTTTTTTATTAGTTTTAAAAGAGACCCAGAAATTGGGGATCTTACATCCTGCCGCACTTGAAAAGCTCGAGGTGTCTTCACCTCGACATGAAATCTGGATAATTTAGTCACATTACATCGTCACGCTCCCAAGTAGCGTCTTCTTGAGAATACAATGATCATTTAACAAAGTGTTTAATTATCAATTACATAGAGGATTGGTTCTACTTTAAAGTATCACTTCAGGATATACTTTAAAAGTTCCATCGATAGAGGTAGATAATAGAGAATCATCAAGAATGTGTTGCGGATCAGGTACATACTTCTTGAGTAAATTGACATGAAAAAATCATGCACTTTTATGTGTGGTGATAACAAGAGTCTGTAAGCTTGATCATTAATCCTCTTTGTGATTACAAAAGGTACACAATATCTGTCACTTACACTTATCCATTGACAAAGAACTACGTTTGGGTTTTACTCTCATAAATACCATATTGCCCTCTTCAAAAATTTTGACAGATCGTTTTGGGTCTGCATAACTCTTTTGTCTATCTTGAGTAGTCTTAATATCCTATCGTATAAGATTGGTTTGTAGTTGCATTTCATCCAATATTTATTTGGATACTTGAACTCGTATGAGAGGGTTTGTCCATTTGAGTGAAGTAAGACACTCTTGTCCATACAATGCTTGAAAAGGAGACATCCCAATTGAACGTTGGAAAGAGGAATTATATGCAAATTCCACCAAATACAAATATCTAGCCCATTTACTTTGCTCATGCATACTATACGTTCTTAACATGTCTTCAATGATTTGATTTCTCTTTCTGTCTGTGCATCAGTTTGAGGGTGATAAGCAGTACTAAAGGCCAACTAGGTTCCTATAGCTCAGAATAAAGCTTTCCAAAAATTAGAGGTGAAATTCGTATCACGATAAAAAATTATCCATCGAGGTAAACCATGAAACATGAAGACACCTTTCATGAAAGGTTGAGCTATATCTTAGTTGTAAAAGTTGTCTTGATTGGAAATAAATGGGTCAACAACCACAAAAATAGAGTCGTATCCCAGAGATGTAGGAAGTCCTGTAATAAAATCCATGGATATACATTCCCATTTCATTTGTGGTGTATCCATAGAGATTATTGGGGTATCGAACTTGTTCGGCTTTAATACGTTGACATGTTAAACATCTTGTAACATAGTTTAACACATCATGCTTTAGTCCTGGCCAAAAGAAACTCCTCCTTACAATAGAGTAAGTCTTAATGTATCCTAGGTGTCCTACTATAGGTATATCATGAGCTTCTTGTAATATTTGAAGTCTAATTCTACCTTGATTTGGGATACAAAGATGGTTATTGAAGTAAACGTCATCGCCTTCAACGTGGAAGCTTTGATTTTCCTTTCTTGCTTCTTCGTGTGACTATTTAAGTTCATAAAAAAAGTACTAGATTTTATGTAATACGGGTCTTGAGGCATACCTTCTTGAATAAGGTCAATTAAAGAGGCAGTAGAGGTTGTGACAACCACTATAATACTCTTCCTGCTTAAGGCATCGGCCACAAGATTTTCTTTCCCAAGTTTGTAATCGATTCCAAAATCATATTTGCATAGCAACTCCATCCATCTTCATTGCCGCATACTAAGGTCAGGTTGGATGTAGATCCACTTCAGGCTTTTATGGTCGGTACGTAGTTCAAATCTCCTTTCGAGAAGATAATGTTGCCATACTTTAAGAGCATGCACAATGGCCAATAATTCTAAGTCATGTGTAGGATAATTTAACTCATGTACACGTCACTTACAAGATTCATAAGCTACTAGTTTTCCTTCTTGAGTCAGAATGCCACCGATTGCTTGTCCACTTGCATCATTGAGCACAATGAATGTCTTTGAGAAGTCTAGAAGCTGTAGTATTGGAGCATTCACCAAAGCTGCTTTGAGTTTCTCAAAACTAGCTTGAGCACGTTCATTCCAAGTAAACACTTTAGCCTTCTCAAGTATATTAGTCAATGGAGATGGAGTCTTAGCGTAGCCTTGAATAAATGTAAGATACCATCCTGTTAAACCAACAAATCCATGTACTTCTTGTACTAATTTTGGTGTAGTCCAACCTATAACAGCTTCAATCTTACTTGGATTAGTAGAAACACCATCCTTGGATTCAATAAATCCCAAATATTCCACCTTGTCAATGAAGAAGGTACATTTGCTACATTTGGCATAAAGTTGATTTTGATGGAGAAGTTCAAGTATTCACCGCACATGTTTTTCGTGTTCTTCCCTGTTTCTTGAGTAAACTAAGATATCATCAAAGAAGTTAAGAACAAAATCATCAAGATGCTTTAGAAACACATCGGTCATGATTCAAAGTTGCAGGAGCATTGGTAAGTCCAAAAGGCATAACTGTAAATTCATAATGTCCAAAATGAGTATTAAATCTTGTCTTAGGTATGTCCTCCTCCTTGATTTGGATTTGGTAATACCTTGACTTAAGATCAATTTTTTTGAAGATAGAAGCTCCATGTAATCGGTCAAGCAGCTCATCAATTCTTGGTATTGCATACTTATTCTTGAATGTTACCTAGTTCAATATACGATAGTCAATATAAAGACGTAGAGTACCATCCTTCTTTTGATTAAAGAAAACAGGAGTACTCCATGGAGAAACGTTGGGTTGAACGAATCCTTGTTCAAGAAGTTGAGTTAGTTGCTCCTTGAGTTTCATAGATCAAGTATCGACATTTTGTATGGTCTACGGGCAATTGGTTGAGCTCCTGGAGTAAGCTCTATTGCATGATCAACATCATGCTTTGGTGATAACTAAGAAAGTTATTTGGGAAATACATCATCAAATTTTGTTATTCATTTGGGTCATGTGAATCTATCTTCTTCTCCTTAGGGTTAAGCTTTACTGCATAAATTCTTTCATTTTTTCTATGACTCTTCATAGGTTTAGTAAAGTTCACTTGTATGAGTTTAAGCTTTCTTCGCTTCCCAATAACTGTAACCCTAGAGTCTTGGTCATTTTTGAAAGTCAATGAAGCATCTTTACAATATATGTGACCATCATTGGCTTTAACCCAATCCATTCCTAGGATCCGATCGTAAATCCCTACGGGTAAGTCTCTGAAGTTTGCAGACATATTGTGTCAATCCATAATAGAATTCAAGTTACCCAACTGAAGTAGAAGATTTAACCTACCTACCCGTAGTTAATTCCACTGTAAGGTCTATATCAGGGTGTTCATGCAAAATAAGATTTTTGATGCACTTAGAAGATATGAAAGAATGTGTACTCCCTGAATCAATCAATAAGGTAAAATGGTTACCTTCATACTTCGTTGGGGTTTGAATCATTGAAAATTGTTCATTCACTCCCTGATGTTCAATTGTAGCATGAACAAACCCGTTTGCCTGATTTCCTTCACCTCTAGCCCCTTGAGCTCTATTAACTTGAGGTCTTCCTTGAGGTCTTTGATTTCCTCCTCCTTCTAGACAAGGTTAATGGTTAACATTTCCATTGTTGTTATTGTTGGTAGGTAGTCCATTTCGGAAAAAATGTGGATTGCTTGGTCTAAAGTTTCCTTGGTTTTGAGGTTGTCTTTGGTTGAAGTTTTGTTGATTGAAGTTCCTCTAAATTGTCGATAGTATAGGTCTAAAAATTTTGAAATTCCAATTCGGATTGACGTTTCTACATTCATAATTGTCCACCAATCTTGTGAAGCTTGAATTGTTAAATGGAAAATCCCTAAACTGATGACCAGGATCAAGACAAGTGTAGCAAAAATTATCCTACCTGGCCTTCATACGTAACAAGTTCTCTCTTCTTTCTTGTGGATTTCTAGACCTTTGTTCCTCCTCGGGACGAGGCCTTTTGATTTCACAAACAAGAGTAGGTTTTGGTTTCCTCTTTTCGCTAGTGGATAACTCTATTTCAATGTGTTTGCCTGCATCAAGGACATCTGCAAAATTGGTAAGACGAAGACTATGGAGTCTAGTCTTTATAGGATTATGTAACCCTGACACGAATCGAGCTACCTTGACCTCTTGAGTCATCCTGTCTGGAGCATACTTGACAAAGGTTAGAAAATGTTGATAGTATGATTCCAGATCTCTAGTTCCTTGAGTACAGTTAAAAAACTCATTCATACAATCTGAATGATAAACTTTTCTATGATACTTCTTCTTGAGTTGGGTCTTAAGATAATCCCAAGTTACAGAATTAGGATCAACATTGTTTTTTGTGCAATGGTCTCTCCATCGACGCTTGGCTATTTTCTCTAGTTTGAACTTAGCCATGATAGCATTGTTTACTACAGACAAATGAGCCTAATGCAGGCTTAACTAAAGAAATGGCGGAGTATGTCAACTCCCAAAGTCCACACACCATATTTGCGGTTATACACCATAATATGGTGGCTTCTTGAATCAATTTCCAAATAGAGGCTAAGAGAAATCCTAAGCCGACGGAAAACAAGGACTCCAATGAGCCTGACGGGAAGGACAATATACAAAGGTCTCAGAAGGGCAATTCCAATAACAACAAAGCTAAAGAGCAAGGAGTTCACAAAGGCAAAAATAAACTCTCTCCTGAAGAGCTTGAGTGTTATCGCAAGGATAACCGATGTTTCAAGTGCGGCGAGCAAGGGCATACTTACCGTGCTTGTCCCCAAAAGAAGACCTTCCATGAGCCTCCCAGAGCTACCTTGGTCAAAATCCAATAAGAGGAAGTTCACCACAAAGGATCTCCTATATTCCATGCTTGGAGAAAGGTAAGAGAACATGATTCTTTTATTCTCTTTGACCGTGGTTCTACTCATAATTTCAAATCCACAGAGTTGGCCACCAAGCTAGGCATCCAATCTTATTAGATGGGAGATGTCCTACCCACAGATGGTGCTTTCAAGGGGCAAGAAGCTTCAGTCACTCCCTTAATCGGGAAAATGAGGCTCCATGTCCAAAGCTATGTGGAGAAATAGGACTTCTTTATCTCTCCTCTCAAGCACGAGGATGTAATCCTAGGGACACCATGGTTTGGTCGCATGGCTGCCAATGTTAAACTCCCTAAAAGGAGAATCTACTTTAGGTTTAGGAAAAAAGATATGTACATAGATGCCAAAGAGATGGGTAACACCATGCCCATTGTACATACGCAAGCTTTCAATAATTCAATAAAGAGCTCTACTTCCGCATACGTGATTTTTGTTAAAGATTCTCAAAATGAACCTAATGCTTTAGCAAAAGAAAAAATAAACAATCACAAGGAATTAGAGTTATCCAATTTTCTCAAGGGGTTTCAAGATGTCTTTATTGACGACATCCCTTGTGAGCTACCTCCTAAACGAGGCAATGATGACCATGCAATTGAACTCCTTCCAGGAAGTTCACCACCTAGTAAACCTCCTTATAGATTTTCTCAAGCTCAACAAGAGGAGATTATGCGGCAAGTGCATGAGTTAGTTGAGAAGGGCATGGTTAGGCCTAGCTCATCTCCATTTTTCTCACCCGTGTTATTAGTGCAAAAGCAAGATGGCACATATCGTATGTGTGTCGACTGTAGAGCACTAAATAGGATCACTATCAAGAATAGGTTTCTCGTTGCACGAGTAGAAGACCTACTTGATAAGCTACAAGGGTCAGCCTACTTTAGTAGGATTGACCTAAAAAGTGGCTACCATCAAATAAGGATAGTTGATCAAGACATTGTAAAGACCACATTTTGCACTACGTTTGGCCTTTACGAATACATTGTCATGCCTTTTGGCTTGGCCAATGCACCAGCCACATTCAACCGCTTGATGGAGAAGCTATCCAGGCCTCACTGGACCTTTACTAGAGTGTTCTTTGATGATATTATCATCTAATTTAATTCACTAGACGAACACAAGCATCACCTCTAGGTAATATTTCAAGTCTTAAGACATAATAAACTTTATATTAATCAAAAGAAAAGTGAGTGTTTCTTACAAGAGATTTAGTATTTAGGTCACATTATCTCTCAAGATGCCATCCAAATGGATCCATCAAAGTTAGAGGTAATAAAAGAATGGCCTAATCCAAGGATTCTTCATGAACTAAGAATCTTTATAAGTATGTGTGCATACTATAGATGCTTCATAGAAAAGTTCTCACAAATCGCGGGACCATTGCATGACCTAACAAAGAAAAACGTTAGGTATACATGGTGTGCCAAGGAGAACAATGCTTTTGAAAAGCTTAAAGAAAAGCTTATCTCTCAACATGTGCTTACATTGCCTGATCTCTCAAAGCCATTTGAGATCCAATGTGACGCTTGTGGTGATTGCCTTGGAGTTGTTTTGCTCCAATAAGGGCACGCCATAGCCTATGAAAGTTGAAGGCTTGACCCTATTGAGCAAGCTCCAGGCATATATGAAAAGGAACGCCTCACAGTTCTACATGCCTTAGACTCATGGAAGCACTATTTATTGGGGACTCCTTTCATTCTGCGGGGACGGATCACCAAAGCCTTAAGTACTTCATCACACAGACCAAGATTTCCGACAAAAAAATGAGGTGGGAGAAATTCCTTTCGCAATTTCATTTTCATATTGCTCACATTGCTGGGAAGCATAATCAAGTAGCTGATGCACTCTCAAGATGGACGAGAGTGAATGCGGTCTCCATAGCAACTCACAATGATCTATCTTCTATGATAGATGAGTATGCTATTGATCCCGAATTTAGATATGTGATTTCAGGCCTTGCATCAGGGAAGAAAGAGGAACCAATTACTTTACAAGATGGTTATTTTCTCTATGGCAATAGACTACGTGTTACCAACTCACTACGTGAGAAATTAATGTATGAATCTCATGCTCCTCCTTATGTGGGGCATAGAGGTATTCAGTATTACCCTAAAAGGGATTGAAACATATTTCTATTGGCCTACCATGAAAGTAAACATACAAGAGTATGTTTCTAAATGTGTGGTATGCAAAAAGACAAAGTTTGATAGAGGGAAGCAACCCGGATTGCTTCGACGCTTGCCAATCCCTAATTCACCATGGGAGAGCATATCCATGGATTTTATCTTTATATTGCCTAAGTCTATCCATGGGAATACGGGAATATGGACGATAGTAGACTGGTTCAGCAAACAAGATCATTTTGTACCTGTCAAAAAGACTATCAAAGCCCATCAAATGGCAACCCTCTTCATATCACAAATCTTCAAGTACCATGGCTTGCCAATGTCCATAGTGTCGGATAGAGATCCTAGAACCAGTAATTTCTGGAATGGTCTCTTTGAGAATTTAGGGACAAGGGTAAACCTATCTTCAGCCTATCACCCGCAAACGGATGGTCAAAGTGAAATAGCTAACCTAACAATTCTTGATCGACTAAAAGCCTATGTAATGGAAGTAGATCAAAGGTCCCAATGGGAGAAGTATTTACCCTTAATAGAGTATGCCTAAAATAACAGTGTACATACTTCCACGGGAAAAGAACCTTTTGAGGTAATCAAGGGAAGATCAAAAAGTCCCCTGCTACTTAAGGTACACGTTGTTGGGAAACAAGAAAACTGAAACACCTCTATAGTGATGTCACCCAAGAGCGTTGAAAGATAACTACAAGACGTAAAAAGCTTTGCCAAATCCTTCTGAAATACCACAAGTCCAATAGGAGTAGAACCTTGGGAATTTACTAGCTGTCGCCCACCCAAGAGACTATGTCACATAGGAGCAAAACCCTGCCAAAGCATGGATTTACAGCACACGCCGACCAATGCATATGAAGACAAGAGCCTCTCCTTTCACAATCAAACATCACAAACCAACAACTTCAACATCAATTCCACAATTCATAGATACATGTCCTCCGAATCTGTCTACACACAATTTGCCACTAGGCTGCCATAGCCATAACCCTGTAGAGAACTAGTCGTAATCTGATGAGCACAACTCCAATTGGGGCACTTTAAAGCTTGAGAGAAAGCTTGAAAAATGAATGGTGAGAAAGCTGAAGATGACTAAAATTTATTCCATACGCCCCCATGAGCAAAATTGACGTGAACAGAGAGCTGTCCCAGCACGACTACATGTAGAGAAGGCTAGTCGGGGCAAAAAACTGCATCCAAGAGCACCAAGGAGACAGAACGAGCTAAAACCTGAAAGTTTCTGATATTTGGCTGAACGTTTTTTATTTTGTACATGAGTTTAAGTTATATACAAGTCTCACTTCAAAAAACTCACTCACGGGCACTTACAGTAGCCCGACAGCTGTCACTAGACTAGCGACTTGCAGTGCATGTACATGTGCTTGCTAAATCAAGCTAAAAAAACCCACAAAAAGAAATCCCACACACCCTTTTGACATCGGGCATCATGTTCGTATGTACAAATTTACAAAAATTGGGGTGTCAGAAATGCGCCCAACATAGATTGCCACACCCCAGCTTACTAGATCATTCATGATCAACAGCACAAAACAGATCCTGTAAACCACATGAGGGAGTCTTCAACTCATCTTCATCATTAACCACATGATCAACAAATTCTTCAAAATATGGCTCATCCTCAATCACAGTCATCAACCTTGCAATTTACTTCTTCAACCTGTAGCCATTCACACGTGCTTTATGCGGGGTACCATCCAAGTCAGCAAGCTGATATGTGCCATTCGAAAACCTGTTTAAGACCAAGAAAGGACCTTGCCACTTGATTTGAAATTTCTTTTGAAAAGTGCTATCAAGCTTACTATTGTAACGAAGCACCATGTCACCCTTCTTGGTGTCCTTGTTCTTTACCTTCTCATTTGCCTTTGCTTGACTCTTCTTCAAGACCTGCTCATAATGCTCAAAAGCTAACACCCTATCCAATTGTACACATTGCAAATATAAAAGTCTTTCCTTGAATGCATCCTTGGGCTCTTATTCAAGCTTTAGCATCATCTTCAAGGATGGTATCTCCACCTCAATAGGAAGTAAAGCCTCTTTGCCAAAAACTAGATGGAAGGGAGAAAAATCAGTACCTGATTTGATGGCAGTTCTATAAGCCCATAGAGCACAAGGTAGCTCTAAATCCCAATTCTTCACATTGTTTCTTGTCATCTTTGTAAGCATCCTTATGAGCTCTCCATTAAACCTTTCATTCATGACATTGCATTGGGGATAATATGGAGTAGTAAACCTGCGATGCACATGAAGCTTTTCACATAGATAATCCACCAACTCTCCCCTGAAACCTGGACCCTTGTTAGAAAGTAACTCCAATGGTAGGACAAATTTGTAGCAAATATCTTCATATATAAATAAGGAAACATCTTTACTCGTGATGTGCTAAACAGCTTTGGCTTCGGCCCACCTGGATAGATAGTCAACAACAGTAAGTATGTAACATTTGCCTCTAGCTGTCATAGGTAGAGGACCTATTGCATCAATACCCCACTTCTCAAACACATCATAAGCCACAATGGTGCCTCTAATTTCTGATTTGAGAACCCTATTTTCCATGCTTTGATACTCTTTACAAGACTTGCACCAATGATGAACATCACGTTGAACACTTGGCCACACATAACCCTCCTGCAAGACTTTATGCAAAGTGATCTTTGCAGCAAAGTGACCACCACAAGAACCCTCATGATTCTTTTCTAAAATTTTGTAAATTTCCTCTTTCCAAGGCACTTTTCTCATCACAAGATCAGCCCCCTTCATATACAAGGCATCACCAAGTAGCACATACCTTTTGGCACGACATAGGAAGGCGTACTTTTTTGGCTTTTCCAACTCTGATGGAAGCATACCTGTTTGTAGAAACTCTTCCTCCCTCTCTAAAGCTTCCCTTCCCAAATAAAGAGGAGAATCAGCCCTTATCACATACAATTGCCCAATTAAAGCTTGCGCTGCACCATGTGCTTCTTCATTTTGAGACCTGTCCACATGCCTTAAACTCCAAGCTTCAAAATGCTTAAGCAGATTCTTCACTTGAAAACACATATTTTTCAGCCTTGGATTCTTACTTTGCCACACCCCAAGTAATTGCTTCACTACCAAAAGATCATCACCTCTTACCCTCACACGATAGATGCCAAGCTCAAGGCAAAGGTTGAGACCTTTCTCCAAAGTAGCATACTCAGCTTCATTGTTGCTTTGTGTTGTAAGCTTCAAAATCCTTTTAGTTACCAAAGCACCTTGAGGATCATAAACTACCACACCTCCTGAAGCTTCACCATGCGCTTTCCTGTAAGAGCCATCAAAAAACAATAGATAGGCATTGTCTATGTTAGGAGCTTCCATGTGTTGATTCTTCACTGCATCCTCCTTAAGAAGAAGAGGGCTTTCCTTATAGGTAAGCAAATCAGCCAATGTAGCCCTTGTACTGTCCTCAACAAGAAAAGAGAATTGGAATTCCTGTAGCTCCACAATCCACTTCATGAGCCTCTTTGACAAAGTAGGGCTATTCACCAATTGAGGTAGAAGAGTGTAGCTAGTGAGGAATGTGAATGGTTTAGGGAGAAGGTAGTGCCTAAACCTTATACATGCATAAATCACACTCACCATAATGAGCTCCACCTCAGTATAGCCTCTCTCCACCTGTAGCTTCACCCTGCTAGCACAATAGATAGGCTTCATGTAGTGGGAATTGTTACCTCGTTGAAGAAGCATAGCTCCAATAGCATCCTCACCTACTGATGGATTCACATAAAACTCCTTATCCCAATTAGGAGCTTGCATAGCAGGAAGAGAACCAAGAACCTCTTTGATACCTTGAAAAACCTCTTCACATTCATTTGTCCATTGTAGAGGATCCAACCTTGCTACTTGTTGTAGAGGATAAAGAAGTTGAGAGGACAAAGGAATGAACCTTGCCATATACTTCACCTTTTGAATAAAAATAGAAAGTTGCTTTGTATCTTTAGGTGATGGGAGGAGCACCAAAGCCTTCACTTTGTCAGGATCCGCTTCAATCCCATTCTCTTAGATCATATTCCCCAAAAACTTCACTCTTGGTTGAGCAAGATGACATTTCTTTGGGTTGAGTTGACCTCCACTTTCATCATATTGCTTCAATGCCATCCCAAGATTTGCACAATGATCCTTTCTAGAGCTATAAACACAAAAGTCATCAATAAGATCCTTCACAAACTTGCCAAGAAAGGGAGAGAACACCTTGTTGACGCGCTTTTGATACCATGCACAGCCATTCATAAGACCAAAAGGAAGCACACAATAACAAAAGCATCCCCATGGCGTGATAAATGTAGTCTTCTTTTGATCTTCCAAAGCCAAGGTGAGCTGAAAATATCCAGAGAATCCATCACATACGCTATACCTCTCATGCCCTGCAATAGAATCAAGTATGTCATCTATGAAAGGAAGAGGGTATGGATCCCTCTTCATGGCTGCATTTAGAGGCTTAAAATAAACACATATCCTCCACTTTCCATCCTTCTTGGGTGTGACAACAACAGGACTCACCTATTCTGCAGTGCTCACAGGACATATGAAACCTGCTTCAAGAAGCTTGTCTACCTCTTCCTTTAAAGCATTAAGCTGTACCTGTCCCATTCTCCTTAGCTTTTGGCGTACGGGCTGAGCTCCTTCCTTGATTGGAATGTGGATTTCCTCTCCCTTAAAGCCTCTAATTTCCTCATAAGAAGTGATGAATAAATGGGGAAATTGTTGTATCATATGTAGGTACTCACTCTTCTCATGACTAGTCAAGTCGGGAGACAACATACCTTGTATCAGCTCCTGTTTGACATTAGGTTGAACTTTGGGTTGCATCAGCTCTTCAATTTTCTCATAAGGACCAGAGATATCCTCATTCTCCATAAGGCCAAAAAATCTTTGTTTCTCATCATGCTCTTCTTCAAGAAACAAGGAGGAAACATCTAGATCACTATCGCTGCTATCTTCCACTTCACTGCCCTCATCCCCATTGTCTTCTTCTTCACTTGAGTACTCTTCTTCATCACTTTTCTCATCAAAATCAGCATCCAAAGATTGCTTGCTAGCCATGTCAAACATCTTCTTATCACCCCTTCTATTGTAGAGAGTGGTGGTACCATGTCCCCAATCCTGTATAGCTTTGATTGCCTGTAACCATGGTCTTCCAAGGATGAGAGGGAAAGCACCAATACCCGCGGGCATAACATGGCAATTGACCAGAACTTTAACATAAAATACATCCACCTCCAAGTCCTTTACAGCTCCCAAGCACCTCACCCTTGATTGGTTGGCAAGCTTTATGCGAAAACCTGAATTCTTCACCATGTTGAGTCCCAACTTTGATACACAAGCTTGAGTAATAACACATACCTGTGCACCTCCATCAATATAAGCCTCTCCAATGCACTTCCTCTTATGCCATGCATCCATAGTAGGACATATATCAGGTAGCTCATTCAAAGACAAGATTCTCACTGACCCCCTTGCAGGCTCCTTCTTCATGGGGTTGACTACGTGCTTCCATTGCCTCTTTAACTTGGGACACATCTCCATGAGTTGCCCAAAGGTAACATCAGCCTTTCTACCCACCAAATCAGCCCTTAAACTATAATTTGGTTGCCCTTCTCCCAAAGGAAATTCGGATGCATTGTAATGTTTCCTGGGCTTTCTCATCTTCTTCTCTTTACCTGTACCTGTTTCAACCTATTTCCCTCTTTTATGGCTGGGACTTGCATCACTCACGTCATGATCTCTTGTAACCCTCTTACCTACAGGCATGACCATAGCTCCCAAATCATCCTCTTTCTTCTCCAAACGGATTATGCTTACCACTTTTGTTTTGCCCTTCTCTTCTGCTGCCAATCCACTTGGTCCTGCTTCCCCTTTAATCTCAATACCATAATCTTGAGCTCGAGAAGGAATTTGTGGAGGAAGAGGAAACATGTCGCCACCCATTCTCTTTGGCTTGTCACATTGAGGGCTTTTATGACCCCATTCACCACAATTGTAGCATTGAAACATATCCCCTCTTCTAGCCATGCCTCTTCCTCTACCACCTGTATAACCCTCATTGCTTCCATAACCACGTCCATATCCATAACTTTGACCTCTTCCACCTCCCATCATATGCACACTAAGATTCTTCATAAGACCTACAACCTCTTGCATCTCCTTGCGAAAGGCATTCACATCATGAGAATCTTGTTGATCATAACCTGGCTCCCTGATGAGGACCCTTGGTTGCTCTACCGCTTTCACTTCAAGCTTTGGCTCCACATTGATTACAAGTTGATGAAGACGCTCTGCTTTCCACTCTTTATTCTTTGCAATTTCAATTGCCTCCTCAAAGGTCCTTGGCTGCTTAAGCTCTACCTTCAAGCGTAGGTTACTCCTCAAGCTTGCAAGAAACCTGTCCTTCTTCAACATGGCTGGAGAAATTTCAGCCCCCAAAGATGCACACCACTTTGCCCATAACGCATTGAATGCCTTGACAAAGTCTTCTATGGTTTGGCCTTCATCTTGTACTAAGCCTTGAATAGACTGCCATACCTTTTGTGGGTCTTCCACCTGTTGAAAGTGTGTAAGAAAAGCATGCCTTACCATTTCATAAGTCATGACTTGAGGAGGTTGGGCTGATTGTAGCTCCTTTTCGTAGCCTTCCAACCATTCCCTAGCATCTCCCTTCAAACAAAAGTAGAAGATTCGTAGCACCAACGCTGGGTCTTGCTTGTCAGCAAGAAGGCAAGCAAACTCCATTCTCTCAATGAAAGCTTTGGAACTTTCATTTGATTTCCCACTAAACTCCGGAAAATTAAACCCATGTCTTCAAAACCTGTAAACTGAAGGTAACTTGAAGCGATTCCTCGGTGGCGGGCCCCAAAACACTGTTGGGAAACAAGCAAACTAAAACACCTCTATAGTGATGTCACCCAAGAGCATTGAAAGAGAACTAAAAGACGCAAACAAATTTGCCAAATCCTTCTGAAATACCACAATTCCAATAGGAGTAGACCCTTGGGAATTTACTAGCTGTCGCCCACCCAAGAGACTATGTCACATAGGAGCAAAACCCTGCCAAAGCATGGATTTACATGTAAGCACACGCCAACCAATGCATATGAGGACAAGAGCCTCTCCTTTCACAATCAAAAATCACAAACCCACAACTTCAACATCAATTCCACAATTCATAGATACATGCCCTCCGAATCTGTCTACACACAATTTGCCACTAGGCTGCCATAGCCATAACCCTGTAGAGAACTAGTCGTAATCTGATGAGCACAACGCCAATTGGGGCACTTTAAAGCTTGAGAGAAATCTTGAACAATGACTGGAGAGAAATCTGAAGATGACTAAAATTGATTCCATACGCCCCCATGAGCAAAATTGACGCGAACAGAGAGTTGTCCCAGCACGACTACATGTAGAGAAGGCTAGTCGGGGCAAAAACCTGTATCCAAGAGCACCAAGGAGACAGAACGAGCTAAAACCTGCAAATTTATGATCTTTGGCTGAACTTTTTTTAGTTTGTACATGAGTTTAAGTTATATACAAGGCTCACTTCAAAAAACTCACTCACGGGCACTTATAGTAGCCCGACAGCTGTCACTAGACTAGCGACTTGTAGTGCATGTACATGTGCTTGCTAAAGCAAGCTAAAAAACCCACAAAAAGAAATCCCACACGCCCTTTTGACATCGGGCTTCATGTCCATATGTACAAATTTACAAAAAACGGGGTGTCAGAAATGCGCCCAACAACGTGAAGATCTTCGCTGCAAATGAGTATAGCTGAGACCTACAAGAATCTTTCCAAAATATTAAGGATGCTATCTCTATCTCACAGCAAAGGCAAAAGGCTATTTCTGCTGTGCTGATAAGCACAAAAGCGCACAAGCCTTTAAAGAAAATGATTAGTTCCTACTTAAATTTCCCAAGGCTCGATTAAGGCACACGACGGGCAAGAATCCTACGGGACACAAAAAGTACTATGCTAAAGTTAGCGAAAAGGTACTATGGTCCCTTCCAGATTGTTAGAGCAATCAATGAGATGGCCTATCAACTCAAGTTTCCCAACCATTGGCTCATACATAATGCTTTCCATGTAAGCCTACTAAAGCCTTACAAAGGAGAGCCACCTCAAGAACCAACTATTGAAGACTCACCGGAGATCAAGGACCAAGAAGAGGTGATGCAACCCAAGTCCATTCTCCGACATGAAGACAAGTTATTAAGAGGTGGTAAGATTATCCGATGGTATCTTATTAAGTTTAAAAATTATATTTTTGAAGATGCTAGATGGATGCAAGGTATACAATTAAAGGATAACCTAAACCTTGTCAATGCTTACAATGCTTCCCTAGAGTAAGAAAATGGACAAATGTTTAAAATGAAAAAAAAAATTGTCTTATAAGACTCTCTTTTTCTTTATTGTGCACAAATGTGAAGTAGTATGCATGCTTAGAATCAAGTTTTCGGAGACGACGTCTCCCAAACACCAAGTAGAGCTTGTCACTCTATTATGGAAGATTGATAGGACTAATGTGAAGACATGCTTGCGGCAGCCTTAGGCTCTTAAGCGCCAAATTGATTAGTCATCCATTCTAGAACGATGTCGTAGGGTAAGATAGGGATCCTCTACCCGCTAGAAAAAGGACTAATGAATAGGCTTTATCTTCTCTACCCCATAGTCCAAGACAACTATGATTTCAAGAGAGAGGTAATGTCATAATAACTAATATCTAATTCTCCTAAATGATTTTCTCATGTTAAACTGATCATTTAATATGGGAAAGTGCTAGGGGAGAAAAGGCTAGAATATTCGTTAAGCTGGTAGATTGGCCACAGTAGGGATCCAAAGGGGGGGGCATTTGCAAAAGAGCAATGTGCAACAATGGGCTTTCAAGACCCTAAGGTTCATCCCATTAAGACTTCCAAAATGCTAAGGTTCCAAAATTCAAAGGTTGCATCCAATGGTCAAGCTTAGTTAAATTGGATGCTTACTGAGTGTGCCAAAAAGTCTTCATGACTCCTACATAGGAGGGGGCAAGACCTGTAAGTAGGGGATGAGAGAGAAACACACACACACACACACTCACAGGCTCCCTTTACACAAAGGGAATAAGGGACACATGTCAACTCCCTAGTCCAATTTCCCACAAGGTGCACTCAAACCCTATTGGATGGCCATGGAGGTGGACCATTGAGAATTAGGTTATAGTAATTCTAGTTTAACTCATTTAAAAACACTTAATAAAAGAACCAATAAGAGTTAAGCTCTCTAAAAGCCTATTGGATAGTGTCCCAAGGGGTCCAATGAGCATTCAGTAGCCCAATGGCTTGCCTGATTCCTATTGACCAGAAGACAAAGGGGTCCAATGAGATTTTAGTTTCATTATTTTAATTACCTAAAGCTCTCACAAAAGGGGAAAGGGGGACACATGGAAAAAGGCTATCACTTATGCTACTTAATTCTTACTGGCTAAGCCTGGCATGGGCCAATGGGGTGCCTGCATGAGTAAAATGCAAGAGTGGTCGACCAAGAGAGAGGGGGGGACTGAATTTTTCAATGAATTATCACTTACACAATCACACAAGCTCATGTGTGAAGCAAGAAGACTCTCTCTCTCTCTCCTTCTCAAGTTTTAATGGAAAGCTTATCATCTACTCCAAGCTTGGAGAAGGGAGGCCTACACCAACAACTTTTGGCTTTGTGATGCAAATCCAACCAAGAGCCAAGCTTCAATGCATGCTCATCTCTCCTATCATGCTAATTACTAAGCTATGCTAAGCAATTATGAGTGATTATGTGAGGGGATGTGCTTGTTTCTCATAAGACTACTCTTTCTTCCTCTCTATCTACTCTCATACCCCACTAGCTCTCACCATCTTCGAAGGTGTGTGAGGTCTTGGGTCTGAGACTGTGAGGGAATTGATGTTGTGTTTTATAAGTGTTTGCTTAGTGCTTGAAGCTTCCATCTTCATTGCACTAGCTAGTTATTGAAGGAACACAAAGAATTGTATTGTAAAATGTCTCCCTTGATGGGGGAAACCTATAATACAAATCCTTTTGGAGGGGGATGGGCTCCATGTAAATCCGGTCCTCAACTATTGTCAATAGCTTAATTTCTCTCTCTTTTGAAGTATTGTTCATGCCTATCTAACTAGGTGTTATGATTTTTGTTGCTCTCTCTACCCAAGCACTCTTGTTATGATCGTTAGGAATCTATTCTAATGAAATTCTCACTATGTTCATGCTAGTTTTTGCTACACACAAGTTACTAGGCCATTAAATGTTACATATATAAATTTGTGAATAGAGCCAGGGTCAAAGAGAATAATGGCATCATGCTCCCTCACCTTTCCCCAAGCATAGAAAAGGGATGATGCTTTGAAATGAGAATCCTCTTTTGGAGCTTCACCCATGGAAGCTCTAGGAGTTTCATTATGTACATTTCTTTTGGGGTAAGAACTATAACCATGTCCATGCTCCCCACACTTAATGAAGGAGTACAAGCGGAAGTGTGACGCGAGAGAGAGTGCGAGAAGAAGATCACGACGATATGGTGAACTCGCTCTACTGTAATGTGTAGAGCATAGTGAGTTCTTATTAGGTTTTTACAAAAGAATATGTGTACATACCTGGCGGCCCGCCCACTTACCTGGGCGACCACATTGGGCTTTATACCCCAACAACCTCCCACTTAAAGTCCAATGTGGTACTTTAAGTGTGAGAGAAGCTACTATACAAGCTAATATACAAGAGATGTAGAGAAGTGATGTAGTACCCTACACATAACTGCTTGCGAAAATGCGCAAAGCTCTCTGAAGGAAGTTATTGTAAGTAGATCAACAGGATTTTCTGTGGTGTGAACTTTGACAAGCTGAAGTTGCTTATCCTCGAGCATTTCGCTGATGAAATGATACTTCACATCCACATGCTTTGTCTTTGAGTGATAAACTGGATTGGGAGCCAATTGTATAGCACTTTGACTATCACAATATAACACAGGCATCTCTTCTTTGATTCCCAAATCTGTTACTAGTCGATTAAGCCAAATTGATTCTTTGCATGCCTCTGATGCTGCAACATATTCAGCCTCTGTAGTAGAATGAGTAACACAATCTTGTAATCTAGAATGCCATGATACTGCTCCACCAGCCAATGTAAAGACATACCCTGACGTAGACCTTCGGTTGTCTAAGTCACCTACATAATATGAGTCTGTAAAACCCTTTACACTTAGCTCCTGACTCCCATAGCATATACGCATACTCTTTGTAGCTTTCAGGTATCTCAATATTCCTTTCACTGCCTCCCAATGTTTCTTGCCTGGGTTTGACATGTATCGACTTACTACTCCCACTGCAAATGCAATGTCTGGGTGAGTAGCAATCATTGCATACATCAAACTACCCACTGCAGACGCATATGGAATCTTATCCATTTCATCATGTTCTTCCTCAAACATAGGACAATCTTGTTTGCTAAGTTTCACATATGGTGGCAATGGAACACTCAGTGCCTTTACCTTCTCCATATTGAAACGTTGCAAAACCTTGTCAATATACTCTGTTTGAGATAACCAAATCAACTTCTTTGATCTGTCTCTCTCAATGCGCATACCAAGTATATGACTTGCCTCACCCATGTCTTTCATGTCAAACGATTTTTCCATCTTTGACTTCAAAGCTGAAATTTCTTCCAAGTGCTTGCCAGCAATCAACATGTCATCCACATACAAAATAAGGATCATCCAACTACCATCCTTAGCCTTCTTTGTATATAGACAGTGATCGAACTCACTACGTTTGTAGCCTTGAGAAAGCATAAACTTGTGGAATTTATGGTACCATGCCCTCGGTGATTGTTTTAAGCCATAAAGACTCTTTAACAACTGGCATACCCAATCTTCCTTGCCTTTCTCAACAAACCCTTCTGGCTGCTGCATGTAAATTTCCACATCTAAATCACCATGCAAGAACGTTGTCTTGACATCCATTTGGTGCAACACCAAATCTAATATGGCAACCAATGCAAGAAAGCATCTCAATGTAGTCATCTTGACCACCGGAGAGAAGACTTCATCAAAGTCAATGCCTTGTTCTTGCTTAAAGCCCTTGGCAACAAGCCTTGCTTTGTACTTTGGTTGACTATCATGAGCGGTGATCTTATACCTGTAAACCCATTTACAAGGTAGAGCCTTTTTGCCCTGTGGTAATTTAACTAGCTTCCATGTCTTGTCTTTATGCAGAGCTGTCATCTCTGACTGCATGGCCAATTGCCAATTCCCGGAGTCCTTCATTTGCACTGCTTCCTTGTAACATGAAGGCTCATTGCAATCAGTCAACATGACATAGTTCATAGATGGAAAAAACCTATCAGGAGGTCACGTGACACGTCCAGATCTACGCACAATAGGTGGCTCAGGCTCAGCCACAACCTGTGGGTCCACTCTATCCTGTCCTTGCTCCTCTTGAGCCCTGACATTTTGTCTTGCATGTGCAGGTCCATCTTCTTGGAAGACAACTCTTCTAATCTCCTCAACCCTCTCTGGTTTAGAATGATATTTGGATTCATTAAAGTGAACATCATTGCTGCGGACAACCTTTCTGGATTCGGGATCCCAAAGTCTGTACCCCATCTCACCAGAATTACCATAGCCTAGAAAGATGCACTTTCTACTCTTTGGCTCAATTTTGTTCCTAAATTCCTTTGGAACGTTAGTATATGAATCACAGCCAAAGACTCTGAGATGCTTGCATGAGGGCATTTTGCCTGACCATACCATCTCTGGCACTGAATCCTTTTGCAAAACCTTGCTAGGAGATCTATTTACAAGATGAACAACTGTTGATACAGCTTCATCCCAAAACCCATTTGGCAGCTGTGCATTAGACAACATACTTCTGACCTTCTCTTGTATGGTCCTATTCATCCTCTCAGCAACACCATTTTGAGGAGGATTGTAAGGAGCATTAAGTTCACGTTTTATACCTTTTGACTCACAAAAGTCCTGAAATTCCTTTGAAACATACTCTCCACCATTGTGAGTGCGTAAGCATTTAAGCTTCTTGCCACTCTGATTCTCCACAAGTGTCACAAAGGTTTTGAAAACACTAAACGCTTCATCCTTGTGCTTGAGAAAGTAAACCCATACTTTTCTCGAGTAATCATCTATAAATGTCATAAAGTAAGAAGCTCCCCCTAGAGATAGGTTAGGCATAGGTCCACACAAATCACTATGAACAAGTGCCAACTGTGTATCTCTTCTACTGCTTCTATGCTTATGTGGATGCTGTGTTTGCTTACCATACAGACAATGTTCACAGAATTTAAAATCATTAAATGAAAATCTAGGCAAATAACCAGAACGAGACAAGATTTCCATTCCCTTCTTGGACATATGTCCTAACCGGCTATGCCACAAAGAAACGTTCGGCTGCTCGGTTACATTGATTACATTTTTAGAGACATTTGATACATAAATCATGTAAAGTCCTCCAGAATTTACTCCATGTGCTACTGTCATAGAACCCTTGGATATCTTCCACATGTTCTGTCCAAAAGTGGTGACGTAGCTAGCATCATCAAGTAAACCTGTGCTGATCAAGCTCTTTGTAATTGCGGGAACATGTCTCACATTCTTCAGCGTGAAAGAAGAGCCATTCTGAAACTTCAATTGAACATCTCCAACACCTAAGATCTCACATGTCTGCCCATTTCCTAGCCGAACATGATCTTTAGTGGTCACATAAGAGGTAAACCACTCCTTGTTTGGAGACACATGAAGTGATGCCCCTGAGTCTATAATCCAGTCACTCAGTGCATTTCCATCAGATGCTGTAAGAAGAGCTGAGTCCATTGTATTCTTCAAGACGTAGATGTCTCCTGACACTAGACTGTCATCCTCTGCAACAGTGTTTGTCACATTTATTTCTTGAATCTTCACTGAGGACTTGTTCTTCTCACCATGGTCTTCAGCTTTCTCTTTGCCTTTTTCTGCTTTCCATTCTCTGCAGTCTCTTTTCATGTGACCCTTCTTGCCACAATGGTAGCATTCTATGTCACTCTTGCCTTTAGCACTGCGGGACTTGCTAGGAGACTGATTCCTCTTTCCACCTTTGTACTTTTCTTTGGTCCTTCCCCTGACAACTAAGGCTGTTCCTTTGCCTTTGTCCATTGTCTTTCTATTGGTTTCTTCAGTAAGCAGACTTCCTTCTACACCTGCTATGTTCAAACCATCTGGAGGTGCAGAATTACTCAAAGCTGTGCGAAAAGTGTCCCAACTTTCCGGCAATGTGATCAACAGGATTATAGCTCTAACAGGTTCATCAAACTTGACACCTTGAGCTGACAACTGACTATAGATTGTGTTGAATTCATTCAGATGATTGGACATAGGTGTCCCTTCTTTCATCTTCAAGTCAACAAGCTTCTTAAGCCAGTATACCTGTGAAGCTGCACTCTGCTTCTCATAAAGATCACTCAGCTTTAACCATGCTTGATAAGCCGACATCTCGTCTGCTACATTGAAGTAAAAGCTTTCTGCCAAAGTCAGCATAATGGTAGAAAGTGCCAATTCATCCATTTCGCTCCATTCATCTTCGTCCATATCTTCTGGTTTTATCCCCTTGAGCTTTATAGGTTTTATCTGCTTCTTTTGTACCAACACGTGCCAAATCTGCTTCTTCCACAATGGGAAATTGGTTCCATCCAGCTTCTTGATATTGTAAAGAGCAGTGTCCTGTGATCCAGCCATAGCTACGCTTCACAGTAGTTTACTTTCCTAGGAAAAATTCGGCAAAGTTTCCCTTGTAAACTGACCTCTGAACCAATATCAACCTGTCAAATGAACCAAGAAAGCTTCAGATTCTGCAGAAATTTTGGCAGAGTCTCCTTTGTAAAATGGCTCTGGTGTACTAAAAACAGACCAAAAAACAGCTCAAAAAACCACTGTCTCTCTAACACTGTAAGCTGTGGGTAAACCTGTCCTGCACCTGTACTGTCTTTGACTATCTTGTAAGCATAGACTGCGACAATGCCTCAACGGCAGTAAAGCAAAGATGCAATCCCAACTGTCTAACTCACAGTGAATACATCCTAGCTGCCTATCTAAGGGTGCTCGAGGGATCGCTCCAAGACCTGTATCACCGAAAGGATCTCAACATTCGAGAATCCCCCAGCTCAATAAAACCTCACTCGACCCTCAACAAAGGCTGCAGTAAATTTGACAGTACATAGACTTCCCACAAAGTCATACATCCACAAATTTCCTACTGTATGCTGTAACCGCTGCGGTAGTTGTTTGCTGCGTGACTCACAGCCAATAAACCCTCAACAGACATACATCATCTCTGACAATACATCCCATGTGGAAGTACCTGCAATGTCAGGATGAAATCCGGAATATCAAGCAGCAAACACAAGCTACCTGATGAACTAGTGGATGTCGACTACAATCTGTGTGTAGATGCGCTCGTGTCGTATGTGACACATCTCCAAGAACTGTGAGCCGTCCTTCGATGTGTAGACAGCCACAAATCAACACTCTGGGAGTGTCGATATCCTCAGCACCTGCAGTTGTAGGCCGAAAACCCCAAATTTGCAGGGTCGGATCTGCACCCACCGAGACCACGTAGTCGAAAATGGCCTGCGCAGAACTTTGTTGAAGCCGAACGGTGGCCGAGATGACCTCAGAATGAAATTCTGAGAACACCGAGTCCTTCGGGCTCGCCCATAGGATTTGGGACCGTGTCTTCGCATGTCAAATTTCACTCCAATCTAAGCTGGTGACTCTAGCCTTCTGCAGTGCTACCTCGAGCCTCGATCTGAGCTCTGATACCAGTTGAAGGAGTACGAGCGGAAGTGCGACGCGAGAGAGAGTGCGAGAAGAAGATCACGACGATATGGTGAACTCGCTCTACTGTAATGTGTAGAGCATAGTGAGTTCTTATTAGGTTTTTACAAAAGAATATGTGTACATACCTGGCGGCCCGCCCACTTACCTGGGCGACCACATTGGGCTTTATACCCCAACACTTAATGCATTTATGGTCTTTATGAAACACCTCTAATTCTTTGGGAGAGAGCTTATATTTACCTTTGTAACCTCCTTTCTCCATGGCCTTGTTGTTTTTGATGTTGGTGCTGCCTTGGCAAGAGTTTTGATCCTTTAGCTTCATTTTGATCCTTGTTTTCATTTTGATCCTCTTCCCTTTAGCTTCATTTCAATCCTTGTTTTCCATGGCTTGAAATTTCTTCTTGCCCCTTGTTGGGAATTGATCCTCGAATCAACCATAGTGTGGTGAGGACTTTGGTGATAGTGCTAGGTCATTGTGAGTTCATATCTTCAGGTAAAATCAACCATAGTGTGGTGAGGACTTTGGTGATAGTGCTAGGTCATTGTGAGTTCATATCTTCAGGTAATCCTGCCAAAATTGTTTCTTTTGTTTGGCAAAGTCTATCGTTTGAAAGAATGTAGCTTTGAGATGTAAATCCCAAAACTTGTCTACACATTTGTGGATAGACTCGTTGAAGAATAGCTTTAAGATTCTCCATTTTATGAGCACTTTGTCCTTGGCATCGCTTGCAAGGAATTGTTTCATTATGGAAACTCCTAGAGTTTTCCATGTTCTTGGGGCTTTTTCATTCCCACAGAGACTAGTCCACCATTGACAGGCAAAAATTTGGAAGTGCATAGCTACATAGCTTTGAGGACTCTATGAAGCCCTTCTCTCCAAAGGCCGCATCGAATTGTTGGATGAAAGCCAAAACTTTGTCTCTAGCATGAAAGGTGCCATCATAGGTGAGAAAAGAGATGCTCTTTCCTCCCTCCTTGAATCTTTTCAGCTTGTAAGACTTGCGATGTCCTCTCCTCTTGTATTTTGTAGAAGAATAGCTGCTACTTTCATCGGGAGAGGAGGAAGATGATGAAGATGGAGAAGAGGGTGACCTCTTTCTCATTTTTTTCTTCCTTTGGTTCCTCCATTCCTTGTCAAAATGATGAGGAGAAGCACTATTTGGTGCTAGTTTCCTCGTAGAAGGAGTTGGTAATCATTGAGGCCGCCCTCTTCATGTAGACACATCCTCCAAATCACTTCTTTCTCTTTCGATGGTTTCCTCTTCTCGTTTGAGTACCAGAGAGAGTCTTCTTTTTGAAGTCTCATTAAGAGGCTTTCTAAGCTCTTTCTCTCATCTTGGGGAGTTTGAATGAGGCCATAGGTAGTTGCGAAGTTGTTGGGTAACTTCGGCTTGTAGGGCAGGGTTGCCCATAGCTTGTTGCAACCTAATGACAAGGTAGTTCACAAGCATGGGGGCATCTTCAGTAGCACCTTCATATGAAAAATCAAGGTTATCAACATTCATTCTACCCTCTTTATTATTGTCATCCATGCTAATTAATCTTCTGTAAGTAGTACTTTGTGCTTTGGTACCCTCAAAACCGTAGTTGCTACCCCTTCTTAACTCTTGAAAATCGGCTCTCAAACAGCCATACCCATCGTTTAGAGATTTTTGATTGCAAAGAGTAGTGGAGAGGGTCTAACAGTGCCGAATGGATTATGGTTCTTGCCATGTTTTCTATTAGCTCAATAATGGTTAATCCAAAGGCAAGTCCCTAAAGACTCCATTATTAAGTTTATAGTTCTCAATGGTGTACCTCAAACTAAGTTCTTCCCACCAAGAAATTACATCCATGTCCCCAAATATGTAAGGTTGATTAAATTATAACGTCGATCGGTGATTTTAAAGATTGTACTTGATGATTTGTTATTGTTATTGCTAACTTAGGAAAAATATCACTCTTACTCGACCAACCAGAAAGATGTCAAGTATCGAGAGTGCCATACAAAATTTGGTACTTGGCGATGGTTGTTCTTGAACAAGCACATCTCTCATGAAAAATTCAATGCAACGGTTGGATCACTACAAGTGGTAAGTTTAAAGAAGTAATTTGTATCAATTGTTTTGAGTTGTGGATAATTGTTTAATTTGGTTTGGGTTTGTGTAGATTCAAGGTGATCAAACGTACGTGCCTTTGGACGAGGACGAGATCGAGGAGGATTAGATAGAAAAATATTTGTCCAAACTTTCATAAAGTCCCAATGTGGCACAATGCATATACAACAATTTACAATTTATTTGTAACCTTTTTGAATAATTGATCTTTTGCATATTAAATTTTCAAGGTAAAGTAAATTCAATTTCAATTCTTTGGTTTTTTTGTACAGTTGATGTTTCATTGTTTTATGCATGTCAAAAATAAAGGTGCTCATTTGGGCCACCCAATTTTGGGTGGCCCAAATGAGCACCTTTATTTTTGAATGGTCGTTTAGCAGTAATAAGAGCAGTAATAGCCACGACAAAAATCACGGTAATAGCCGCGAGTATATTATCACTACTATTACCACACTTATCGTTTCAAACCACTACTGCATTCATAGCCGCGGTTATTTCCGCCCCCCAATTGTTTCTCTCCATCTTCCTTTGTTTTTCCACGGCAATACTGACGGTTATAGACTACTCCAGTCGTGGATGTTTGTATGTGAGCAACAACTAGGAATATCAAAGTGCACTAGTGTGGAATTTAGGGTTTCCTATTTAGATTCTCGACTTTGGGAGCTAATATAAATAGAAGCTCAAACTTCATGTCATTAGAATGGGTCAACAAATTTCTTGACTTAGTCAAGTGGAAGATATTGACCAAGCTTCTTCACGCTACAACTTCCATCAACTATACCCATAGGGGGCTGTGTATTGGCTGGCTGTGTAGCACGCTAGCATAAGAAGACACCTACTTATATGAGTATACTGAGGACGAGACGGCTTTGTGCATGGATGCATATAAAATTGAGTCTTCAAAAATTATAGTAGATCCACCTTGTGAACCAAAAACCTGAGTTGTTGAAATACCTTAACACATACAATTAGTCAGCTGATCACCCATTGGAAACTAGTAGATGTAATCTACTACAAGACCGTTGAATTTAACCACGGTGGGGTTATCATTCGGAAATTCTCTCAATTGCAGTAGAAAGACCATTAGCTTTTAGTGCTTTCAGAAAGTACGTAGCACTTGGGAGCGGAGTTCCATTAGAGCTAGATTCCTTTATGATAAAGGAGCATACGGACATACTAGAGTGATAAGAGAAGGTAGTGGTTGATTGGATTCATTAGAAGCAGTTGATCATAAAGAGGATATTTGGGGACCTAGAGGCTAACATAGAGTGTCTTGAAGAATATAAATATTGGTACTTAACCCCAACAATACTAAGACGACTAAGTCTAGATAATTACTAAATCAACCATTAAAAAAAAAAAAGAGAAACGCTTGCTGTCAGGTTCCGCATCCCCATCATGTGTGATAGGAAGTCCAAGTGCAACAATTATTGTAAAGCGAGCTAATTTAAGACAAACAATTGGTAAATTGGCATATGCCAGTAAAACAAGACCTCATCTACGGCCTTTAGTAACTCAATTATTTCAGTCCCTTAGGGAGACTAAAGAAGATAATATTAAGATCAAGTGGGAAATCCTATCGATGCTAAACGCCGCATTGAAAGATTAGTCTTAACAAAGGCTACCCGATTGTGAGTGTCGCATGAGTGGAGTGAATTATAATAGAAGAGACGATCAAACTCGGGCTAGAGAAGCACATACGAAGAGACGAGAAGAGCTAATTGCTCAAGACCTCTCAAATCAACTTGAACAAATTAACGATTTGATAATAGAGCACTCACAAGGAGTCACTATTGAATAATTGAGAGAATGCAGATTAGTGGGCACTGGGGCAACCTACAGCACTAAGAGAAGTGATAGAACGACCCTTTACTCTTGAAGGCTGCGGAGATCTAGGCTCAAGGAGGTTGTTTGCTAGACCTAGACCATGAGTAATTTTTTGGGAGGACCCAAAGTTTGAAACCTGTTAGAGTAAATGGCAGTGCCAATAGCACGAGCGACAATACACTTAGCACACTTTACACATTTTGTAGGGCTTTGGGATGAAGACCCTGATGCTCACTTACAAAAATTTGAAGTGACATGCATAGCCAATGAAATTGTTGATAATGATAGAAAAATTGCATATTTTTCCAGCAACCTTCAAAGATGAGGTTACAAGCTGGTATGGGAATTTACCTGCAGCAGACAGAGTCACTTATCCTGAGCTTACAACTGTATTTTTAGCAAAGTTTCACTATCAGGGATTCTAAGATAGACTCACTCCAGCAGTTATACTATCTTCAACAAGGATGGAAACCACAATACAAAAGATGGAAAATGCGGCGCCCAATGAGGATACTCAAAATTGTAGGCTTGTAGATGGCTTGTGACCAAATTCTCAACAATGTGTGGTTTTAAGAAGACCCACAAACTTGGAAACCACCAAAAAATAGGCCCGTAAATTGGGAGGAAGTGCAGTTAAGTCAATAGAGAATAAGATAGCTTTTTAGTGGGCCTAGTCTGACCACTCCGTTTATATCAAGAACACGAACTCAAGACCATGTGCCTACTTATGGAGTAACACCACCTCAAGTAGCAGTAAACACAAATCAAACCCCTTGTCTATCTCCAGATCCATATATGATAGGTCCAACATACATGCTGCAAACTAGTACACCACTGCCACTAGCTCTCATGGAAGACAGGGTAGTGCAATTAATGGCAGTTACAACTAGGAAGCTAAAGGAAGAGATATTGAATTCTATAAAGCCTCAATTGAAATAAGTCTATGTTGTAGCCCAACAAGCAATATGACCATCTATGAGTGTACCTTCAATGAGGTCAAATGTCTGTTGTGGGAAGTGTAATGGTTACGACCATTTAGTAACTAAATGTGCAATTGCATCAAGGGTAGTACCTGATCAAGTTCGTACATTATTTTTTACTTACTTCTTAAAGAATAATCACTTGGAAGAAAATTGCTTTGTAAAGCAAATCCATGAGCGCCGTCAAGCACGAGTGATGCAAACAAACTATAATTTCATGGATAGGAGTAATACAACTTATGAGATAGGTCCTCAACCTCAACCATTTATGCAAAGGGGACTCCTAGAGACTTATCAAAACTAGCTACAATAGCAAAAGCAAGGATTACCTACCCAAGGTATACCTCCTACGTTGAGAATGCAAGGGTAAATGAGGAGGAATTCACAATATAGACCTCCATTTAGACGAAACAGTTATAGGTATAACACTCAAAATATGGACCATCGAATCCCATTGTCTTTTATAATTGCCTACAAGAAAGACATATCACTCCATATTGACCAAACCTCCCTAGACACATTAGAACATGTTGAGGACTACTAACAATAATTCTCTAGCAATCTAAACCTCACAAACATGAATTTTAGAGAGATATAGCTGCAAAACATTGAGAAAAATCCAAAGACAGGGCTCATTTTTTCACACAGTTTAGGTTCAAAAATGTTGTGTAAGAGTAAGGTTAATGGTATGATCAATATTCCAAAAAAATGTCAAGTTTTTTTCAGCTCATAAGGCAAATTTTTTGGATATATAGTGAGGCGGTCCGGGGCGGGCAACAAGAAGAGTGGCCTCTAAGCACTCTTCTAAGCTCCCGTGCTACTCAATTGGGTTGGGGTTGGAAAAAACAGCAAACACACACACAAACCCGCAACCTAACCCTCCACAAATTTGGGGCAACACCTAGTTTTGGATGCGAACTAGGACGCGTAGAGAGAGAGAGAGAGAGAGAGAGAGAGAGAGAGAGAGAGAGAGAGAGAGAGAGAGAGAGAGAGAGAGAGAGAGAGAGAGAGAGAGAGAGATAGTGCTCGGGCTGCTTTGAAATGTTCGACAGTGATCGAGCAAACACAATTATATATGTAAGAAAAAGAGGGAAGGGGGAGGGGGTTCTTGTTGCACTAATACCTTCTTACAAATCTGTCATCACCAATGAAAGTGAGATTAGTATTTGTTCAACATAGCTTGAGTAAATTACACCACCACAACACATCACAAGAAAAGCCACCCCAATCACTGTCTTAAGGCCAGGGGAATCCTCTCCACCTTGTCGCCCCCTTACAGTATGTGGGATTTATGGCTAAATTGATGACAACACCCAGATACAAGCTATCAAGAACTTAAAAAAAACACCAACACACTTACACATCATTGTTGTCCATTACTTCACATTGGAAGAGAGACAAAGTATCCAAGCTTACTCCAAATCCACCCTCCTTGATTCAGCAAATGTTGGGTTTACACTAGTAGGAGAAATGATAGATTTCCTACTCTCAATTGAATGATCACTCTCTCTTACAATGGCATAGAGTTCCCTTGCTAATCACCCCTAATACAACACATGCATATGCATAAGACGATGATCTTCCACTCAAGAGCTCCTTCTAGAGAGGTTGAGCTTGGCTTCTCAAGCTATAGCATAGTGCTCTTGCTTATGGCTCTCCCCTTTGTGCTAGCTACACCCTCCTTTTATAGAAATTTGGAAGGCTAGGGTTACTCCTCTAACCATGGGTGGGTTAGATTTTCAGCACTTATCTAATTTCTTTTGCTTGGAATTATCAAGAAGTTGGTGTGGATAGATAAAGAAGAGAGAGAGGAGAGAAGTGGAGGTGATAGGACTTTTCATAGTAGGTTAGTGTTAGTAAATTAGTAGAGTTAGTATTTTTATTGATTTACAAATGGAATTGGATATTTACAATGGGAGTATCCATGTAGGATACAAATAAAGAAAAAGAAAATCTTAATAGGTAAGAAAACATGGATTTCTTACAATGTTGATGCTCCAAGTGTCTTGAGTAGGGTCAATTTTGACGCTTGTTGACGGTCCACTAGCTTTGACGGTACGTTTTTTCTCCACTCTCGATCTTCCTTGGAAGCCAAGGTAAGTGAACATGAGTAGTCAATCACCATGATGCTGTCTTTCAAGAGAAGAGGCTGAATTTTGTGGTTTTTTTGATAGATATGGGTAATATGGATGAGGAAAAATGAGACTAGGTGGTCAATTTTGGACTGGAAGTGTGTATAGGAGACATGATTTCACCATGGTTTCTCTTATTCTTCAAGGTTGAGAAGAAGGTGAGTAGGGTGCAGAGAGGAGTGGTGAGAGAGGTAGGGATGATGAGTGGAGAAGTGTGTGTGAAAGAGGAAAATGATAAAGTGGAAGAGAGAGTGTGGCTGCATAGCATGGGCAAACTGGGGTCCACCAATAAAATCATAGCTCACAGCTCGTAGCTCAAAAAAAAATGAAAAAAATGAAAAAAAAAGAAAAAAAAGTGTGGCTGCATAGCATGGGCAAACTGGGGTCCACCAATAAAATCATAGCTCGTAGCACGAGCTACAACTTTTGTTTGTATCACCTTTTCAAATTCGGGGAGCATGTGATCTTTAAAAATTCAGCAAAACCGACTGTTTTTTCCACTGCACAAAGTGCTTGTGAGGTCCTTCTTTGGATGATTCTTTTGAATACCCCTCCAAGAGTGAGCCCCCCATAGTGCATGCATACATGCCACATACCCTTGAACTTATTTGGTATGTCTATAATTGAAGATATTATTGAGATCATGATATAAGTGAATAGTACAACTAAGAAAATCAAATATTGAGGGGTCTAAAATAATATGTACATGTCAAATATAAATAATATAGGTGGAAAAAATATAAAGGGGTCAAAATAAATCTCTCTCATTATAAGTCTACCATAAAAAGATGAATATTTTTGGTGGTCTAATTTATGAGAGTAATAGAGAATGGATGTAGGAAGGAAAAAATGACAATAGTGAAAAAATATACACATAAATAAACTAGTTTTTTTGGATTTTTGTTGGGATGGAGTTACACCAAAAATAAGAGAAGCTTGAATGAAATTGTTTTTATATGGAATAAAGAGTACGCAAAATGGTAAGAAAAAATATGGTAATGTTGAGTCAATGTACATAGCATAAATAACACACCATAGGTAGAAATATTTAAATAAATACCAAAATAATTATGAAAAATCCTTTTATTTATGCCTTATATACAATGAAATATTTACACACAAATGGGCCATAAGATACTTATATTTTTTATTTAATTTATTTTTTTGGCTCAACTAGCCTAGTGACTAGCTAATTAAGGGTTTTTAAGAAGATATGGGAAAAGTCCCCTAACTCACACACACCTATATACAGTGAAATGGTAGGTATAGCCACAGTGTTTGGATGATTTTGGTAGGGTGGGTTAACTCACTACTGCAATTACGGAGAGCCGAAAAACGGCTATCATTAGCCGTCCCCCAGGATGATGGTATATTCATGTATCATCATAGAGCATCTTTTCCAAAGAGAGTGCTGTAGAGTCCTTGACGAGGTCTTCATTGTTTGGCCCCTCAGAATTTTGGCTGGAGTTACACTCATGCTTCATGTAACAATACTTACATGAGACAGCTGCCCTTTGACAGATCTTTGGTAGATCCTTTGGTAGAAGGCGACTCAAATAGGGCTTCAAGCGATAACCATGTACCTTCCTAAAGTGCTCTTTCCCATTCAAGTCCATAAGTTGATAGTAACTTGAATTGAAAGCCTTCTTGACTATGTATGGCCCCTGCCATCTAGTTTTAAATTTGGCATCAAAACAATTATCGAGTCGATTGTCATACCTTAGCACAAGATCTCCTTCATTGATGCCTTTGTCCTTCAGTTTCTTGTCAAGCTTCTCCTTTGTCTGTGTGGCTTTCCTCTTATAGCACTCGTATGCTGCTTCTCTTTTCCACTCAAGCTCAGCTAAGGTAAGAAGTCGATCCATCCATGCTTCTTGATCATCTTGTGCTGATTTTCCATGAAGTCGCATTGTTAGAATGTTTAGCTCAATTGGCTGTAAAGCCTCTTGACCATAGACCAAGTGAAATGGTGTGAACTCCGTGGCTTCCCTATATGTGGTTCGATACGCCCACAAGGCACCATCCAAGAAGTCATCCCACAACTTTGTCTTGTTTTTCACCATCTTTCTAATGATGTCTGCAATGACACCATTAGCTTTTTCTACCAAACCATTTGATTGGGGATAGTAGGGTGTACTGTGACGATGTAGAATGCGAAGTTCTTCACAGACTTCTGTGAGCAATCCCTTTCTAAACCCTGGACCATTATCAGAAACAATCTCCAAAGGTGTGCCAAATCTACAACAAATGTGAGTGTAGACGAATTTGCTCATTGTCCTCTCATTTACCTTTGCCACACTTTGTGCTTCCACCCACCTAGTCATATAGTCTACAGCCACTAGAATGTAGAGTTTACCATTTTTTGTCCTAGGCAGAGGACCCATAGCATCAATGCCCCACTTTTCAAAGGGTCCATTTGCAAGCACAATTTGCCTTGGACCATAAATCAATCTTCTATTCCCATTTACCTGCTAATTGTGACAACTTTTACACCAATGTTGGACATCCACATGCAGACTTGGCCAAACATACCCCGCAAGAAAAATCTTCTTCACAGTTAACTCTTGGACAAAATGACCACCACATGCCTCTTCATGCAAACCTTTTAGAATGGTTGGAATTTCCTTGATAGTTGGTACTCTTCTGCACACTTGATCCTTCCCTCTTTGATAGAGGGATCCTTCTAGAAAGAGATACGCGCTTGCCTTTTTCATGAGTCTCCTCTTCTGAGCCTTCGTGAAGTCTTGTGGAAACTCACCCTCCAAAATGTAGCTAATAATGGGAGTCAATGACTCCAATCCCTGGTATCTCGGTTGCTTGACAGTTGATGCCACCATGATGACCTGCACTTCTTTCTCAACACATGTAACTGCTTGTTGTGCAAGTAAATTGGCATCTTCATTTTGTTTCCTAGGAATATGATATAGTTGCACTTCTTCAAACTGATTAAACATCCTACGAATGGCATGAACTTTTGTCCTTAAGCTTTCATTCTTGCATGCCCAAATGCCTAAAATTTTCTTCATATTGAGAAGTGCATCCCCTTTTACCATGAGATGTTGTATACCTTGGCCAATGAATATCTTTAAACCATGAAGTAGTGTGTCGTATTCTGCTTCATTGTTGCTAGTTGAATCTGGTAGATTGACCTTCTCTTTCATGACCACCTCTCCACTTGGGTTGAGCAATACTAGCCCTCCCCTTGATTTTCCTATGACTCGTCAAAAAGCTCCATCAAAGAACAAGGTAAATGCATTAGGAATACTTTTAGGTGGTGGCAATGGTAGGGTATTTACTTCAGGCACCTTAATCTCCTTCTCATGTACCCTATAAGTAAGAATCCCTGCCAATTGTGCACGCACACTATCTTCTACCTTGAAAGAGTATTGGAACTCTTGCAATTCCATAATCCACTTTGAGATCCTGGTGCTAAGATTCATTTGAGATGACACCCAAGGAAATAAATTTTTTGTAGTGAGAATTACAAAAGGTTTTGGTAGCAAGTAGGATCTAAACTTTCTCACTGCAAACATGAGAGACAGCATCATGAGTTCTGCCTCCGTGTAGCCTCTCTCCAAAGCATTCATGACCCTACTAGCAAAGTAGATGGGTCATATCCTGGTACTGTGGGGATCTTGTTGTAATAAAACTGCACCAATTGTTTCCTTTCCAACACTAGAGCTAACAAAGAATGTGTACTCCCAACAAGGAGGCATGAGTATTGGTAGCTCTGACAAAATGACTTTAATGTTACAAAAGTACTCTTCAAGCTCATAAGACCATGCAAATTCTACTTGTTGTGTCAACTTTTGCAAAGGATGAAGCAACTCCAAAGCTAAGTGAATAAAGCGTGACATATACTTGACCTTTTGAATGAATGAGATGACCTCTTTGAGATTTTTGGGTGATGGGAGCTCAATAAGAGCCTTTGCCTTTGAAGGATCCACCTCAATGCCTTTATAGGAAACCTTGTGACCAAGCAAGATCACCTCATCCTCGCCTATGTGACACTTGTCGGGGTTGAGTTGACCTCCCATGTCGTAGAGCTTCTTTAAACCTTCTTCTACCCTTTGTAGCTGCAATGATTTTGAGCTATAAATGCAAAAATCATCAATAAAAACCCTAATGGACTTTCCAAAGAATGCTTGAAACACCATGTTCATAAAGCATTGGAAAGTTGCAGGAGCATTTTTCAGTCCAAATGGCATGACTCTAAAAGCATAACAACCTCAAGGAGTGATGAAGGTTGTTTTCAACTGATCTTCCAATGCGATACCTATTTGAAAGTAACCCGAGTAGCCATCACACACAATGTACTTCTCATGAACAGCTACCTCATTTAGTATCTCATCTTGAAATGGGAGGGGAAAGTGATCTCTTTTTGTTGTCTCATTGAGTGGACGGTAATCCACACACACCCTCCACTTGCCATTTTTCTTAGGAGTGACAACAACGGGAGAGACCCACGTTGAATTCTCCACTGGATAAATGAAACCTGCTACTAGAAGCTTTCTTACCTCCTTGAGTAAAGACTGCTCCTTGATGACTCCTAGCCTTTGTAGCTTCTGAACCTTAGGTGTGGCCTCTGGCTTCAACTCAATTTTGTGTTGAACAGCATCTACTCCACGCACATCGGTGTAGTCTTTAGCAAAAAGCCTAGGAAATTTCCTTAACACACCTTTGAGCTCCGTAATTGTTGTAGATAACATACCTTCTAGCATTCTTTCATCTTCCACTTTTTGGTTTTCTTGGGAACTTACCTATTCCAAACTTGGGCAAGAGGTCTCTTGGTTGTTTGGCTTAAACCTTACCCCCATGACTTCGATGGAAGACTCCTCTTTAGTAATGCTGCCACTACTTTCTCCTTCTGAAGTGCTATCAGTCCAGCCTTCCTCCGTCTCACTTTGAGATGATTCTTCATGGAGCTCCTCTTGGCGTTGCTCCTTCATGTCAAAGACAACCTTCTTATGATTGTCATTCCTACAAATTAGCTTTCCACTCTCCCAATCATGCAAAGCTCGCATTTTCATTAGCCATGGTCTCCCTAGGATAAATGGATAACCATTTCCTTCCGTAGACATAACATAAAAATCCACTGCCTTCTTAATGCCAAAGGCCTCTACAAAAACATTTTACAAATGCCTACACACCTAGCTTTGCTATTGTTTGCCATCTTGACTTTAATTTCAGATGTCTCATGGATGTGCATGCCTAGTTTTTGCATGAGTCCCTCTGTCATGATGCAAATTTGTGCACCCCCATCCACTAGACCTTTCCTAACCAATCTTCCTTTGATGTAACAATCTAGCACAGGTGTAATATCCTCATTCATTTCAGCATGTGCAATTTTTACAACAAGCACACTCTCTTTTACCTTTCTCCTAGTGCTAACTGCCTTTGTTAAATCCCTCCTAACTTGTGGGCATAATGCAAGAAATTGAGGCCATGAGATATCAGGACCCTTACCTCTCATGTCATCCAATAGGTTGTATGGAGCCATACCATGTCCAAGAGGGAAGTCTTGGAGATTGATACGACATCGAGTCCTCTTAGTTTCCTTGGTCTCCTTTACCTCCTTTTCTTGTCCATGATCACTTTGTGACGTGACTCCTTCTTTTTCCTTTCCTTTTCCACGGCCACGCTTAATGCCATTTGCTTCCATGTCAACCTCTTTTGGGTTTGTCACCTCTACCACATGCACATTTGGGTCTGGCAAAGGTGGAACTCCTTCCACTCCTTGTGGAGGTGGTCTTGCTTCATTAGGCCTTTGTAGAAGCCGTGGTTTCTGACTAGTTCCTTCACTTGCATTCATCACTGGGTAATTCAAGTTAGGTCTCCCTGGCTCCCCACGGGGCCAAGGACAATTATACATCCCATGTCCAGACTCACCGCAATTCCAACATTGCAAGACTCTCCTAGGTCGTGAATCTCGCTCTTCAAATTCTTTGCTTATCCCTTTGGACCTACAGCTTGTGCAAGGTGAATTGATAGGCTAATTAAAGATTCATTCAGCTTCTCGATTACTTCAGTTGTTACCTCAGGAAGCTCCCTAGATGTCGATGCTTGTGACTTACCTTTGGGTCTAAGACCTTCTATTGGAACCTCTCCCCTTAGGCACTTGAGTTTCCTATACTTCTTGGAAGCTCTAATTTCAGCTGCATCATAGGTGGCAGGTGCATCCGCCTCCACCTTTACCTTAAGATTAGGAAAGAGTCCAGCTATGAATCTCTCCTTCTTTAGAAATTCTGCACCATCACTAGGGTTAGCAAAATCTTGTATCCATAGAGCCCAAAGACGTAGAAACTCTTGCTTGTACAAGTAGTAGTCATCTAAATCTTTTTGCTTATGAGAAACAATGTCTTGCCATAGTTTTTGAGTGTTTTGGGGATCAAAGAAGTATCTCTTGAAATGATTCAAAACTTCTGTGTAATTCCCCTTAACTTCCTCAGGCAAAGAGTCAAACCAAGTGCTAGCATCTTTCCTAAGGACCACCTCAAACATTTCTACGCGCTCTTGATCAGTTACTATCCTCTTGATATGGCAAGACATCTTGAAATTTGCTAAAAATAATTCTGCATCCTCTCCAGGCTCTCCAAAGAAAAGAGGGTATCCGGACATTTGGCGTTGGCTTTCCATTATTATGAAAGATTACAACACGAGTTGCAACAAGGGATACAATAGAAATTTAGAACCACTCGCCTGCAAATGAAGAAGTAAGAAAGTACCACTCTAGGTTTTCTTCTTCAGCTATCCAAGCTTCAATGAGGTCTCGATTTGTTTGATCAAAACAAAAGGGTAGACTATTTATGAGCTCTAAGAAGGATTGAAATTCTTCAAAGCTAAGGCGATATACAAAAATATCTAAAACTTCATTTTCTGGATCGAGAAGAGCAACCACGTCCCAAGTAATGAATTGCACTTGCTCTACAATTCCCAATTCACAAGCGGTTTGTATAAAAACTAGATCTTCATGCTCGTCGAAGGCTGTGAGAAAGTAGCAATTGACTAGGAGCTCCTTTCCTTCGAGTTCCACATAGTCGGAATGAGGCAACCTTCTCACAATTTCATAAAGAACATCCTCCTCAAGTCCAATCAAGCTTGCAAGATTTAAAGACTCCACTTGTGCTACAAAACTCTTGGACAAAAACTCCTTAGGATTATGGTTAAATCATTCATAAGCATCAAGAGATTTACAATGCCTCTATGAACAAAGTGACATAGAAAGTAGAGAAGGATGAGAATTTATACAAATTTGCAATCTTCTCTATGCTCTCTTTATTAAGACAATCCCTAAATAGCTCCCTATCTCCTTTGTTGAAAGTGAAAGGAAGACTATTAATAAGATGCAAATGAGGGAAAAATTCACCAAATGTGAGTCTATGAAGCATGAACTCTGGCCGCAAGTTTCCTGAAGAGTCTTCCTCAATGGTGAAATGCACTCGTCAAACACCAAATTTCACTCTATTTACCAATCTTAGAGCACACACTATTTGGATGAATGTACAGTCTTCCTTAGTGCCCAACAGCAAAAGGAAAATGGAATCTACACGCAGAACCTTTCGTCTTAGCTTCACCACCCTCTTGTTATGAGGGAGACGCTTTACTAACTGCTCCTGCAACTCAATCGGTAATAGATATCTAAGGATTGAATTTTCACTGCACAACACTCCTTGTTAGAACAAATGATCGTTCTTTTGTTTTTGTAACAAACGTGGACAAACAAAAAGCCAACATACACACTATTTTGTTTGGCTGCACTTCATTTGAAAATAAAATGAACACTTGTACATCAAAATAAGTGTGGTAGTTGATGAGAGGTAGAATGACAGGTTGTGGAGATGCAAGAATTTCCCCTGTTCTTTCAGCCCCAAACATAAACACCATACGCTGCTGAAAATGTATCTTTCTACTAAGTGCAATATTTATCCTAATATGTGGTGTGAAGTAAAAACGGAAAATGTATGGGCCATTATCCATGCTCTATACATAACCTAATGCTTAAAATAGAACAAAGATATATACATCAAAACTAAGATCGTACCTAATGAGAGGCAAAATCAAAAGGATTTACCGAAGCGTTTATTTCGGCTAACCTAAGAGTACCTAAAATTCTACGAATTACGCGTTGAAATTGCAACTTAGTACTAACAATTATGTGTACCTTTTGCCTGGCAATCGGAATGAAACGATCATAAAAATTCTCATGATTCATGCAAACTACTTGACTATTCTAAAGATTCATCCTATACAAAAACATACACAAGTTGCCTCCTCAGTGAGGGCACCAATTTGAGGCGGTCTGGGGCGGGCAACAAGAAGAGTGGCCTCTAAGCACTCTTCTAAGCTTGCGTGCTGCTCAATTGGGTTGGGGTTGGAAAAAACAGCAAACACACACACAAACCCGCAACCTAACCCTCCACAAATTTGGGGCACCACCTAGTTTTGGATGCGAACTAGTACGCATAGAGAGAGAGAGAGAGAGAGAGAGAGAGAGAGAGAGAGAGAGAGAGAGAGAGAGAGAGAGAGAGAGAGAGAGAGAGAGAGAGAGAGTGCTCGGGCTGCTTTGAAATGTTCAACAGTGATCAAGCAAACACAATTATATATGTAAGAAAAAGAGGGAAGGGGGAGGGGGTGCTTGTTGCACTAATACCTTCTTACAAATCTGTCATGACCAATGAAAGTGAGATTAGTATTTGTTCAACATAGCTTGAGTAAATTACACCACCACAACACATCACAAGAAAAGCCACCCCAATCACTGTCTTAAGGCCAGGGGAATCCTCTCCACCTTGTCACCCCCTTACAGTATGTGGGATTTATGGCTAAATTGATGACAACACCCAGATACAAGCTATCAAGAACTTAAAAAAAACACCAACACACTTACACATCATTGTTGTCCATTACTTCACATTGGAAGAGTGACAAAGTATCCAAGCTTACTCCAAATCCACCCTCCTTGATTCAGCAAATGTTGGGTTTACACTAGTAGGAGAAATGATAGATTTCCTACTCTCAATTGAATGATCACTCTCTCTTACAATGGCATAGAGTTCCCTTGCTAATCACCCCTAATACAACACATGCACATGCATAAGACGATGAGCTTCCACTCAAGAGCTCCTTCTAGAGAGGTTGAGCTCGGCTTCTCAAGCTATAGCATAGTGCTCTTGCTTATGGCTCTCCCCTTTGTGCTAGCTACACCCTCCTTTTATAGAAATTTGGAAGGCTAGGGTTACTACTCTAACCATAGTTGGGTTAGATTTTCAGCACTTATCTAATTTCTTTTGCTTGGAATTATCAAGAAGTTGGTGTGGATAGATGAAGAAGAGAGAGAGGAGAGAAGTGGAGGTGATAGGACTTTTCATAGTAGGTTAGTGTTAGTAAATTAGTAGAGTTAGTATTTTTATTGATTTACAAATGGAATTGGATATTTACAATGGGAGTATCGACGTAGGATACAAATAAGGAAGAAAAAACTCTTAATAGGTAAGAAAACATGGATTTCTTACAATGTTGATGCTCCAAGTGTCTTGAATAGGGTCAATTTTGACGCTTGTTGACGGTCCACTAGCTTTGACAGTACGTTTTTTCTCCACTCTTGATCTTTCTTGGAAGCCAAGGTAAGTGAACATCAGTAATCAATCACCATGATGCTGTCTTTCAAGAGAAGAGGCTGAATTTTGTGGTTTTTTTTATAGATATGGGTAATATGGATGAGGAAAAATGAGACTAGGTGGTCAATTTTGGAATGGAAGTGTGTGTAGGAGACCTGAGTTCACCATGGTTTCTCTTATTCTTCAAGGTTGAGAAGAAGGTGAGTAGGGTGCAGAGAGGAGTGGCCTCTAAGCACTCTTCTAAGCTCCCGTGCTACTCAATTGGGTTGTGGTTGGAAAAAACAGCAAACACACACACAAACCCGCAACCTAACCCTCCACAAATTTGGGGCAACACCTAGTTTTGGATGCGAACTAGGACGCGTAGAGAGAGAGAGAGAGAGAGAGAGAGAGAGAGAGAGAGAGAGAGAGAGAGAGAGAGAGAGAGAGAGAGAGAGAGAGAGTGCTCGGGCTGCTTTGAAATGTTCGACAGTGATCGAGCAAACACAATTATATATGTAAGAAAAAGAGGGAAGGGGGAGGGGGTTCTTGTTGCACTAATACCTTCTTACAAATCTGTCATCACCAATGAAAGTGAGATTAGTATTTGTTCAACATAGCTTGAGTAAATTACACCACCACAACACATCACAAGAAAAGCCACCTCAATCACTGTCTTAAGGCCAGGGGAATCCTCTCCACCTTGTCGCCCCCTTACAGTATGTGGGATTTATGGCTAAATTGATGACAACACCCAGATACAAGCTATCAAGAACTTAAAAAAAACACCAACACACTTACACATCATTGTTGTCCATTACTTCACATTGGAAGAGAGACAAAGTATCCAAGCTTACTCCAAATCCACCCTCCTTGATTCAGCAAATGTTGGGTTTACACTAGTAGGAGAAATGATAGATTTCCTACTCTCAATTGAATGATCACTCTCTCTTACAATGGCATAGAGTTCCCTTGCTAATCACCCCTAATACAACACATGCATATGCATAAGACGATGATCTTCCACTCAAGAGCTCCTTCTAGAGAGGTTGAGCTTGACTTCTCAAGCTATAGCATAGTGCTCTTGCTTATGGCTCTCCCCTTTGTGCTAGCTACACCCTCCTTTTATAGAAATTTGGAAGGCTAGGGTTACTCCTCTAACCATGGGTGGGTTAGATTTTCAGCACTTATCTAATTTCTTTTGCTTGGAATTATCAAGAAGTTGGTGTGGATAGATAAAGAAGAGAGAGAGGAGAGAAGTGGAGGTGATAGGACTTTTCATAGTAGGTTAGTGTTAGTAAATTAGTAGAGTTAGTATTTTTATTGATTTACAAATGGAATTGGATATTTACAATGGGAGTATCCATGTAGGATACAAATAAAGAAAAAGAAAATCTTAATAGGTAAGAAAACATGGATTTCTTACAATGTTGATGCTCCAAGTGTCTTGAGTAGGGTCAATTTTGACGCTTGTTGACGGTCCACTAGCTTTGACGGTACGTTTTTTCTCCACTCTCGATCTTCCTTGGAAGCCAAGGTAAGTGAACATGAGTAGTCAATCACCATGATACTGTCTTTCAAGAGAAGAGGCTGAATTTTGTGGTTTTTTTGATAGATATGGGTAATATGGATGAGGAAAAATGAGACTAGGTGGTCAATTTTGGACTGGAAGTGTGTATAGGAGACATGATTTCACCATGGTTTCTCTTATTCTTCAAGGTTGAGAAGAAGGTGAGTAGGGTGCAGAGAGGAGTGGTGAGAGAGGTAGGGATGATGAGTGGAGAAGTGTGTGTGAAAGAGGAAAATGATAAAGTGGAAGAGAGAGTGTGGCTGCATAGCATGGGCAAACTGGGGTCCACCAATAAAATCATAGCTCACACCTCATAGCTCAAAAAAATATGAAAAACTTTGAGGTAAAAGTTCAGCGCACGAGCTACAACTTATGTTTGTATCACCTTTTCAAATTCGGGGAGCATGTGAGCTTTAAAAATTCAACAAAACCGACTGTTTTTTCCACTGCACAAAGTCCTTGGTAGGTCCTTCTTTGAATGATTCTTTTGAATATCCCTCCAAGAGTGAGCCCCCATGGTGCGTGCATGCATGCATGCCACATACCCTTGACCTTATTTGGTAGGTCTATCATTGAAGATATTATTGAGATCATGATATAAGTGAATAGTACAACTAAGAAAATCAAATATTGAGGGGTCTAAAAAAATATGCACATGTCAAATATAAATAATATAGGTGGAAAAAATATAAAGGGGTCAAAATAAATCTCTCTCATTATAAGTATACCATAAAAGATGAATATTTTTGGTAGTCTAATTTATGAGAGTAATAGAGAATGGATGTAGGAAGGAAAAAATGACAATAGTGAAAAAATATACATATAAATAAACTAGCTTTTTTGGATTTTTGTTGGGATGCAGTTACACCGAAAATAAGAGAAGCTTGCATGAAATTATTTTTATATGGAATAAAGAGTACGCAAAATGGTAAGAAAAAATATGGTAATGTTGAGTCAATGTACATAGCATAAATAACACACCATAGGTAGAAATATTTAAATAAATACCAAAATAATTATGAAAAATCCTTTTATTTAGGCCCTATATACAATGTAATATTTACACACAAATGGGCCATAATATACTTATATTTTTTATTTTATTTATTTTTTTGGCTTAACTAGCCTAGTGACTAGCTAATTAAGGGTTTTTAAGAAGATATGGGAAAAGTTCCCTAACTCACACACACCTATATATAGTGAAATGGTAGGGATAGCCACAGTGTTTGGATGAGTTTGGTAGGGTGGGTTAACTCACTATGGCAATTACGGAGAGCCGAAAAACGGCTATCAATAGCACCTAGAAATGTTTTCAGAGTCTTCAAATAATTCAAGTAAATTGGTCACTTAACAGAACACAAAAGTGTCTTAGTACATAAAAGTGTCCATTTACCAACCTAGTGCTAATAGATTTACTAAAGAAAGAAGCGAGATATCTATGGACTAAGAAATGTCAGGCTGCATTTGACAATATTAAAGAACGACTAATTAAAACACCAATTTTAATAGATCTTGATTGGACAAAATAATTTCATGCAGATGCATCGCGTACAGCAGTTGGGTCAGTGTTATGCCAGGCTAGTGACAATCGAGTTTTAAGTGATCCAAAGAATAATTATACTATCAAAAAGATATACCATCAAAAAGATAGACCATTCTATTTCCTATGCAAATCGAGTTTTAAGTGATCCACAGCATAATTATACTACGATTGAAAAGGAATACCTGTCTATGGTTTTCTCAATTGACAAATTTTATCACTATTTATTGGGTAATTATTTTTATTTTATGTGGATCATGCCACATTGAAATATTTGTTGAATAAGCCCAAAATCTGTGTGAGGGTTATTTGTTGGATGTTACTCTTGCAAGAATTTGACTTTGAGGTGGTTGTACGCCCAGGGAAGACACATGTTTTAGCAAATCATCTTTCTAGATTTCTTATTGATGATAAAGAAAGGGGGATAGATGATGACTTGTTTGATGGTCTTTTATTTGTTGATGAGGTAGAATTACCCTGGTATGCGGATATAGATAAATTTCTTAGTACAGCGGAATATCCTCATAAATCTACAAAGCGTGTGAAGAAGAAATTACTTCTTCAAGCCGGACATTATTCTTTGATAGAAGGATTCTTGTACCGCTATTTTCCTTGTGAGGAAATTTATAGACGGTGTTTAAGAGAAGACAAAATTTCTCAAGTCTTAAGGGCATTGCATGATGAGCCCTATGGAGGTCATTCATGGGCCTCGGCACGGGTTGTCTTCTCGTGCGAGCCATCCATGCCTTGGTACAACATCCACATGCAGGGCATACTATTGCATGATATGCGGAAAATTACAGTGGTACAGACTGACTCTCGGTAATTGCAGACAATTTCAGAGCTACACAAAGTAGTTTTGCGTTTGGCACAGCGGTGGGTATTTTGTCTTCCTTCGGCTATGAAGCCCAAAGTTGGAGAACTATGAGGACGCAACAATCATGTCGACTCCGGCTTGTAGGAAAATGATGCAAGGCATGCTTAAATTTTTTGTACACACCTTAACAAACGTTTGCAAGTGCACTGTAGCAAGGCTACATCACCGAGCGATATGCTTTAGAGTCATTCCCTCATGGTCTTGGTAATGAAGCTCCACCAGAATTGCACTTGGTGTATTGCACCGACGCGGCCAAAGTAAAAGCTTCAATGTGTTCAAGGTCGCACTACGACCACGATTCAAGTTGGTAACTTTGGAAGCTTTGATAGAAAACAAGGGAGGCAGCCTTCTATGCTTCCGGAAGAGAAACTCTCTATGAGGTACTTCGTTTCTGTTTCCAACATAGTACATCTTGCTATAGAATCAAATCAGGCAAGGCCTTTGACATCAGGCAATAGAACATCCCTTGAAAACCTATAGATGTCTTATTATGAGGGCAAGACTGGTTGGCAGGAGTACGTAAAAAGGGTATGTATGATGCCGTGACTTTTATTTTATTTTCCATGCTTGTGCAATTTCAACACTCAAGGCACAAGCACAAGGCACAAGCACGGCTTGTGACCATTAGCAAAAGCATGATATTTTTAATTTTGACCACACTCTTGGAGGACAAACTGAATGGGCGTCCACCTGGCCGGACACGTAGCCGGACACCACATTTGTACTCTATTAGTTGTCCGAGCTAGTGTAGTGATACTCTATGTAAATCCTAATTCTAAAGTAACAGGTCAATTCTGTGAGTTGTAATGATGTCATGATAATTGTAAAGGTCGGTGTGAGTTGGCCACTTGCCATTTAGAATGTTGTAGATGGCTGAGACAGTTTCACTAGGTGGGAACGCTCTCTTGTGAGACGAGTAGTGAATCAGTCAATAATTACTACGGTAATTACCAAGGTAAACCCAAGGCATATAAATAGGTCCCATTACATTGTAATCGGGTGAGCATAATTGGGTTAGCATAATCGGGTTATTGTTTTGGTGGCATTTGTTGGCAATTGTACTCGAGTTGTCAATCATTGGCAGTTGTTGTCGGTTGTAACTCTGTCTATCATTTTGTTCATAAGCCACATCATACTCATTGTAATCCTTCATCTGTAATTCCAAATACAGCAGTATATTCCAGTTATAATTACTCTGGACTCAGTAATCTGAATCTGAATCTGAATATCATTCTCAGTACATAGTCTGGTTCTTATTCCAGTAGGTGTATTCCAGTTCAGTTTCTGTTCCTTTGTTCAGTCTACTGTTTGAGCTAATACATCACCAGTAGAAGCTGAAATCTTCTAACATTGGAATTAGCTACCTCAAGAGATCATCTCCAATTCCATTTTGGCAATCACGGTGGTTAGAGCTGACGCTCGTTGACTGAAACACTCTTCTCCCGGTTGGAAGTTCTCAGCTACATCAATGGCACCCAAAACCAGTCGTGGACGAAAATCCACCATCCATGTTGATCCTATTCCCGAGGAGTTGGAAAGAGAATCTGACCCTAAGCAAGAGAGGTTGACTGACACTGAGGCTCATGAGGAGAATAGTCAGGCTACTGAGACGCACGACTCACAGCATTCCAGTCACTCTAGAGGAAGACGGGCAAAGAGGGAAGCACGGAAGGACAAAAGTTCTCGGTCCAGGCAGAGGGATGAGGGTACCCAATGTAGTAAAGGCAGTCCCCGCACTTCTAGTAGACAGGCCAGAGAGGACACTGACACAGAGACAGAAACAGATAATGATTGGGATGAAGATACTAATAACTGTAAGAAGACTCCCAAGCGCTATTCAGAATCTAAGAAGAGAAGCGGCAAGACCAATGGTAATCTGAATGATTACACATCTTCCCTGAAAATTTTGCTTCCAGTATTCAAAGGGGGCAAGAAGGATGATCCAAATGTTCACATACAGGCTTTTGAGTAGTATGCAGAGCTGAATAATATTGATGAGGAGGATTGGGGGGAATACTTTCCGGAAACCTTGAAGGAGGCAGCGAGAAAGTGGTACTACCATTACCCCGCTTGTTAGCTTAGATCCTATAACAAACTACTTAAAGCCTTCAGACTGGAGTATTCCGACAACAGAGGTGATGAATATATTCTTAGTGAACTGGATAAGATCAAGCAGCGGAATCTGTCAGTCCGAAGCTATGTGGAGAAAATCAAGGATCTGACAAGGCAGTTACAGGAACAGCAGTCAAAGAAGCAATTGCGTGCATGGTTTCTGAATGGATTTCGAAGCAAGAAGCTTAGGGAGCAGGAGGTACCAGCTCCAACCAAGAAATTCAATGATTTGGTACAACGGGCACTAAAGCTGGAATAGCAGACCAAGAAGGAAAAGAGCCATAAAAAGAGAAAATCAAGTAGCAGTAGCTCTTCTACTGAGAACTCTAATTCCAGTGAAGTGTCCAGAAGCTCTAAAAGTAGCTCTAATGAGAGGTCCAAGGATAAGTCAAAGAAAGGATCCTGGACTATGAAGATTGAAGAGATGGCTAGGCAGATTGCCGAGATTATCCACACCAGACAACCAGTTCGGAAAATGAAGACTTGGTGTTCGAAATGAAAATCCAAGGACCATATTTCCAACGAGTGCCCATAGTGTACTTACTGTAAGGCCTTTGGCCATTTATGGAATAATTGTGGTATCAAGATTCATCACTTTAAGAAGGGCAAAGACTTGTCAGTAGTAGCCTATATTAAACCAGTGAAAGTGGAAACCACCAAAGCCTCTCAGGAAGAGAGACCAGGTACCAATGGTACTGGTCAAGGACGCGGCCGATTCCAAGTGGGTACGGGCCAAGGCAGAGGGCAAGGCAACTTCCAAAGCCGGAGTTTTAAATGGTTACACTTGTGGAAAGTATGGAAATTTCACGGGTCAATGCCCAGACGCACCTGCACCTGCTGAAGGCACCAGAGCCAGTCCCAGTACGGGCAGTCACAAGGAACAAAGGCATGATAATTGAAGAAATTCTAGATACTTTAGAAAAAGCAATCACTACTGAAGTAGAAAATGGGCTCAAAAAGAGAGATTTGGAAGGCCAAGGGTAAAGAGAAGGTGGTAGATGAATGGCAAGAGCAGAGAGAACTAGCAGCGGCTAAAATCACGGAGGATTTAGCCAAGAAGTTGCCAAAGCATCCAGAAAGTTTTGAATCCCAAGTCATTCAGAAGATACCAACCCAATCTACTGAGAAAGATCAGTTGATACTTGGCATACCTGAGACCATGTTTGCTGCGGTACAAGGAATGATTGGTGAACTGGGAGTTGATGGAAGGACTGGGAGCACTGCAAGGGAGGAATGGCAGTGTGAAGATATGACGAGTTCTTTGAGCTCCGACAACCAGTTTGATCAGGAGAAAGAAGAAATCCATGTTAAGATCTGTGATAGAATTTAGAAGCTTATTGTGGAGCTCGAAGATAACAGAAAAACCTTGCCTGAAGTGGAAAACTTCATTAGACAGCACAGGAAAGCTGAAGCGGAGGCCAGAACAGTTGATACGATGGCTATCCGAGATGATGAAGTCCTGCTCATTCAGGTGGACTACAAGGTTCGGAAGCAATGGGAACCTCTTTCAAGTGTTATCTTGGATGGAGGAGCAGGAGTCAATATAATGGGAGTCCATCTCCAGCAAAGGATAGGCATCATGAATCTAAAGTCAGCACCATTTAAAGTGAGAATGGCAGATCACAGAGTAGTACAAGCTACACGCATGATTGAGAATATGCAGATAAGAGTAGGCAGGGAAAAATTTAAAGCCAGCTTCTTAGTTTTGGATGTGCAAGGAGCATATGGGATGTTGCTAGGGCGCCCATGGTTGAGAACAACACATGTTGTTCATGACTATGCAAATCAAACCTTAACCATAGAAGGGGTCAGCGACAGAATTCAAATCCAGACGAACAATACTAGGAGCTGGAGAAAAGATCTGAGGCCGAAGGAATTATGCCAAAAGTACAAGGCAAAGAAGATTGAACGAATGTTAGCAGCTCTGAACATATTTCCTCTAGCAGAGATTGACTTGAATGCGGTTTTACTGAATAAAAAGCAGGCCGACAAGCAGAAAAAGCAATTCCCAAATCATTTTACTGAAATCAACACAGGGGAAAGATCAGTTCAGTTAACTGGGAGGCTGGAGGAATCAGCTAAAACTGGCATGGTAGAGGAGCCAGTGCATTCTGGAGAGCACACAGTGAATCAGAATGCTGATTCAGAACTGAATGGGCCATCTTGGGATTATGATGAGGAATCGACCAAGAGAAAAGGAGGTGGGCCTAATTGGTTACTTCCAGACGACCAGGAAGTTGAAGAATGGAACCTAGGATCGGAGGATAGTCCTAGGATGATCAAGGTTAATAAGCATCTTAATCCTATAATGAAGGAAAAGGCACACAGGATGTTCTAGAATTACAAAGACGTATTTTCTTGGGAACACATAGACCTGAAAGGGGTGGATCCCGAAGTATGCCAGCACAGGATACCATTGAAGCCAGATGCTTGCCCAGTACGATTGCAAAGATACCGAATGAACTCCAACTATGCTAAGAAGGTCAAGGAGGAGATTGACAATCTTCTCAAGGCTAGGTTCATCATAGAAGTGGCCAATAGTGATTGGCTATTTCCCATAGTTGTAGTTCCCAAGAAGAATGGCAAATTGAGAGTCTGTGTTGACTATAGAAAAACTCAACACCCAAATTATCAAAGATCCATTTCCATTGCGTTTTACTAACATGTTGCTTGATGAGATTGTAGGATACGAGATGTATAGCTTTATGGACTATTACAGTAGCTATAATGTAAAGAATGAGGATGCAAGAGAGCTACACAAGACAAGCACAAAGCACACAGAGATGGAAAGCTTCTTCTTCTTCTTCACAGAAAAGAGAGTACAAAATGACTAAGTGCTAAAGCTGAAAAGTAGCACATATGTACATGCAGTCACTAAGTGTGAACTCGCTAGAAGCGTACTAGGCTGGCACTATAAGTGTAGTCCAGCTGTAGAATCACTGGCAGCGATCCTCCGTGTCGGTCACCTAACGCGCCAGTGCCGTAAGCGGCCAAGACCCGTAGTGGATGCCAGCTCAAGGTGTAGAGCTCGACATCTCAACACTCCCGCTCGAGCTCTGCATGTCGCAGAGTCCAAGCATAGTCCGAAAATGTCGAAGCTTCTCAGCTCTGAGGTCCTTGGTAAAGATATCCGCTATCTGCTCCTCTGTGCTGACGTAGACCAGGTCGATGTCGCCCGCCAACACTCGCTCTCGAACGTAGTGGTAATGGACCTCTATGTGTTTGGTCCTAGCATGGAACACTGGGTTCCTAGCCAACTGCATGTTGTTGAGGTTGGCACAATGAATGACAATCTGCTGGTCCACCTGCAGTCCCAAGTCCTCACGTAATGTGCGTAGCCAAGCTACCTCACACGCCGCAACTGCTGCACCTTTGTACTCGGCCTCTGTTCTCGATAAAGCAACCGTAGGCTGCTTTTTGCTGCTCCAAGTAATAGCATCACTCCCAAAAGAGAACATGAAGCCACTCGTAGATCTCCTATCAACAATGCTACCTGCCCAATCTGCATCTGTATACCCATACAATGCTAATGGTGCATCTGCTGCATAGAACAATGCGTAGTCAAGAGTCCCTTGCACATACCTAAGTGTGCGTCGTACTCCATCCAAATGTGGCTTCCTCGGAAGCTGCATGAACTGACTCTCCAAGCCTACTGTGTAGCTCAAGTCTGGCCTCGTGGTAGTCAAGTAGATTAGAGTACCCACCATCTTCCTGTACATATTGACATCCTCAACAACATCACCCTTCTCTGCACTCAGCTTTGCATTCACATCCAAGGGAATAGAAATTGGCTTAAAATCAGCCATACCATACTTTGACAACATGTCCAAAGCATACGGTCTTTGTGATAGCCATACACCCTCTGGAGTCCTGATCACCTCAATGCCAAGAAAGTAGCGCAACTCACCTAAATCTTTCATTTCAAACTCCTGTTTGAGAAGACCCTTCACATGGTCAATCTCCATAGCATTGTCACCAACAATAATAAGGCCATATACATATATGGTAATGAACACAATCCCCACATCACTCTCACGTACATAGAGTGAATGATCTGCATGAGCTCTCCTAAAACCAATACTGACAAGGTACTTGGCAATCCTGTCATACCATGCTCTAGAGCCCTGCTTCAAACCATACAAAGCTTTGAGAAGTCTGCATACATAATCTGGGTAACCTGGATCGACATAACCAGGTGGCTGATCCATATACACTTCCTCTTGCAACTCACCATTCAAGAAGGCATTCTTTACATCCATTTGATGCATAATCCATCCTCTAGATGCAGCCATTGCTATGACAGCTCTCACAGTCGTCATCTTTGCCACTGGAGCAAAGGTCTCCTCATAGTCTATGCCATACGTCTGTGCATAACCCTTTGCGACCAGCCTTGCCTTGTGACGCTCAATGTTACCATCAGCCTTATGCTTGGTTTTATACACCCATTTACAGCCAATAGCTTTCTTGCCACTTGGCAATGGAACCAACTCCCATGTGTCTTTTGCTTCCAATGCAGCCATCTCTTCATTCATTGCATCATCCCAATGCACATTTCCAACTGCATTCTCAAAACATGTGGGCTCCACATCCTGTATCACCTTAGCCATGTAGGCTTGGTGATGCGCTAGATACCCATCATAAGTCAATTTCTGAACTGGATTTCTGACTCTATTAGATCTGCGCGGTCCTGGGTCACTCCTTTGCCGTCTAGCATCTTCTTGTACTTTCCTTACATCAAGTGTCCTGATAGCCGAAATTCCAAATTCCTCATCAAGACTTTGTTCAGAACCATCTGAATCCATGTCTACATGTGAAAAACCTGATGATGCATCAGCCATAAAGGGAGGTTCATCAACCTTTTCCTTTCCTTTTCGTGATACATTCCCTGTACCTGTTGGTGGAGTAACTTGCGTACGTAGTCTACCGTTCCGTGGTTTCTCAACAGAGCCACGAGAAGAGGACTCTTGTGGTCCACTCAAAACCTGTGACTGTGGCCTCACATTTTGTACAACCACATCATCTTTTACATCAGCCCCAATAGTGCCATGTGCATTACTGTACCAGCTGCTCATCTCATCAAAGACTACATCTCTGATCACTCGTAATTCTCGTGTAGTAGGATTGTAGCACCTGTACCCCTTTTGTTCATGGGAATATCCTACAAGAATACATTTCTCTGCTTTAGGATCTAATTTCCTACGCAACTCATCTGGTACATGCACGTAAGCTATGCAGCCAAACACTTTCAAGTGTGCCATATCAGGCTTTGTACCTGTAAACTTTTCCTCAGGTGTTACATCATACACCGCAGCTGTAGGTGTCCTGTTCATAATGTACACAGCTGTATTTATGGCTTCAGCCCAGAAATGATGAGGCATGTTCTTCTCATTCATCAATGCACGTGCAACCTCTACAATGTGCCTGTTTTTCCTTTCTGCGACCTCATTCTGTTGTGGAGTATATCTGCATGTAAACTGCCTGTGTATACCATGCATTCGTAGAAAATCTGAAAAATCATTGGAGAAGTACTCTCCCCCTCCATCTGACCTCAATGTCTTGATTTGCATATCTGTCTCCTTCTCAATCATGACTTTGAAGTCTTGAAAGTGACCAAACACTTCACTTTTGTTACGCATGAAGTAGACCCATACTTTCCTTGTATGTTCATCAATGAAAGAGACATAATACCTGCAACCATGTATACTTGCAGTATCGGTTGGACCCCAAACATCTGGGTGCACCACCTCAAGTGAATTTTTACATACATTGCGCTCATGTGAAAATGAGCCCTTTGACTGTTTTCCAAACTGGCATGCTGCACACACTTTATGCATACCATCCACCTTGAATTTGGGCAAACCTTTTACAATCTGTTTTGATTGCATGCTGCACAATCTCTGCTCATTGACATGGCCAATGCGTTTGTGCCAAATGTCAACATCAGCCACAACACCTGTGCCCTGTGCAAATAATGCAGCTTTTACCTCAGGCATGTCTACATTCAGCGTAAACATTCTGCCCACACATTTGCCCTCTGTGATCAGCTTACAGCCATTCTGGAAATCTTCTACATAGCAGCCATTTGGATTGAAGCGAACCTGCAAACCCTACTCAACCATTTGTCCAACAGAAACAAGATTCTTTGTAATGTTTGGGACATGAAGTACATCTGCTAAGTACTTTGATTTCCCACTCTTCGTATTTAGAGGTATGTCCCCTACATGAGCAATGGGGTGAGCTGTGTCATCTCCTGTCTGCACATAGCCTGACACATCTGGTTTGCGCATATCTCTAAACCACTCTCCACGAGACGTCATGTGATTAGAGGCACCTGAATCCACATACCAAACATCATCTTGGGTGGAATTCTCTGCAGTCATTGTATTCATTACATGCTGCATAACAAACATGCGCTCGTTTTTGCTGTCATCTGCATCTCTGCTAGTAGATGCATAGTTTCCCTGTTCTCTCTTTCCACTTGCTTTTCCCTTTGGACAGTCACATGACATGTGACCTCTTTCACCACAAGTCTAACATTCTCTGCTATCTGGAGTATGTTTCTACCTGCTTGATCCTCAACCACGACCTCTTTGACTCCCCCTGCCTTGAGACTGGTTTCCCCTGCCACCTGTATTGTTTTGATTTGATTGAACTTCCAGAAATTGGCCCCTACAACCCCTTGGGCCTCGACCACGACCTCTACCTCTACCTCTATTGGAGTTAGAATAGAAGGCCTATTCAGAATTATTTCTGCCATGAGAAGAAGATGTGTCAAGGTTCTTCTCCTCGAGAATAAGCATAGAAATCAAATCTTGGAACACGGGGATGTCGTCTCTTGTATTCATGGAAGACCTGAAATGTACATACTCATCTCCTAGACCATCCAAGCATGCACGGACAATGTCATCATCTTCCACTGAGACTTTAATAGATCCAAGAGCCTCAATGATATTCTTGATCTTCAAAGCATAATCATTGATGGAGAGGTTGTTCCTCTTAACCTAATTTAGCTCCGACTTTAGTTGAAGCTTCCTGGCCTTGGTGTTCACCTCGAACACTCTGCCTAAGTTTTTCCATGCAATGGCGGGGGTTTCAGCATCCTATAGATAGCCCATCATGCCATCTGTGATGCTCATAGAAAGCCAATACATCACTTTGCTCTGGCCTTGTTGCCAGTCCCTCAAAGCTTTCCTTTGTTCTGTTGTAGCATTTGCCTCGGTTCTCTGGTTCCTTTTCATTGTCTCCTTCTACATAGTCCCAATAACCTTTTCCTTTTAGGAAATTTGTTATTCTGAACTTCCATGCAGGGTAGTTATTTTTCTCAAGCTTCTCAGTAACAATCAGACTGAAGCCGTCAGACATCTTGAAGCACTAAGACAAAATAGCTGCAATCTGCAAAAACCTGCAAATCTGCTGAACCTGCTATTGTGGTACCTGTAACGCTTTCTACACTCAACGAGTGTCCACAATCAAGCGTACATACAACCACTGTACTTGTACAGTAAATATCTGTATACTGCACTTTGGAGACCTATTCAGAAACTCACATCTGGTCGTGGATTGCGAACGAAGGGATTGTGATGCTCTTGCTCTCTTAGCCTCTCTTGCCTGCAGCAAGCTCTGATACCATGTAAAGAATGAGGATGCAAGAGAGCTACACAAGACAAGCACAAAGCACACAGAGATGGAAAGCTTCTTCTTCTTCTTCACAGAAAAGAGAGTACAAAATGACTAAGTGATAAAGCTGAAAAGTAGCACATATGTACATGCGATCACTAAGTGTGAACTCGCTAGAAGCGTACTAGGCTGGCACTATAAGTGTAGTCCAACTATAGAATCACTGGCAGAGATCCTCCGTGTCGGTCACCTAACGCGCCAGTGAGTAAATGCCGTAAGCGGCCAAGACCCGTAGTGGATGCCAGCTCAAGGAGTAGAGCTCGACATCTCAACATATAACCAGTTATAGATCGCTCTCGCAGATAGAATGAAGACCACTTTCATCACCGAGTGGGGAGCTTTCATGTATCTGGTGATGCCTTTCGGCCTATGCAATGCACCAGCTACTTTTCAGCGATGTATGATGGAAATGTTTAATGAGTTCCTTCATTGGTTCCTCGCTATCTTTATGGATGACTTTACTGTATATTCAGATGAGGAACAACACTTACTATTCCTAGAAATGGTTTTCAAATGCTGTCAAGAGAAGTGGATTTGTCTGAATCCATTTAAATCCATTTTTCTAGTCTGGAAGGGATAACTACTGGGACATGTGGTATCCCGTAATGGAATAGAAATGGCCAACGATAAAATCCAGCGTGTTCAGAAAGCTAAAGCACCCAGAAATGCATATGAGCTAAGCTCTTTCCTGGGTTATATTAACTTCTATAGAAGGTTTGTGCATAAGTTTGCTTCTCAAGCAGTACCATTATACGAGCTCACATAGAAGACTAGTAAGTTTAATTGGACTGTTGAGTGTGAGGAAAGATTTCAGAATCTGAACAAGGCCATTATCAGTAAACCAGTCCTCAGGCAACCAAACTGGGATGTTATTTTCCATGTACATGTAGACGCTTCGAGACTGACGCTTCGGGACTGGCAATGGGGGCGATATTGGCTCAACCAGATGGAAGGACTGATTATCCTGTTTATTTTGCTAGTCGCAGATTCAGTTAGGCTGAACAAGGTTATACGACCACTGAGCAAGAAGCCCTTGGAATGGTTTTCAGTGCTACAAAGTTCAGGCATCTGCTAGGAAAACTATTTCATTTCTATGTGGATCATCAGGCTCTTCTATTCTTGATTAATAAAGTCATTATTCAAGGCAGGCTAATATAGTGGATGATGTTCTTCATAGAGTTTGAATTCAGAATTTTTCATAAGCCTGGCAAGAATCATTGTGGAGCTGATTTTCTATCTAGAAGTATAGAGGGTTATTCAGAAGCATCCTTGAGGGACGAACCAGTGGATGTTGAATTATTTTAGCTGGAAGCAAGAGAATCACTTGACCCTGAATGGTATGATGTTTATCAGTTTCTTTCTCAAGGTGCTTTCCAAGAGGACTGGAAGCAGAACCAAAAGAAGGCTTTAGTCATCAAGAGCTTGAAGTTTACTATCATCAGAGGTTCACTCTATCGATTAGGTGTTGATGGTATTCTTTGACGTTGTGTGCCTATGGAAGGGAGAATGCAAGTCATTTCACAGGCACATAATGGCGAATCTGGTGGACATATTTCCAATGAAGCTACCTACAAGAAGATTCTGCAAGCTGGTCTATGGTGGAAAACATTGATTACTGATGTTAGAAGTTTTTGTAAAACTTGTGACATATGCCAAATAATGGGTAGACCTACAGCTGCAGATATGACTCCTTTAACACCAGTACAACCACTGGGTGTGTTCATCAAATGGGGCTTAGATTTTATGGGACCTTTTAAGAAGGTTACCCCCAGAAAGAACAAGTACATAGTAATGGCTACTTGCTATGTCACTAAGTGGGTTGAAGCTAAGGCTCTTCCTGACAACACACCCAAGTCAACTGCAAGGTTTCTACTCGAGAATATTGTATGTCGATATGGATGTCCGCCGGTAGAGATTATGTCAGACCAAGGGACACATTTTATCAATGACGCCATGGAGATTCTACTGGATATTCTTTCAGTCAAGCATCGGAAATCTACCCCTTATTATCCCAGATGCAATGGACAGGCTGAAAGTAGTAACAAGACAATCAAGACTATTCTCACTAAGGTTGTGCAGAAGAAGCCAGACCAGTGGTATTTGAAACTCCAGACTACTTTATGGGCGTATAGGATAGCTTACAAGGTCACTACTGGGTTGACACCATTCAAAATGGTGTATGGCACTGAAGTTGTGGCTCCTAAGGAGTTTGTTATCCCAAGTCTGATAATGGCTTAGACTTCAACCACAATCTGAAAAAGCGCCTAGATGAGCTTATGCAGTTAGACGAACTCAGACAATGGGCTATGTTGGAACAAGAAATTGTTCAGCAACAACGAAGGAAGCATTGGCATGATCGCAGAATTAAGGTCTGGGAATTTCAGAAAGGGGATTTGGTTCTTCTCTATCAGTCTAGACTGGATCCTAAGAAGCCAAACCTGAAGATTGCCTGGGTAGGACCATTTGAGGTAGACTGGGTCTTCTCCAATGCCACAGTAAGATTGAAAGATTTTTGGATTACTACTGCGAGGAGTGTATAATGGTGCGAAGATCAAGCTCTACTATTCAGAAGCTAGAGAGTCTGGCCAAGAACAAGGGACTAGGGAGCTGGGAACTCAAGATCAAGAGATACCAGAATCATATATTTTTGGGCTTTTTCATGTGCAGCCAGTTCCAATTTCAGAACCAGTGCCAGTAGGACCAAACCAGACTGATCCCAAGATCAGTACCAGTGTGATCAAGCCAAACTGGGAACCAGCCCAGTATTAGTGGGAACACAGTTTTCAATTTTTAAGCTCCCAACGGTCAGTGACACGCCAATAGTAATCATTTCAAGGATGGGTAGAAGTCTTGTCCAATGCATGTCTGCCACGACAGCAGTGATGCACACAAGTCTAGGAGCGGCAAGTGGTGGAGCTATTATGGTGCGAACGCGTATAATAGTAAGGAGAGTCGGCATTTTTCCTCAAAAATCTCCTGCACGATGATTTCCTCCCGTTGTTCATTCACCATCGCCAAGCTCTGAGTTATCTTCGCTACAGACGCAGACTTTGTCTTCTGAGGAGACAGTCGACTGCTAACTAGCTTTGCCAGCAACACCTAGGTACGGCTTTCAAGCATCAAGTAAGTCATCCTCTTCCTCACTTGTTTCTTCATATTCATAGTGTATGGGTAGGAAGAAGCGTTCAGACAAGATGCAGGAATCTCTCGATGAAACTCAAGCCATTGTCACTGCTGCAAAGGCAAGCCTTCCCATCAGCCATTACAGCAAGATTCAGCATTACGTGTTCACTGACCAAGTTATGGCTTTGCTGCAATTGTGGGATCTATGGGTAGTTCTGCAAGCGATAAGAATCGCTTTTGACGTGCCATCATCAAGCAGGTTCTCGACTCTTTCGATGCTAAAGATGGTAGTGTAATGGTGTATGGAAAAAAGGTGTCTGCTACACCAGACGACATAGCTTTTGCATTCCGGAAGCCAAATGATCCCAAGCCGTCTATGGCAACCCCCAAGCAGATCAGTATAGTCTTGAAGGAGGATGAGGCTGCCAAGCGCAAAAGAAAAGCCAATGGTCAAGGGATTCCAGTGGCCGGATTGGAGGCCTCTATTGCTTACAGGTTTGTAGCTGAAGCGGTTAGTCTTAAAAATAATCCAACATATGTGTTCGAGAAGGTTTTTGCTATGCTGCTAGCCAAGACATTGGATTCAAAGGTTTCTATCAACCTTTGTCAGATCCTCTCACACAACGTGCTTCAACAAACTGCCAAGTTGAAATCCCAGAGTGTTTTTAAAGCTTGGTATGTTGGCAATTTTTATATTGGGCAACTGGTCCAGATGCTCATAGCCAGGTCAGAATGGCTTGGAGTGAGAAACCAGTTCCAAAATCAAAGAATATTGATTTGTCTTCATATGAAGAAGCCACGGACAGTTAGACCACTCCGACTGGTCTAAAAAGGAAGGCAACCCAAGCTGAGTCTGGCAGTTCGAAGAAATCGAAGATGACACTGACGAAGAGCAATGCTTTTCTAAATGAGATAGAGATTCAAGTCAAAACAGTGACTACTGAAAAGGCTATAGTTAGCTAGGCTGACAAACAACCTGCTCAAACCACTGAAGTCAACCAGTCAGTAGGACAGATTATAGTCACTACTGGTACTGGCAAACGACTAGGCAAAAACAGCGACCTCTGAGAAGGCAGCAGAACAGTTGGATAAGGGCAATGGAAAACTGGACAAGGGTAAAGGTCAACTGGACAAGGGCAAAGGTCCAGCATCTCCAACCTTACTAAGTGGCATCTCCATCCCAAACAATGAAGAAGCTCTGCAGACCCATCCACTGAAAGGGCGTCTCTTCCTACAGAAATCTGATTATGTAGCCTTACCCTATATGGCTCTGGTTACACTGTATGAGCCCATTGATTCTGACCCAGCCACAGTCAATGATGGATGTTCGGTCCTCATCCAGTTTTCATGGAACACTATTGTTAGCTGTATGGGACAGATGTTGGATGTTGCAAGGTCAGAAGAAGAATTGAATAAGGCTAAAGCTGACTTGAAGGGAGCTGAAGACCAGATTCAGAAGCTGAAGGAAGCACAAGACAACCAGAATCTGTGCCATAAGCTACTTGAAGCTCATTCAGAGAGTTCTATTAAACTATTGGAAATCAAGTTAGCTAGGGCGGAGTCTGATATGCAGATTGTGAAGGAAGAAAGGGATGAAGCACAAAGAATTGCATATCGGGTTGAAACGATGCTGAAAATGAAGAGAGTTAACTACAAACCCTTGCTGCTTTGCCATACAGCTCTGAAGGCTTCCCTCACTGACAGATATATTTATAATAACTTGGCTGAAATTTTAAATCCAGCAAGCAACGTTGTCTTTGATCTGGAGAACTTGAAGTCTCTTATGGAGACTATGCAGAGTGACTTGCAAGACAAAGTGGTTGAAGCTTGAATATAATAATGTTCTGGCAAATCAAGCAATCCTGGATTATATTGAGCAGCTGAATTTCCTTTAAGAAGTAGAAGAAGATAAGGAAGAAGAAGAGGATAAGGACGAATAAGCTGATAAGGAGGAGGATGACCAAGACGAAGGGCTTACTAATGATGATGATGATGCCTTGCCTCCATCTCCACCTCCATGACCTGGTACTGGTGGCACAGGGCCAACTGAAGGAATTCAGTCACAGCCAGACCAAAATGAAGGATAGAAGTCAGGGAATCAGCAGCCAGAAGAACAACGACCCAGTCATACTGGGAATCAACCAGCAAACCAATCCCAGCTTAGTAGGGAGGATAAAGGGAAAAGCAAAGTTAGGACTGAAGGACCAGCAGCTGATCAGCAGAATTCCTTACAGCTTATCACCCTTAATAGGCGACGTGCCATTAACTTGCACATCCCAACACAGTCCAGTTGCTGGAAAGGGTACCTGAATGGATAATCACTGCTGAAGAGAGAGTGACCAACCCACATTTGCAAAGACAGTTTACTGCAGATTGTCACTCTCTAGCTCTCGAATTAGAACTTCTATTGGGAAACAAGCCAACCTACAAATGTATGAAGGATGTTAGGGATCAGTTGAAAGAGGTTTTGGTGCAGATGCAAATCAACAAAGGAGTCTTGGATCAAAGAGTGCGGGCCATTCTTGAAGATCAGACAGCCAACAGTAAAGGACCTTAGACTAGAATGTCAGTCAGAGAATAGGCAACTGCTCTCCACAAACTATTTCAGCTAGTGAGAATAACCAGAAAAATGATGCAGCAAGAGAACCAGGCTATTCTCAATTTCTTAGAATTGTGTCTGATTCTCCAGTTCTCTTGTATGCCTTCCCAGCAAGAGAGACAAAAATGCCAAGATTTTTTCTAGCACTTTACCCTCAACATCCAGAACCATTCGATCGCCTTACATATTTCAAGATTATTGATGAGCTCCAGGATTGGTATGAGCGATCGACTGTGGAATGGAAAACTTGGCACACTGTTCAATGATACTCTCCAAGTCAATGATATTCACAAGCTTGCACTTCATTTTAAAATAAAATGAACACATGTACATCAAAATAAGTGTGGTAGTTGATGAGAGGTAGAATGACAGGGTTTGGTGATGCAAGAATTTCTCCTACTCTTTGGGCACCAAACATGAACACCATTCGTTGTTGAAAATGGATCTTTCTACTAATTCCAACGTTTATTCTAATGTGTGGAGTAAAATGAAAGGGAAAAACCTCTATTCCCGGGCCATTATCCATGGCCTATGCATGTCCTAATGCTTAAAATAACACAAAAATATAGACGTTCAAGCTAATATTGTACCTAATGAGAGGCAAAATAAAAGGATTTACCGAAGTGTTTATCTCGGCTAACCTAAGAGGACCTAAAATCCTACGAATTACCCGTTGAAATTGCAACTTAGTACTAAAAATTATGTGTATCTTTTGCCTTGCAATGGGAATGAAAGGATCATACAAACTCTCGTGATTCATGCAAACTACTTGACTATGCTAAAAGTTGATCCTACACAAAAACATACACGAGTTGTTTTCCTCCGTGGGGGCACCAATTTGAAGCGGTCCGAGGTGGGCAACAAGAAGAGCAACCTCTAGACACCCTTCAAGGCTCCCGTGCTGCTCAATGGGGCTGGGGCACAACACAACACAAACCAAAACAACAAATTCCCAGCCGAATCCCAACTACACAAGGGGCACCACCTAGTTTAAGAGCGAACTAGGACGCAAAAGAGGAGAATCTTTAGAGCAACCCACAAACAAGCAAGGAATTTACACTAACCCTAACACCAATGGAACACTCTCACACACTAAAACACGAGAGAGAGAGAGAGAGAGAGAGAGAGAGAGAGAGAGAGCGAGAGAGAGAGAGAGAGAGAGAGAGAGAGAGAGAGGGAGGGAGAGAGAGATGGTTCTCGGGCTGCTTTGAAGTGTATCGTTAATGATCAAGCAAACATAAATATATACATGTAAGAAAGAGAGAGAAGGGGGAAGGGGGTGCTTGTTGCACTAATGCCTTCTTACAAATCTGTCATGACCAATCAAAGTGAGATTAGTATTTGTTCAACATAGCCTGAGTAAATTACACCACAACATGTACATCACAAGAAAAAAGCCACCCCAATCACTGTCTTAAGGCCAGGGGAGTCCTCTCCACCCTGTCGCCCTCTTACAGCATGTGGGATTTATGGCTAAATTGATAACAATACCAGGAGACAAGCTATCAAGAACTTAAATAAACACCAAGACACTTACACATCATTATTGTCCATGACTTCATGTTGGAAGGGAGACAAGGTATCCATGCTTAGTCCAAATTCACCCTCCTTGATTCGTCAAATGTTGGGCTTACACTAGTAGGAGAAATGATAGATTTCCTACTCTCAATTTAATGATCACTCTCTCTTACAATGCAATAGAGTTCCCTTGCTAATCACCCCTAATACAACACATACATATGCCTAATGCCAATGAGATTCCACTCAAGAGCTCCTTCTCAAGAAGTTGAGTTTGGCTTCTCAAGCTATAGCATAGTGCTCTTTCTTCTCCCCCCCTTTTTGTGCTAGCTAGACCCTCCTTTTATAGCAATTTTGAAGGCTAGGGTTACTCCTCTAACCATGGTTGGGCTGCATAGCATGGGAAAACTGGGGTCCACTAATAAAATCATAGCTCACAGCTCGTAGCTCAAAAAAAATATGAAAAAATTTGAGGCAAAAGTTCAGCCCACGAGCTACAACTTTTGTTTGTATCACCTTTTCAAATTCGGAGAGCAAGTCAACTTTAAAAATTCAGCAAAACCGACCGTTTTTTTCCACTGCACAAGGTCCTTGTGGGGTCCTTCTTTGGATGATTCTTTTGAATACCTCCAAGAGTGAGCCCTCCATAGTGCATGTATGCATGCCACCTACCCTTGACCTTATTTGGTAGGTCTATAATTGAAGATATTGTTGAGATCATGATATAAGTGAATAGTACAACTAAGAAAATCAAATATTGAGGGGTCTAAAAACTATGTACATGTCAAATATAAATAATATAAGTGAAAAAAATATAAAGGGGTCAAAAGAAATCTCTCTCATTATGAGGCTACCATAAAAAGATAAATATTTTTTGTGTTCTAATTTTTTAGAAAAAAAAACAAAATAGATGTAGGAAGGGAAAAATCACAATAGTGAAAAAATATACACATAAATAAAACTAGTTTTTTTGGATTTTTGTTGGGGTGGAGTTACACCAAATATAAGAGAAGCTTACGTGAAAATATTTCTATATGGAATAAAGAGTATGAAAAATGGTAAGAAAAATTGTGGTAATGGTGAGGCAATGTATAGAGCATAAATAACACACACCTAGGTAGAAATATTTAAATAAATACCAAAATAATTATGAAAAAATCTTTTATTTAGGCCCTATATACAAAGAAATATTTACATACGCATGGGCCATAATATACTTATTTTTTTTATTTTTTTGGCTCAACTAGCCCAATGACTAGCTAATTGAGGGTTTTTTATTTCAGTAAGGAGATATGGGAAAAGTCCCCTAACTCACACGCACCTATATACAGTGAAAGGGTGAGGGTAACCACAGTGTTTGAGTGATTTGATAGGGTGAGATAACTCACTATGGCAATTATAGAGAGCCAAAAAATGGCTATCATTAGCCCTCCCTCAGGATGATGGTATATTCATGTACCATCATAAAGAATCTTTTCCAAAGAGAGTGCTTCAGAGTCCTTGACAAGATCTTCATTGTTTGGCCCCTTGGAATTTTGGTTTGTGTTACACTCATGCTTCATGGAACAATACTTACATGAGATAGTTTCCTTTTGCTCTGGTAGATCCTTTGGTAGAAGGTGACTCAAGTAAGGCTTCAAGCGATAGCCGTTTACCTTGCTGGAGTGCTCTTTCCCATTCAAGTCCATAAGTTGATAGTAACTTGAATTGAAATCCTTCTTGACTATGTATGGCCCCTGCCATCTTGTTTCAAATTTGGCATCAAAACGATTATCGAGTCGATTGTCATACCTTAGCATAAGATCTCCTTCATTGATGCCTTTGTCCTTCAGTTTCTTGTCAAGCTTCTCCTTTGTCTGTGTGGCTTTCCTCTTATAGCACTCGTATGCTGCTTCTCTTTTCCACTCAAGCTCAGCTAAGGTAAGAAGTCGATCCATCCATGCTTCTTGATCATCTTGTGCTGATTTTCCATGAAGTCGCATTGTTAGAATGTTTAGCTCAATTGGCTGTAAAGCCTCTTGACCATAGACCAAGTGAAATGGTGTGAACTCCGTGGCTTCCCTATATGTGGTTCGATACGCCCACAAGGCACCATCCAAGAAGTCATCCCACAACTTTGTCTTGTTTTTCACCATCTTTCTAATGATGTCTGCAATGACACCATTAGCTTTTTCTACCAAACCATTTGATTGGGGATAGTAGGGTGTACTGTGACGATGTAGAATGCGAAGTTCTTCACAGACTTCTGTGAGCAATCCCTTTCTAAACCCTGGACCATTATCAGAAACAATCTCCAAAGGTGTGCCAAATCTACAACAAATGTGAGTGTAGACGAATTTGCTCATTGTCCTCTCATTTACCTTTGCCACACTTTGTGCTTCCACCCACCTAGTCATATAGTCTACAGCCACTAGAATGTAGAGTTTACCATTTTTTGTCCTAGGCAGAGGACCCATAGCATCAATGCCCCACTTTTCAAAGGGTCCATTTGCAAGCACAATTTGCCTTGGACCATAAATCAATCTTCTATTCCCATTTACCTGCTAATTGTGACAACTTTTACACCAATGTTGGACATCCACATGCAGACTTGGCCAAACATACCCTGCAAGCAAAATCTTCTTCACAGTTAATTCTTGGGAAAAATGACCACCACATGCCTCTTCATGCAAACCTTTTAGAATGGCTGGAATTTCCGCGATAGTTGGTACTCTTCTGCACACTTTATCCTTCCCTCTTTGATAATGGGAGCCTTCTAGGAAGAGATACATGCTTGCCTTCTTCATGAGTCTCCTCTTCTGAGCTTTTGTGAAGTCTGGTGGAAACTCACCCTCCAAAATGTAGCCAATGATGGGAGCCAATGACTCCAATCTTTGGTACCTCGGTTGCTTCACAGCAGCCGCCACCATGATGACCTGTACTTCTTTCTTTACACAAGCAACGGCTTGTTGTGCAAGTAAATCAGCATCTTCATTTTGTTTCCTAGGAATATGATATAATTCCACCTTCTCAAATTGATTAAATAGCCTACGGTGGTATGAACTTTGGCCCTTAGTCTTTCATTTTTGCATGCCCAAATGCCTAAAATCTTCTTCACAATGAGAAGTGCATCCGCTTTTACCATGAGACGTTGTATACCATGGCCAATGCATATTTTTAAACCATGAAGTAGTGTGTCATATTCTGCTTCATTGTTGCTAGCTGAACTTGGTAGATTGAACTTCTCTTTCATGACCACCTCTCCACTTGGGTTGAGCAACACTAGCCCTCCCCCTGCTTTTCCTGTGGCTCGACGAAAAGCTCCATCAAAGAACAAGGTAAAAGCATTAGGAATACTTTTTGGTGGTGGCAATGGTAGGGTCTTTACTTCAGGCACCTTAATCTCCTTTTCATGCACCCTATAAGTGAGAATCCCTGCCAATTGTGCACGCACACTATCTTCTACCTTGAAAGAGTATTGAAACTCTTGCAACTCCATAATCCACTTTGAGATCCTAGTACTAGGATTCATTTGAGATGACACCCAAGGGAACAAATTCTCTGCGGTGAGGATTACAAAAGGTTTTGGGAGCAAGTAGGATCTAAACTTCCTTATCACAAACATGAGAGAAAGCATCATGAGTTCTGCCTCCGTGTAGCCTCTCTCTAAAGCATTCATGACCCTACTAGCAAAGTAGATGGGTCGCATCCTGGTACTATAGGGATCTTGTTGTAGCAAAACTGCACCAATTGTTTCTTTCCCAGCACTAGAGCTAACAAAGAATGTGTACTCCCAACAAGGAGGCATGAGTGTTGGTAGCTCTGACAAAATGGATTTAATGTTACAAAAGTACTCTTCAAGCTCATCAGACCATGCAAATTCTACTTGTTGTGTCAACTTTTGCAAAGGGTGAAGTAACTCCGAGGCTAAGTGAATGAAGCGTGACATATACTTCACCATTTGAATGAATGAGATGACCTCCTTAAGACTCTTGGGTGATGGTAGCTCAATAAGAGCCTTTGCCTTTGAAGGATCCACTTCAATGCCTTTGTAAGAAACTTTATGACCAAGCAAGATTACTTCATCCTCACCTATATGGCACTTGTCGGGGTTGAGTTGACCTCCCATGTCGTAGAGCTTCTTTAAACCTTCTTCTACCCTTTGTAGATGCAATGATTTTGACCTATAAATACAGAAATCATCAATGAACACCCTAATTGACTTTCCAAAGAATGCTTGAAACACCATATTCATGAAACGTTGGAATGTTGCAGGAGCATTTGTCAGACCAAATGGCATGACTCTAAAAGCATAACAACCCCAAGGAGTGATAAAGGTTGTTTTCAATTGATCCTCCAATGCAATCCCTATTTGAAAGTAACCTGAGTAACCATCGCACACAGTGTACTTCTCATGACCAGCTACCTCATTTAGTATCTCATCCTGGAATGGGAGGGGAAAGTGATCTCTCTTTGTTGCCTCATTGAGGGAATGGTAATCCACACACACCCTCCACTTGCCATTTTTCTTAGGAGTGACAACAACAGGAGAGACCCACTCTGAATTCTCCACTGGATAAATGAAACCTGCTGCTAGAAGCTTTCTTACCTCCTTAAGTAGAGCCTGCTCCTTTATAACTCCTAGCCTTTGTAGCTTCTGAGCTTTAGGTGTGGCCTCAGGCTTTAACTCAATCTTGTGTTGAACAACATCTACCCCACGCACGTCGGTGTAGTCTTTAGCAAAAAGCCTAGGAAACTTCCTTAGCACACATTTGAACTCCTTTTTTTCATCCTTTGTAAGTGTTGTTGATAGCATACCTTCCAGCATCCCTTCATCTTGAACACCTTCGTTCTCTTGAGAACCTACCTCCTTCAAGCCTTGACAAGAGGTCTCTTGGTTGCTTGGCTTAAACCTTACCCCCATGACTTCGAAGGAAGACTCCTCTTCAGTAATGCTGCCGCTACTTTCTTCTTCTGAAGTGCTATCGGTCCAACCTTCTTCCGTCTCACTTTGAGATGATTCTTCATGGAGATCCTCTTGGCGTTGCTCCTTCATGTCAAAGACAACCTTCTTATGATTTTCATTCCTGCAAATTAATTTCCCACTCTCCCAATCCTGCAAAGCTCGCATTTTCATTAGCCATGGTCTTCCTAGGATGAATGGATAACCACTTCCCTTGGTCGACATAACATAAAAATCCACCGCTTTCTTAATGCCAAAGGCCTCTACAAATACATTTTTACAAATGCCTACACACCTAGCCTTGCTATTGTTTGCCATCTTGACTTTGATTTCAGGTGTCTCATGGAAGATTGGTTAGGAAAGGTCCACTAGACCTTTCCTAACCAATCTTCCTTTTATGTAACAGTCTAACACTGGTGTAATGTCCTCATTCATTTCAGCTTGTGCAATTTTTACAACAGGCACACTCTCTTTTACCTTTCTCCTAGTGCTAACTGCCCTTGTTAAATCCCTCCTAACTTGTGGACATAATGCAAGAAATTGAGGCCATGAAATATCAGGACCCTTACCTCTCATGTCTTCCAACAAGTTGTACGGAGCCATACCATGTCCCAGAGGGAAGTCTTGGAGGTTGATACGACGTCGAGTCCTCTTGGTTTCCTTGGTCTCCTTTTCCTTTTTGCCTTGTCCATGGTCACTCTGTGATGTGACTCCTTCTTTCTCTTTACCTTTCCCTCGGCCACGCTTAATACCATTGGCTTCCATGTCAACCTCATTTGAATTTGTCACCTCTACCATATGCACATTTGGATCTGGCAAAGGTGGAACTCCTTCTACCCCTTGTGGAGGTGGTCTTGGTCCATTTGGCCTTTGTAGAAGCCTTGGTTGTTGACCATCTCCTTCTCCTGCATTCATCACTGGGTAATTCAAGTTAGGTCTCCCTGGCTCTCCACGGGGCCAAGGACAATTATACATCCCATGTCCAAACTCTCCGCAATTCCAACATTGCAAGACTCTCCTAGTTCGTGGCTCTCTCTCTTCTGACTTCTTTGCTTGTCCCTTTGGACCTACAGCTTGTGCAAGGTGAATTGACAGGCTGCTTAAAGATTCATTTAACTTCTCAATCACTTCAGCCGTTACCTCAGGAAGCGCCCTAGATGTTGATGCTTGTGACTTACCTTTGGGTCTAAGACCTTTGGCTATGAACCTCTCCTTCTTTAAAAATTCTGCACCATCACCAGGGTTAGCAACATTTCGTATCCATAGAGCCCAAAGACGTAGAAACTCTTGCTTGTACAAGTAGTAGTCATCTAAGTCTTTTTGCTTATGAGAAACAATGTCTTGCCATAGTTTTTGAGTGTTTTGGGGATCAAAGAAGTATCTCTTAAAACGATTCAAAACTTATGTGTAATTCTCCTTAACTTCCTCAAACAAAGAGTCAAACCAAGTACTAGCATCTTTCCTAAGGACCACCTCAAACATTTCTACACGTTCTTGATCGGTTACTATCCTCTTGATACGGCAAGACATCTTGAAATTTGCTAAAAATAATTCTGCATCCTCTCCAGGCTCTCCAAAGAAAAGAGGATATCCAGACATTTGGCGTTGGCTCTCCATTAGTATGAAAGATTACAACACGAGTTACAATAAGGGATACAATAGAGATTTAGAACCACTCGCCTGCAAATGAAGAAGTAAGAAAATACCACTCTAGGTTTTCTTCTTCAGCTATCCAAGCTTCAATGAGGTCTCGATTTGTTTGATCAAAACAAAAAGGTAGACTATTGATGAGCTCTAAGAAGGGTTGAAATTCTTCAAAGCTAAGGCGATATACAAAAGAGCAGCCACGTCCCAAGTGATAAATTGCACTTGCTCTACAATTCCCAACGCACAAGCGGTTTGTATAAAAACTAGATCTTCATGCTCGTAGAAGGCCGTGAGAAAGTAGCAATTGACTAGGAGCTCCTTTCCTTCGAGTTCCACACAGTCGGAGTGAGGCAGCCTTCTCACAATTTCATAAAGAACATCCTCATCAAGTCCAATCAAGTTTGCAAGATTTAAAGACTCCACTTGTGCTACAAAATTCCTGGACAAAAACTCCTTAGGATTATGGTTAAATCATTCAAAAGCATAAAGAGATTTACAATGTCTCTATGAACAAAGTGTCATAGAAAGTAGAGAAGGATGAGAATTTATACAAATTTGCAATCTTCTCTATGCTCTCTTTATTAAGACAAGCTCTGAATAGCTCCCTATCTCCTTTTTTGAATGCGAAAGGAAGACTATTAATAAGACGCAAATGAGGGAAAAATTCACCAAATGTGAGTCTATGAAGCATGAACTCTGGCCGCAAGTTCCCTGAAGAGTCTTCCTCAATGGTGAAATGCACTCGCCAAATGCCAAATTTCACTTTATTTACCAATCTTAGGGCACACACTAGTTGGATGAATGCGCAATCTTCCTTAGTGCCCAACAACAAGAGGAAAATGGAATCCACGCGTAGAACCTTTCGTCTTAACTTCACCACCCTCTTGTTATGAGGGAGACGCCTTACTACTTGCTCCTACAACTCAATTGGTAATAGAGCTATTTCTCTAAGGATTGAACTTTCACTGCACACACATTCCCTGTTAGAACAAATGATCGTTTTTTGTTTCTTGTAACAACTTGGACAAAGAAAAAACAAACTTGGCCATTCTTGAAGATCAGACAGCCAACAGTAAAGGACCTTAGACTAGAATGTCAGTCAGAGAATAGGCAACTGCTCTCCACAAACTATTTCAGCTAGTGAGAATAACCAGAAAAATGATGCAGCAAGAGAACCAGGCTATTCTCAATTTCTTAGAATTGTGTCTGATTCTCCAGTTCTCTTGTATGCCTTCCCAGCAAGAGAGACAGAAATGCCAAGATTTTTTCTAGCACTTTACCCTCAACATCCAGAACCATTCGATCGCCTTACATATTTCAAGATTATTGATGAGCTCCAGGATTGGTATGAGCGATCGACTGTGGAATGGAAAACTTGGCACACTGTTCAATGATACTCTCCAAGTCAATGATATTCACAAGCTTGCACTTCATTTTAAAATAAAATGAACACATGTACATCAAAATAAGTGTGGTAGTTGATGAGAGATAGAATGACAGGGTTTGGTGATGCAAGAATTTCTCCTACTCTTTGGGCACCAAACATGAACACCATTCGTTGTTGAAAATGGATCTTTCTACTAATTCCAACGTTTATTCTAATGTGTGGAGTAAAATGAAAGGGAAAAACCTCTATTCCCGGGCCATTATCCATGGCCTATGCATGTCCTAATGCTTAAAATAACACAAAAATATAGACGTCCAAGCTAATATCGTACCTAATGAGAGGCAAAATAAAAGGATTTACCGAAGTGTTTATCTCGGCTAACCTAAGAGGACCTAAAATCCTACGAATTACCCGTTGAAATTGCAACTTAGTACTAAAAATTATGTGTATCTTTTGCCTTGCAATGGGAATGAAAGGATCATACAAACTCTCGTGATTCATGCAAACTACTTGACTATGCTAAAAGTTGATCCTACACAAAAATATACACAAGTTGTTTTCCTCCGTGGGGGCACCAATTTGAAGCGGTCCGGGGCGGGCAACAAGAAGAGCAACCTCTAGACACCCTTCAAGGCTCCCGTGCTGCTCAATGGGGCTGGGGCACAACACAACACAAACCAAAACAACAAACCCCCAGCCGAATCCCAACTACACAAGGGGCACCACCTAGTTTAAGAGCGAACTAGGACGCAAAAGAGGAGAATCTTTAGAGCAACCCACAAACAAGCAAGGAATTTACACTAACCCTAACACCAATGGAACACTCTCACACACTAAAACACGAGAGAGAGAGAGAGAGAGAGAGAGAGGGAGAGAGAGATGGTGCTCGGGCTGCTTTGAAGTGTATCGTTAATGATCAAGCAAACATAAATATATACATGTAAGAAAGAGAGAGAAGGGGGAAGGGGGTGCTTGTTGCACTAATGCCTTCCTACAAATCTGTCATGACCAATCAAAGTGAGATTAGTATTTGTTCAACATAGCCTGAGTAAATTACACCACAACACATCACAAGAAAAAAGCCACCCCAATAACTGTCTTAAGGCCAGGGGAGTCCTCTCCACCCTGTCGCCCTCTTATAGCATGTGGGATTTATGGCTAAATTGATAACAATACCCGGAGACAAGCTATCAAGAACTTAAATAAACACCAAGACACTTACACATCATTATTGTCCATGACTTCACGTTGGAAGGGAGACAAGGTATCCATGCTTAGTCCAAATTCACCCTCCTTGATTCGGCAAATGTTGGGCTTACACTAGTAGGAGAAATGATAGATTTCCTACTCTCAATTTAATGATCACTCCCTCTTACAATGGCATAGAGTTCCCTTGCTAATCACCCCTAATACAACACATACATATGCCTAATGCCAATGAGATTCCACTCAAGAGCTCCTTCTCAAGAGGTTGAGCTTGGCTTCTCAAGCTATAGCATAGTGCTCTTTCTTCTCCCCCCCTTTTTGTGCTAGCTACACCCTCCTTTTATAGCAATTTTGAAGGCTAGGGTTACTCCTCTAACCATGGTCGGGTTAGATTTTTAGCAATTTATCTAATTTCTTTTGCTTGGAATTATCAAGAAGTTGGTGGGGAAAGAGAGAGGAGAGAAATGGAGGTGATAGAACTTTTAATAGTAGGTTAGTGTTAGTAGAGTTAGTATTAATTTACAAATGGAATTGGATATTTACAATGGGAGTATCCATGTAGGATACAAATAAGGAAGAAAAACTCTTAAGAGGTAAGAAAAGGTGGATTTCTTACAAGGTTGATGCTCCAAGTGTCTTGAGTAGGGCCAATTTTGACGCTTGTTGACGGTCCACTAGCTTTGACGGTACATTTTTTCTCCACTCTTGACGTTCCTTGAGAGACAAGGTAATTGAAGCTGAGTAATCAACCACCATGATGCTGTCTTTTAAGAGAAGAGGCTGAATTTTGTGGTTTTTTTTATAGATATGGGTAATTTGGAGGAGGAAATTAAATGAGACTAGGTGGTCAATTCTGGAATGGAATTGTGTGTGGGAGGTATGAGTTCACCATGGTTTCTCTTATTCTTCAAGGTTGAGGAGAAGGTGAGTAGGGTGCATAGAGGAGTGGTGAGAGAGGTGGCGATGATGAGTGGAGAAGTGTGTGTGAAAGAGGAAAATGATAAAGTGGAAGAGAGAGTGTGGCTGCATAGCATGGGGAAACTGGGGTCCACTAATAAAATCATAGCTCACAGTTCGTAGCTCAAAAAAAAAATGAAAAAATTTGAGGCAAAAGTTCAGCCCACGAGATACAACTTTTGTTTGTATCACCTTTTCAAATTCGGAGAGCAAGTGAACTTTAAAAATTCAGCAAAACCGACCGTTTGTTTCCACTGCACAAGGTCCTTGTGGGGTCCTTCTTTGGATGATTCTTTTGAATACCTCCAAGAGTGAGCCCTCCATAGTGCATGTATGCATGCCACCTACCCTTGACCTTATTTGGTAGGTCTATAATTGAAGATATTGTTGAGATCATGATATAAGTGAATAGTACAACTAAGAAAATCAAATATTGAGGGGTCTAAAAAATATGTACATGTCAAATATAAATAATGTAAGTGGAAAAAATATAAAGGGGTCAAAAGAAATCTCTCTCATTATGAGGCTACCATAAAAAGATAAATATTTTTTGTGTTCTAATTTTTTAGAAAAAAAACAAAATAGATGTAGGAAGGGAAAAATCACAATAGTGAAAAAATATACACATAAATAAAACTAGTTTTTTTGGATTTTTGTTGGGGTGGAGTTACACCAAATATAAGAGAAGCTTACGTGAAAATATTTCTATATGGAATAAAGAGTATGAAAAATGGTAAGAAAAATTGTGGTAATGGTGAGGCAATGTACAGAGCATAAATAACACACACCTAGGTAGAAATATTTAAATAAATACCAAAATAATTATGAAAAAATCTTTTATTTAGGCCCTATATACAAAGAAATATTTACATACGCATGGGCCATAATATACTTATATTTTTTATTTTTTTGGCTCAACTAGCCCAATGACTAGCTAATTGAGGGTTTTTTATTTCAGTAAGGAGATATGGGAAAAGTCCCCTAACTCACACGCACCTATATACAGTGAAAGGGTGAGGGTAACCACAGTGTTTGAGTGATTTGATAGGGTGAGATAACTCACTATGGCAATTACAGAGAGCCGAAAAACGGCTATCAATACCTTAGCCCAATTATGGCGTTATAGGGCCGAAATAGTTTTTTTGGACTTTTCATACGTTGTCCCGTTTTCGTTGCGAGACAGGACTAGGTCTTCTTCCAAGGCTATAGACCCAAGCCATTGTCAATAGTAAAGGTCTATTCCTTGGATTTTTCTTGTTTAGAGACTCTAATTTTTATCAGACCTAGAGACCTGTCAAGGATCCCCTCCGGATCTTGGGATTGGCGGGTTGAGGACCTTACACACCGCCTCCTTTGTAGGAGTTTTGAAGACGTTTTGGTACACACAGAAAGCATTCAATTTCCCTAGTGTTTGACCTTTGGACACAACCTTTGAATTTTGGAACCTTAGCATTTTGGAAGTCTTAATGGGATGAACCCTAAGGTCTTTGGAGCCCATTTTTTCACATTTCTCTTTTGCAGATGCCCCCCCCCCCCCGTTTGGATCCCTGTTTTCCCTCCTTTGGATCCCTATTGTGGCCGGTCTGCCAGCTTAACCAATATTCTAGCTTTTTCTCCCCTGACACTTCTCCATATTAAATGATCATTTTAATATGAGAAAATCATTTAGGATAATTAGATATTAGTTATTATGACATTACCTCTGTCTTGAAATCATAGTCATCCTTGACTATGGGGTAGAGAAGATAAAGCCCATTCATTAGTCCTTTTTCTAGCGGGTAGAGGATCCCTATCTTACCCTACGACATTGTTCCAGAATGGATGACTACTCCAGTTGGCGCTTGAGAGCCTAAGCTGCCGCATGCATGTCTTCACATTAGTCCTATCAATCTTCCATATTAGAGTGACAAGCTCTACTTGGTGTTTGGGAGACGACGTTTGGGAGACGTCGTCTCCGCAAACTTAATTCTAAGCATGCATACTACTTCACATTTGTGCACAATAAAGAAAACAAGAGTCTTATAAGACAAAAACTTTGTTCATTTTAAACATTTGTACATTTTCTTACTCTTTGGGAAGCATTGTAAGCATTGACAAGATTTAGGTTATCCTTTAATTATATGCCTTGCATCCATTTAGCATCTTCAAAAGGGTAATTCTTAAACTTAATAAGATATTGTCGGATAGTCTTACCACCTCTTCATACCTTGTATTCATGTCAGAGAATGGACTCGGGTTGCAGCACCTCTTCGTGGTCCTTGATCTCCAGTGGGTCTTCAATAGTTGGTTCTTGAGGTGGCTCTCCTTTGTAAGGCATTAGTAGGCTCACATGAAAAGCATTGTGTATGAGCCAATGGTTGGGCAACTTGATTTGATAGGCCATCTCATTGATTGGCCTAAGAATCTAAAAGGGACCATAGTAACTTTAGGCTAACTTAGCATAGTAATTTTGGTGTCCCGTAGGATTCTTGCCTCTCATGTGCCTTAATTGAGCCTTGGGAAATTTAAGTAAGACCCAATCATTTTCTTGAAAGGCTTGGACTCTTCTGTGCTTATCAGTAGTAGCCTTTTTCCTTTGCAGTGAGATAGAGATAGCATCCTTAATCTTTTGGAAAGATTCTTGTAGGTCTCATCTATACTCATCTGCAACAAAGATCTTCCCGTGTACCTTAAGTAGCAGGGGACTTTTTGATCTTCCCTCAATTATCTTGAAAGGTGCTTTTCTCATGGTTGTATGTACAGTGTTATTGTAGGCATACTCCACTAATGGTAAGTACTTCTCCCATTAGTACCTTTGATCTACTTCCGTTACATAGGCTTTTAGTAGATCAAGGATTGGTAGGTTAGCTATTTCACATTGGCCATCTGTTTGTGGATGATAAGCCAAAGAGAAATTTAGCCTTGTCCCTAAATTCTCAAAGAGACCCTTCCAAAAATTACTGGTCATTCTAGGATATCTATCCGACACTATGGACATTGGCAAGCCATGGTACTTGAAGATTTGTGAAACGAAGAGGGTTTCCATTTGATGTGCCATTTGATGGGCTTTGATAGTCTTTTTGACAGGTGTAAATGAGCTTGTTTACTAAACCTGTCTACTATTGTCCATTTTCCTGTATTCACTTGGATAGACTTAGGCAATCCAAAGATAAAATCCATGGATATGCTCTCCCATGGTGAATTAGGGATTGGAAAATGTTGAAGCAATCTAGGTTGCTTCCCTCTATCAAACTTCATCTTTTGGCATACCACACATTTAGAAACATACTCTTATATGTTTGCTTTCATGCTAGGCCAATAGAAATATGTTTCAATCCCTTTTAGGGTAGACTGAATCCCTCTATGCCCCGCATAATGAGGAGCGTGATATTCATACATTACTTTCTCATGTAGTGAGTTAGTAACGCATAGTCTATTTCCATAGAGAAGATAACCTTCTTGTAAAGTAAATGCCTTCTGATCAACCCAACAATGATGAGCATAGTAGTGAAGAGGAGGATTATGATCCGAATGAAGATGCCCCCCAGCCAGCTCCCAAGTTCCATCAAACGTCAAAATTCTACAGGAAGCCGCAAAGAGCAAAGACACAAGAAGCTTAGAGGCCCCCACAACGTTGACCTCAAAAAACACGATGGTTTTGTCGAGCATTTTGCTGAGATTCGGCATTACCAAAAGATAGCAGACCTGCTTATTATAAAAGCACCTTTTGCATGGACATGTAAAGAAGTTCTACAAAGCTACAGCACAGAGCTTCGGATGTCTACAATTTCCCTTGAATCAATTCAAGAGGCTGCAGAGGCTTATTTGGTCAGTCTCTTTGAAGACACATTCTTATGTTTTCCATGCCAAGCATGTAACAATCATGGCCAAGGACATGCAACTTGCATGTCGCCTAAGGTAGGATTGATACCCTCTGATGTCAAAACCTTTTTTTGTAACTAACTTTTGTATTGGAATCAATTTACTTTAGAACCCTTGTACTACATTCAAGTTTTCTTGAGAACTCCATGTATTTTCACTTTGCAACAAATACAATCCGTCTCTTTTTGTCTCTCTATGTTACCTTAATGTCCAATTTTAATGTCTATTTGTCTACATTTATTTTGTTAAATGGTTGAAGGTGAGATGCTAATTAGTTGTACAAAATGCTAATCAACTGGCAACCAAAGCTAAATAATTTTTTGATTAGCTTAAAATTGTCCACCATTAGGTAAATTTTTTGCTTTGTATTTGCCAAAAACTTGCAAAGCTTGTCAAATTTGTGTTGTCCACAAGACAGTGAGAACTGGCCAAACAGCAGCCTTGCAGGGCCAAATCTTGCTGCCTTGTGGACACATTGAAAATTGCATGAAATGTTAGTAACAGGGCACAACTAGTACCAAAAAGGCTATTATATGCATTTTTTTGGACAAGATTTTTTCAATGTACAAAATCAACCTTCAAACCGTTTTCCTTGTCACTGAACATGAACAAAACAGTAAATTGAACTTTGCAAAATATCATGGATAAGAGAGATAATTTTCATTTAAAAGCTTGTACATCTGGCTTAGCGATCTTTTGATAGGAGGCGCTTTGCAACCTCTCTACGACATTCTATAGCGTTGGGTAGAATGGATGTAAGTATAGAAGCAGCTATAGCTTGGGCACTGTCAACCACCAGGGCTTGACAGAGAGCTATGCATGTCATGACCTTGCCACGAAAGCCAGTGCCAAAAGTGGAAATTGCAAGTGATTTTTTCACAAGAATAATTACATGGGTTATTTAAGGTATGGTGGCTAAACATAGGAGTTTACTTGCGGCCTTAAGCACCACAAAACAAAATGGCCATTCGGGGAGAAATCCTTGTGCACACATCTTGCATTGCCGCTGTAGTGTGCTAGGGCTGCTTGAGGCCCAAACACCGTGCACTCTCTCCCCTTTCGGCTAGCCCAAAGGTCCATGTCCAAAACATCCTACAAAATTGTAATTAACCAAAAGCAAAGAATAAAGGTTGAATTATCAAAGTAGAAGATGCTTAGTATTATCTCTTTTTGCTTATCCTCATCATCCATTGTTGGCATGGCTTCAAGGTTGATAGAGGATTTTCTCTCATCAACCTTGTGGGGGCCCTGCGAACCAGGCAAATTGGGCGAATAGGTATTTGGTTGGCAACAACCGTGGCTTGTGTGGCAACAAACTCCTTGTCCATGACTTTGCTCTACTCTCCATCAAGAATATTCGTTGTCACTAGTGCACTTGTGTCAGTAACAGAGTCCCCCGATGGAAGGAGCTTTCCATCTGTAGATTCTGGTGTAGGATCAAGGAGGAACTCCATCTTGGTGCATATGAGGCTAAGACACTCATCTAGGCGGACACCAAAAGCCCTCTCAACATCATGTAAGAATAAATACTCCTCATCTTCTATAATTATGCTGTTGAGATTGCTAATCTCCACTTGGGGAATTACAGTAGGGTTATGGCACTCGAGGTCGGGCACCTTGAGGTGCCAGCAATTTTCTCTCTCGTTGCAACTGCTTCTTGCCATGGGGATATTCGGTAGCTTGCAATCTTTGCTCACTTTGGACATCTATAGGTGCGGCCTTGGGATTTTACAATCCACTAGCACCCCACCCACTGCCAAATGCTGGATCTCCATCTCCTCCAAGCAGGGCTCCTCATTGACGAGGAAGAAGAGAGTGGAAATATTGGACAAGAAAGATTGCCCAATTTTGCACTTCTTAAAGGAGTCTGCAACTTCCTTTGTCACTTGATGGAAGTGGTTTGCCTCTTTTGCAATCACTTCAAAGTGAGCTAGTCTCTTTGAAAATGTTGTGTCACCCTTGTGGATGTAGCAAAGGAGATCACATGGCAACCACAGCATGGTCTTGTCTTCAAATTTCATAGCATACTTGAGTATATGCATATGCATATACTGTATGATGTCGTGAAAAGTGTCATTGTGGAGTTGCATGGTTTTTTATAAATCCACTGTGCGGGTAAAGAAGCCATGAAGATCACTACGTCCAACATATTTGGTGTCCTCTAAGAAAAGACGAAACCGCAAAAGGGGTGTGTGTAGCTATTTCGACGCTGCTGCTACATGGGAGGAGGATGTGCTAGCATGTGCTGCCATGGCTCCGTGTGTGTGTGTGTGTGTGTGTGTGTGTCTTCTTTCTGTCTCTCTCAAGTGTTGACAAACAAATAAGAATCCCCCTCCCCTTTATATACACCCCCCCCCCCCCCCCCCCCCCCCCGCGCGCCACGGCCCACTGTAGAAAAAAACACCATCCCAAAGCTCTTTGATATACATACAGACACACATGGATGCACACACAAACACCCAAACAAATTCTAAAAAACTTAATCAATGAAGGTGATACTATAATGACAAAAACGTTTTGAATTTCCATTAAATAGAAGGCTTTACAACGTGGAATTAGAGCCAATTACATTGATCTATCAGATCAACTTAAAGACAGTGCACTGCCAACCCTCCACTCCTCTTGCACTTTCATGGCTGCCTCCATCTGCCTACCAATTTGAAACAACAAAAATGTTTTTCATAAGACTAACAATTGGCACATGTAGACAACATATAAACTAAATTGACCTTTTGCCGATTGAGACAAAAGTAAGGATCTTTGATTTCTTCGTAGCCCAAAATAATCAAGTGTTTCCGTATGTTGATGAGTGTCCAGTGTTCATCACTAACTTGCACAATTTCAGAAACACCATTTGACAAAGTAATGGGCATGTCAAATGTCACAAAATTAGCAACACTAGATTGCAAGGGTATCCACTTTCCACTCTTACACATCCAACGCTCATAGTGAAAACGTAAGTACAAAGTAGTGTGCACTTTCAAATATCGTATCCCTAAACCTGAAGCGCCCACCTTACACTTGTATTTATCTCCTTGGTGTAATCCCTCAACCATTCCCCAATTATCTCCAAATAGCAGTTTGAGTGCTTCATACATGACATTCTTGCTAGAAAACATAGTAGGTGTGACACAAAATGGCAATGTCTTGAACAGGTGTACAAAAACATGCACAGGACAACACCAACTAAGCCTTATTGATCTGGAAACCTTCCCAAGTTTTAATGAGGAGCAAAGAATCTTCTCCTTCACTCAGAAAAGTGGCCACGCATTGGGTTGTGGCCATCCCAAACTCAATAATGACGGTTTGTCAACAGCAATGACCTTACCATATCTATCCTTCAAGGCCAACACTACATACGTGTGTAAGTAAAAGAAGATTTTGTGTTGCAACAGAATCGAAGGTGGCAAGTTGGGAAGCATCATAACACCAATGTCCACATGAAAAGCGTTGAAGGTTCCTATGAGACTCTTGATTGGTCGTTCCTCAACAAGGTCGGATGGGAATATATCTATGACAACACCAAAAATTAATAAACAAAAAACACATAACAAGCGTTTACAATCAGCAACCAACAATGTTTTACGACTTATAATGTATTATGACTTATAATGTATTACGACTTATAATGTATTGGGAAATCTCTTGAGCTTCCATTCCTTAAGCACATGGAACACCAAGAGTACATGTGTTGAACAATGGCCACTGTGCCATTGACTCTATGGTCTTTGAAACCAAGAAGTCTCTCTTCCAATGTTTGTCAAGGTTGCCACGGTTTCGAACTCGACTCACTCCTGATAGATGCAGGTTGCATGAAGATAAAAGATCCTTTACAAAACACCTCGCATTCCCCATTAGAATCACTAGTGTTATGCAAGTAAACCACCTCCATCTCATCCTTTGGCTTCCTTGAAGTGGACGGCATTGACATGGTAGCACCAGAAGAAGAAGAGTTATGGTGTTAGAGAGAGAGAGGTCTGCTGCTTCAGGAATGAAATGAGAAGGAATGGTTGAATGGGAAACAAAGGGAAGAAGAAGTAGTTCAAATGGATGGTGTGGATGAAAGGGGGAGATACGTCTGCAACTATGGAAAGCTTCCACTTGTGATGCGATTATGGAAAGCTTGGTGGGAGGGGGAGAAGTGGCTAATGGGGATCAAGGGGAGAAGAAGTAGCTCAAAGGGATGGTGCGGATGAAATGGGGAGACAAGTGGTATAGCTATGGAAAGCTTCCTCATGTGCTGCAGCTATGGAAAGCTTGGAGGCAAAAGGAGAAAGAGAAGAGAGAAGAGTTAGAATAGAGAATACTGCTGAGAAATGCAAATTTTGGTCAAAGAAAATAGTTTTTTGACCATGTATTTGGTTAGGAGAGCTTTTGGAGAATGAAAAGTGAGATTTAGAGATTTTTAAAAAAAATGAAATTTTAGGGCTACTTTATGGGCGTCCATGAAAATGGAAGGAACCCCCAAACCCCCCCCCCCCCCCCCCCCCCCTTTTCCCCCTTCTCTCTCTTTCTAGGGGACAAAGCTATAATGAGGGGAACAAATAGGCCCCCATGCCCCCTACTACCCTACCTTTTGAGAGGGTATAGCTGTGGCACCCTCTTCCTATTGGTCCATGCTTAATCACCCCTTAAGCTAAAGGGCCCTTTTGGGGTTCATATTTTTCCTAATGAAGCATCACTAGATCATCTTATTTAATTTAAATCGGCCCAAACCGCACTAGTTTCCATCGGTTCGGACCTCGTCTACTTCTCTGTCTATAGCCAGAAGCCCGACGCTTTCCCAATCAATTCTGAAGTGACGCACACTCCGACAACTTCATAGGCCCATCCGTCTCAACTTTATCTCTAATCTCCTTGTGCAAACAATCAAAAAACTTTCTCAATTTTAGAAAATCGTAGTAGTTACCTCCATCAGCTATCCCCAAAGGGCTTTAAATTACCATATGATTGCCTGGAAATCCCAGCCTACACGTTGCTTTAGACCATCCAACTTTCTCTCTACCTAATGCATCTACACTACTAGCACGTACTGATGTCAAAAAGACACTTCCAAAGCTTTGCAATCCATCTTTTCTTTGTCAGGTAGTCCATTAAACCATTGTTTTGTGTTTCCACAAACCAAGAGTGGAAAATTTTGTATCACACCTTCTTCTCTTGTCAGCCTGTTCTCCACTACAAATAGACCATAATCTTGTAGCCAAGTTTGTGCATCTTCCACCCCATTGAAACTAGGAACCGCGCCATCTAACACAACACTTGCTCTTCAAAATTTTCACTTCATTCACTCAAAACACACGACTTTGTCTTCAAGTAGGAGCAATCAGATACTCTTCAGTGGGGGCACTAGAGAGGGGGAATGGAAACACACTAAAAAACACAGCACATACGCCTCTCTATAGCCCAAGGTCCTCATTGCACCTACTCCTCTCAGATTCACCTTAAAATGACACAAGTTTCCCAACCAAAAACAGACTACACCCTGCAAACAAGCACCAACACGACTTGGATATATCAAACTCACACCACACCATTCATGTTTTGACTACACACAACACATCCACACAACTGCACTATCTCTCTCCCTCTTTGCACCACACCGCACACTGTTCAGGGCACGACTTGAGACTTTGGTTATCGGTTTGTAGAATGAATGGAGTCCCCAATAAGTAGTGTTTCCATGTGTCTAGGGCATGTAGAACAACTAAAAGCTCTTTCTCATAAATGCCCAAGACTCGTTCATTAGTATTGAGCCTTCAGCTCTCATATGCTATGGCATGCCCTCTTGAATCAAAACTGCTCCAAGGCAATCACCACAAGCATCACATTGGACCTCAAATGGCTTTGAGAGATCCGGAAGTATGAGGACTGGTTGGAAAGTAAGCTTCTCTTTGAGCTTATCAAAAGAATTTTGCTCCTTAGCAGTCCATACATACTTAACGTTCTTCTTAGTAAAGTCGTGTAGTGGTCCTGCTACTTGAGAGAATTTTGCTATGAAGCGTCTATAGTATGACCTAAGTATTGAATCTCTTGAAGGAAAAATTCACTTTTCTTTTGGTTGAGAAAAAACTTATTCTCCCTTAATGCTTGAAAAATCACTTGGATATGTTGCTTATGTTCCTCCAAAGACTTGGAGTAGATGATGATATCATCAAAGAACACTCCAGTGAATTTACGATAAGGTCTAAAAATTTTCTACATTAGACGATTGAACGTAGCTGGTGCATTAGTCAAGCCAAAGACTAAACGTTGTGCGAAACAAGGTCTTTAGGATATCTTCATCCACTATCTTTATTTGATGATAGCCACTCTTAAGGTCAATCCTACTAAAGTAGGTAGAGCCTTGTATCTTATCAAATAGATCTTCTACCCGAGGCACGGGAAATCTGTTTTTGATAGTGATATGGCTTAATGCTTGATAGTCCACACACATATGGTATGTACCATATATCTTTTGCACTAAAAGGATTGGAGAACAAAAGGGAGAGTAACTAGGCCTCACCGACCCTTTGTCTATTGATTCCTGTACTTGCCTCATGATCTCCTCTTGTTGAGCTTGTCAGACTCGATAAGGAGGCTTGTTAGATGATAGATTCCTGGAAGGAGCTCAATGCGATGGTCATCATCCCCTCGTTTCAAAGAGGTAAGTCCATAGGGACATCATTGATGAACACATCTTGGAATCCTTTTAGAAAATTAGACAAGTCTAACTCTTCTTGATTCCTACCATTTACATTTGATGAGACATTAGGATCTTTTAGAGACTCTTTGACAAAAATCATGTAAACAGAAATTGAGCTCTTCATTGACTTATCAAAAGCAAGAGGATTTACAAGTGGAATAGTGACCACGCTCACTAGCATCTATATACATGTTCTTTCCCCTATAGGTGAAGTAGATTTTCCTTTCAGGGAACTTCATGTTGGCAGCCATTCGATCAAACCATGGCACCCCTAGGATAGCATCCTCATGTTGGAGAGGAGAGATGAAGAAGTCTTCTTTGTGGACATAGCTTTGGACATGAAGCCTCAACTTCCCAATCAAGGGAGTAATGGAGGCTTGCTATCCCTTGAAAGCTGCATCAGCCATTACCATATCTCCCATCTCGAAAGCTTGAATGCCCAACTTGGTGGGGCCAACTCTATTGATATGAAGTTGTGAGTAGAGCCAGGGTCAAACAAGATGAAGGCATCATGCTCTCTTACCTTTTCCCAAGCATAGGAAAGTGATGATCTTTTGCAATGAGCATCCTCTTTTGGAGCTTTGATGGTGGAAGCCCTAGGAGTCTCATTGCGAGTATTATTCTTGGGTCAAGAACGATAGCCATGTCCTTGCTCCCCACACTTGAAACACTTATGGTCCTTGCAAAAATCTTCAAGATCTTCAGAAGAGAGTTTGTTTTTACCTTTGTAAACTCCCTTCTCCTTGGACCGATTTTTGTTGTTGTTGTTAGAAGTGCCTTGGGAAAAATTTTGAACATTGGTTTTCCCCTTTGCATCATTTTTGTCTTTGTTCTCCATGGGCTTGACATTACACCTAGCCCCTTGATGGAAATTGAAGCATGAAGCAACCATGGTGTGATGGACTACTTCGCTAATATTACCAATCCATTGAGAGTTGATATATACAGCCATCTCTTCAGGTAATCCCACACAAAATTGTTGCCTTTTCTCAGCAAAGTCTATATTTTGAAAGACAGCAGTCTTGAGATGTAAATCCCAAAACTTGTCTACATACTTGTGGATAGACTCATGGGAGAGAAGCTTCAAGTTGCACCATTTGGTAAGCACTTTGTCCTTTGCACCACTTGCAAGGAATTGCTTCATGATGGAAACTCGTAGAGTTTTCCATGTCTTTGGGGCTTCACCATTGCCACGAAGGCTATCCCACCATTGATGAGCTGATTTTTGGAAGTGCATAGCTACATGGCGTAGCTTGGAGGACTCTGTGAAGCCCTCGTCTCCAAAGGCCACATCAGATTGTTGTATGAAGGCCAACACTTTGTCAGTAGCACCAAAGGTGCCATCATAGGTGAGAAAAGAGATACTCTTTCCTCCCTCCTTGAACTTCTTTAGCTTTTGTGACCTTCACCATGTAGGAAATTATTTGCGATGTCCTCTCCTCTTGTATTCTTTAGGAGAATAGCCATAGATTTCGTCAAAAGAGGAGGAAGGTGAAGAAGAAGGAGAAGAGGGTGACCTCTTCCTAGCCCTTTTCTTCCTTTGTTTCCTCTCTTCCCTTTCGGAGTGACGAGGACAAGGACTATGTGTTGATCTTTTCCTCTTGGGAGGAGTGGGCAATCGTCTAAACCGTCGTCTTCGTGGAGCCACATCTTCAGAGGAACTTAAACTTTCATTGCTTTCTTGCTCTTTGTATTCCTCGTGTCGAATGGGAGAGAGTCTTTGTTTGAGGCTCTCTTCAAGAGGCCTCCTAAGCTCTCTCTCCTCTTGGAGAGAAATGGAAATTCCATAAGCACAAAGTTGTTGAGTAACTTTGGCTTGCAAAGCAGGGTTGCCCATAGCTTGCTGCAACCTAGTGACGAGATAATTCAGAAACATGGGAGCATCATCATTAGCACCTTTCTGTGCAAAATCAAAGCTATCAGTGTTCATTCTACTCTCTTGATTATTGTCATCCATGTTAACAAAATTTATGTATGTACTTAGTGTATGCTTTGGCAATTCAAATCCTTAGTTGCCACTCCTCTTAGCCTTTGAAAATCAGCTCATAAGTATCTACACCCATGGCTCGAAGTGGTTAATTATAGAGAGTAGAGGAGTAGGTCTAACATAGCAAAGTTGCCAAGGGCTAGCTCCTTTTGGACTCAATAATGGTAAAGTCGTAGGCAAGTCTAAAAATACTCCATAAATAAGTCCAAAGCTCCCGCGATGTGCACCATATCCCACATAGTGGGCTCAACAAAACCGCTAATAGATCCCAGTTCCACTTACCCTAATATAATTAAAAACATCAACCATTTATAGGCTACTAAAGGACCTCTCTTATTAAGCAAGAAAAGAGAAACCAAATGTTGTGATACCAATGTAATGGAATTGGCCTATTTAACTTGAGAGTAGAGGAAATTAATGAGAGTACTTTTGAGAAATGACTTTGTGAGCATAGCGGGTAAACTTAATTGAAGATAGCAACATAATCATAGCAATTAGTTAACTTGGAATGAACAATACTTTTGCAAGAGAGAGAATTTAGAGAACATGACAACAGTTGAGGACCGGATTTATGTGGAGCCGGTCCCCCCTCCAATAGGCATTTGTATTATGATTTCTCCCATTAAGAGACTTGTTACAATACAATCTTTGTGTTCCTTGTAACCTAGGTGATGCAATGAAGATGGAAATATTCATGCATCACAAGCATAACATAAACTTGAAGAAAGCTTAACTATCCCAAGCCTCAGTCCCAAGACCTCAAACACATTCTAAGGTGGAGAGAGCTATAAGGGAATGAGGGTAGGGAAGAGGAAGAAGAAACATTTCATAGGAGAAAGAATTAGTTCCTCACTTATCATAACTCTTCTTGCTAGCATACATAATAGCATAGTAATGAAGAACAAGGATATGGCAAGCTTAAGCATTGAAGCATGGCTCTTGGTTGGATTTGCACTCCATAGCCAAGAGTGTTGGTGTAGGCTCTCAACCTCTACTTGCTTGGAGAAGGAGAGGGAGCTCTTGCACTTTTCATAGCACACAATGAGAGTGTTTGTGAGTGTGTGTGGGTGAGTATACCCCCTAAGCAACCCCCTATCTTGCTTGGGTCTACCCCCCCTTGTAGCTCATGCTTGAAGCTCATTGGACCCCTCCAGGCCTAGCTAATCCCAAGCAGGAGGCATTACAAGTAGCAAGGGTAGCCTTGGGACAAGTGTCCCCCTTTCCCCTTTGAGAGAGAGGACGATAAAATGCAAAATCAACTAATGAAATCTCCTAAATTATCATTAGACCCCTTGGGTGGCCAACCAATAGGCTTCAGGTACACCATGAGGGCAACATGAGAAGGAACTTGACAAGTGTCCCTTTTTCTTTCTTTGTACCATGCATGCCTTGTGTGAGTGTGTGGGTGTTCTCTCTCATCCCCGTTCTTGTAGGGCTCGCCCCTTCCTTGTAGGGATTGAATCTTGACCTTTTGACACCTCAAGCCCCTCATGCATAGGCCCAGTTCCCACCACAGTCTTGGCCATTAAGCACTTTAAGCTTGGGATGGGTTCTCACCTCAAGTGCAACCCTAGCATCTCAAGCATGTCAAGCACCTCAAGCATCTCAATAATCAAGCACCTCAAGAATCCATGAGGGATCTTGTGGAGGCCATTTTTCCATGAAGACTACATTACATAAGATTATTCAAGAAGGCTATGTATGGCCAAGTATCCAGCAGGATGTCAAAGTTATTGGATTTACAATGTTTGCAATTGGACAGAGTTTGTCTTTAAGCTACTATGAGGAAGTGTCAAAGAAATCTCAGAGGTTAATGAATGTGTGAAGCATAAGGGAATTGAAAAGGATGATCTTGTGTTGCGATACAATAGTAAGTTGGACAATACCTTTCAAATTAAGTGGGAAGGTCCTTTTACTGTTGTGAACAAGTTTGACAATGGGACATATCAGTTGGCAGATTTGGGTGCACAGCATACATACTGTGTTAATGGTTACAGATTAAAGAAATACCTGGCACATTTGATGACAATCATAACAGATGAGATGCTATCAATGGAGGAAGACAATGTGAAGACATCTGAAAATGTGAATGAGGTTTCTAGGAACGAGCTACAACTGTTGTTCATCCTAGAAACCTCTGCTTGTCATGAATGATCAAGCAGGCTAGGGGGGGTTGGCAAGCTATGTCAAGCATTTTTTGGAAGATCATAAAGTCAATAGTAGATCATGCCAAGAAACTTGCTAACTAGTCTAATGTATATATGTGTACATAGTGCTTCGAGTCTTGGGAGTGACCATGTAAAAAATTATGTACAAATGTTGGTTTTGTCGGGCTTGGATACTAGTGTTTAGGGTTTTTTGAGTCCCCAAAACATGGTTTTCAATAAGTATTTTCAGCGTGCTTTATAGCTTGTGAATTGGACTTGTACATCATGAGCTATGTGCGTCCGAAGTGGGTTGTCTAGACTTAGAAAGTGGTTGCAGATGCATGCGACAAAGGCAAATGGGCCAACTTGATGATCTAAAATTAGAAATGCTAAGATTTTAAATTTTTTGAGGTAGCCAAAGTAATGAGCTCCAAGGCGTGCTTTACGACGTCGCATTTGGCGGCCGGAGCGGTGCACTATGCACCTGGGAAGTTGGTCCTGAGAAGGGGTCAAGATGGAAATTTTTTGTGGGAAGGAGGGAGTTGGAGAAGTGTGGGAGGAATGTGCCATGTGGCAAGGAAATAATCCCACATAGGGGAGCTTGGGCTCAAGACAAGGGTTATAAGAGGGGGAATGGGTGCCCATTTGGGGTGTATCAAAGGAGAGAGAAGCTTGGGAGGATCTTGGCTATCGGGGCTCGTGGACACTTGGGGGAGAAGGAGGCACCATGTTTTGTTCCCACTGCTTGCCCAAGTGCCTCAATCCCTTTTTGGTCCCTGGACACTTGCCACACCCCCCTCCCTTGGGTCAAAAGTTTCCGACACCTCATTTCCTACCCAAAAAAGGCCAAAAATAGACCAATTGAAAGGAGCCTATAAGGAGAGTCTTGTCGGCTAAGAGAGAGAAAATCTCCAGTTGTGATCAAGGCACTTCTAAGATCAATACCATATATATATTTCTCATAGGAGCTTCCACATAATTGATATAACAAATTATCACTAGAGTCATCACAAGGCCTTGCTATGGGAAGAGACAATAGATGCTAGCTTGGTTTTAGATGTCATCTTAGAAAGACTACAATATTCAACATTGCTCACATTGACATGTCAAGATATTAGCACGACTACTACAAGGAGACCTCTTGTTCTCTTTCTCCCCACCCTCAAACCCCACCAATAACCTCATACTAGAAGATCTTGAGGAAGATGAGTAGAAATCCATCAAGGAAGGGTTTTCTATGGTAGAGGCTCTATTTTGATAAAACCTCTACATCCATGAAAGAATATATTGATGTATTTATCCCTCATCAACATTTGGAACCCATATAATCTAATATCTAGCTTTACCCAAATGATTTTCTAATGTTAAACTGGTCATTTAATATGGGAAGATAAAAGAAAAACATTAGCTAGAATATAGATATGTGTTTTCAGACCAAGCTCAGCACGGGGCCGAAAGGAGATGGTTTCATCTCAGCAAGGTCTCACAAGGAGATGGTCTACTAAAGAACAATGTGTGCATAATGGAACTTAAAAGACCTTAGGGTTAGCTTCATCAAAGACCTCCAAAGGTTATTGTAAAAGTCCTTAGACCTTAGGTTAAGCTATGCCTACACTTGATATGCTTGATGACTAAGGTGTGTGAGATGCTTTATGACTAAGTGCTTGGTCAAGCTAGGCATGTGCTTGATGTCACAAAATATCCATACAAGGAGGGGGCGATCCGTTGAGGCTAGGGGCATGAGAGAGAGAGAGAGAGAGAGAGAGAGAGAGAGAGAGAGAGAGAGAGAGAGAGAGTTTTCATGCACTTGCTAATCTCATGCTTGTGGATAAGGTGCTTGAGGTGCTTAAGCATGTTGGGGGCCAAGGTGTTTGAGGGCTTGAAAGTCAAACCAATGCCTACAAAGGAGGGGGAAATCCACGAGAGTAGGCGGTGGGGTTGAGTGACTACTCCCTCACCCAAAGGTCACCCCTTGCCCAAAGAGAAAAGGGACATATGTCAAGCCCCTAGCTAGGTTTCCCTCATGGTGTGCCGAAAGGCTATTGGTTGACCCTTACAGAGGTCCAATGAGAATTTCGCTAATTAAATTAATTGTTTAAGCTTTTTCCAATCCCTCTCTCTCAAAGGGGAAAGGAGGACACTTGTCCAAAGACTACCTCTACTGCTAGTTGTGACCAAGGCTTGTGATTGGCTAGTAGGCTTGAGAAAACCAATGAGCTACAAGCATGAGCTAAAAGAGGGGGTCAACCCAAGAAACTAGGGGGCTTGCTTGCAAGATATAAACTCACACACACACACAAAACACGCTTGTCTATGGAATGCAAATCCAACCAAGATCCAAGCTTCAATGCTTAAGCTTTCCATGTTCTTCATCATCATTACTATGCTATTATGTTATGCTAAGCAATAAGAGTAATGCTAAGTGAGGAACTATTTATTTCTTGTAAGAATGCCTCTTCTTCCTCTTCCCTACCCTCATTCCTTGCTAGCTCTCTCCACCTTCGAAGGTGTTTGAGGTCTTGGGACTGAGACCAAGGACAAGTTAAAGCTTTCATTTAGCTAAGTTATGAGCATAATTGTGGTGCATGAAGCTCTCTATCTTCATTGCACTGTCAAGGTTTCAAGGAACACAAAGCTTGTATTGGACCAAGTCTCTCTCTATGGGAGAAACTATAATACAAAATCCTTTTGGAGGGGGGACCGGCTCCACATAATTCCGGTCCTCAATTGTTGTCAAGTTCTCTAATTCTCTCTATTGCAAAGTATTGTTCATGCCAAGTTAATTAAGTATATTGGTTATGTTGGTACCTCTAATCAAGTTCACCCTCTATTTTCTCAAAGTATTCTCATAAAAATTCTCACTATACAATTCTCTTAATTCGACTATTCTCAATGTTCATAGTCCATTTCCATTACATTGGTATCAGATCTATTGGTTTCTCTTCTCTTGCTTAAGAAGAGAGATCCTTATGTTGTCCATGAAAGGTTAAACATGCTCATTGCAAGAGAATAAGTGGAAAAGGGATCTATATTATCCTGGTTGAAAAGGACTTAGTTCAAGGTACAGTGTTGGGAACTACAGACTCTTTAGGAAGAGAATGGAGTCTAGGAGGGCCTCTTTATTTGGAAATTTAAGGGATTCAAACCTTTAGTCTTAAGTAAGCAATCAAAGGACAACTTTTGATTTCAAATTTCCCCCCCAAAATGAAATATAAAATCTAACGAGCAAAAGTATATCATGTAACATATCTATGGAAAGACGTTGGCATGTAGATTCTAAATCTATTATATCCGCTCAACTCAGAGATCATATGTAGGATTTATGGAAGACTCAAAATCATAAAGTTGTCCACCCCCTTTTTAGGGGGAAAAGTGGATCCCTTGACCACTGTTACACCTCTCTTACACACCCACCATTCTTGCACACATAGCATGCATCTATTTGTCAAAATGTTAATCACCTCCATAATCTCATGTTAAATAAACAGGCTCTCCTAGACCCCATCCTCTTCCTAATGTTAATAATGGAGTCTCTCGGGGCATGCCTTTGGCTTCCATTATTGAGCTACTAGCAAGATCAACAGGAACCATAATCAATTAGGCAATATTAGACCCTCTCTACTACTCTTTGCAATCAACAGTCACTAAACCATGGGTGTGGTTGCTTGAGAGCTAATTTTCAAAGGTAAAGAAGGGTAGCAGCTAAAGTTTTTAAGGATACCAAAGTACAAAGTATCATAAACGTAAGTTTAATTAGCATGTCTGACAATAATAAAGAGAGTAGGCTGAATATCGACAACTTTGATTTTGCACATAAAGGTGCTATTGATGATGCCCCAATGTTTGTGAACTATCTTGTTACTAGGTTCCAACAAGCTATGGGCAACCCTACCTTGCAAGACGAAGTTACCCAACAACTTCGTGCTTATGGGATTTTCCTACCTCTCCAGAGAGAGAGAGAGAGAGAGAGAGAGAGAGAGAGAGAGAGAGATTAGGAAGCCTCTTGTTGAGACTTCCAAAAGAAGACTCTCTCCTATAAGAGAACAGGAGGAATCCAATGAACAAGAAAGAAGTGAATCTCTGAAATCCTATGAAGATGTGGCTCCACAAAGATGGCGGTCTCGACGATCCCCAGCTCCTCCCAAGAGGAAAATAACATCATATAGTCCTTCTCCTCGTCACTCCAAAAGGGAAGAGAGGAAAGGAAGGAAGAAAAAGGCACGAAAGAGGTCACCCTCTTCTCCTTCTTCTTCACCTTCCTCCTCTTTTGACAAAAGCAGCGGTTATTCTCCTGGAGAATACAAAAGAAGAGGAACTCCCAAATCCTACCTTGCTTGAAAAAGAACCCAAAAGCTTAAGAAGTTCAAAGACGGAGGAAAGAGTATCTCTTTTTTCACCGATGATGGCACCTTTGGTGCTACTGAGACAAAATATTGGTCTTCATCCATCAATTTGATGCGGCCTTTGGAGACGAGGACTTCACAGAGTCATCCAAGCTACACCATGTAGCTATGCACTTTCAAAAATATGATCATCAATGGTGGGCTAGTCTCCGTGGGAATGTTGAAACACCCCGAGGACATGGAAAACTCTACGAGTTTCCATAATGAAGCAATTACTTGCAAGCAATGCCAAAGACAAAGTTCTTACTGAATGGAGAAGCTTGAAGCTACTCTCCCACGAGTCTATCCACAAATATGTAGACAAGTTTTTGGATTTACATCTCAAAGCTAGTATCCACAAATATGTAGACAAGTTTTTGGATTTACATCTCAAAGCTAGTATCCACAAATATGTAGACAAGTTTTTGGATTTACATCTCAAAGCTAGTATCCACAAATATGTAGACAAGTTTTTGGATTTACATCTCAAAGCTAGTATCCTCAAATATGTAGACAAGTTTTTGGATTTACATCTCAAAGCTACAATCTTTCAAAAGATAGACTTTCCCGAGAAAAATCAACAATTTTGTGCAGGATTACTTGAAGAAATGGCTGAGTATGTCAACTCCCAACGGCCTGGCTCTATCATCGAAGTCATCCACCACACTATGGTTGCATCTCGTCTCAATTTCCAACAAGGGGCTAAAAGGAATTCCAAGCCCATGGAAAACAAAGATTGAAATGATACAAAAGGGAAAGAACAATGCTCAAAATTCCTCCAAGGCAATTCCAACAACAACAAGGAGAAAGGAGTTTACAAGGTAAAAACAAAATCTCTCCTAAACATTAGGGAAAATTTGGACTCACAAAGGGGCCTTATAAGGAGTTTGACTCCCTCTCTCATGTCCAAAACGGGCGTGCGGTAAAATTTTTGCAAATCAACTCTAAACTTGGCGGAGATTTGGTAGTTAGAATCTCCTCTTCAAGCTCTTTCTAATGATATATAGCACGACATGAGATTCCTCATATTTTGAAAGATTATTTTAGAGAATCAAAAAAATAATCTTTCAAAATATGAGGAATTTCATGGCATGCTATATATCAATAGAAAGAGCTTGAAGTGTAGATTCTAACTATCAAATCTCCGCCAAGTTTAGAGTTGATTTGCAAAAAATTTATTGCACGCTCTTTTTGGACATGAGAGAGGAAGTCAAACTCCTTATAAGGCCCCTTTGTGAGTCCAAATTTTCCCTAATGGAGCTAGAGGCCTTTTGCAAAGATCACACATGCTTTAAGTGTGGGGAGTAAGGACATGGAAATGCCCTCAATGAGACTCCTAGATCTTCCACGGTCAAAGCTCTAAAAGAGGATGCTCATTGCAAAGGATCATCCCTTTTCTATGATTGGGGAGAAGTGAGGAAGCATGATTCCTTCATCCTTTTTGACCTTGGCTCTACTCACAACTTCATAGCAACAGAGTTGGCCACACTAAGTTGGTATTCAAGCTTTCAAGATGGGAGATACTGTAATTTTCAAAAGGGACATCAGGCCTCTATTATTCCCTTGATTGGTAAGTTGAGGCTTCATGTCAAAAGCTACGTCGACAAAGAAGACTTTTTCATCTTTCCTCTCCAACATGAGGATGTTATCCTAGGGGCACCATGGTTCAAGTGCATGGCTGTCAACATGAAGTTCCCTGAAAGGAGAATCTACTTCACCTACAAGGAAAAGATCATGTATATAGATGCTAATGATTCCGGTCATACTATACCACTTGTAAATTCACCTGCTTTTGATAAGTTAATTTAAAGCTCAGTTTCCTCATACATGATTTTTTTGAAAGAGTCTCTAAATGATTCTAATGTTTTAACAAAACAAAGTGATAGGAATCAAGAAGAATTAGACTTGTCTAATTTTCTAAATAGATTTCAAGAAGTATTTATCGATGAAATCCCTATGGAGTTGCCTCCGAAACGAGGGGATGATGACCATATTATAGAGCTTCTACTTGGGAGCTCACTTCCTAATAAGTCTCCTTATAGAGTTTCTCATGCTCAATAAGAGGAGATTATGAAGCAAGTGCATGAGCTTGTTGACAAGAGGATGGTGAGGCAGTTCCTCTCTCCTTTGTTCTCCAATCCTTTTAGTGAAAAAGAAAGATGGCACATACCACATGTGTGTGGACTATCGAGCAATAAAATGTATCACTATCAAAAACAGATTTCTTATACCGCGGTTACTCTTACACACTTTACGAGGCAGTCTTTCATGGAGGCACAAGATCTTGAGCTTTACCACATACTCATGAGTATGTGATATGCATCCTCAAGGACACTCTTCATTTGTGTCTCACACAATGAGAAGAGCTAGCATATAGTGTATACTAACTACCATATAGTATATGCCTACTAGCACACAATGTATGATAACTACTATATAGCGTGTGTGCTAACTATCATATAGTGTATACTAACTAGAATACATTATATGCTTACTAGCACACAATAGATGCTAACTATTATGCAGTGTGTGCTAACTAGTATATACTCTATACTAACTAGCATACATTATTAAAATAGTTTATTTACTCCATCACAAGGTATGGTAGCTACTACATAGTGTGTGCTAACTAGCATATAGTGTATACTAGCTAGCATACAATATATTCTTACTAGCACACAGTATATGCCTACTAGTGCATGGGATATGCTAACTACTACATAGTGTGTACTAACTAGCATACAATATATGCTACCTACTATATAATGTGCTAACTAGTGTATATTGTATAATAACTAGCATGCATTATTAATCTAAATAATTTTTTGTCTGCAAAGTCACTTGATTTATTCTCTAACAAGGTATGGCAACTAGTATACTAGATATGATAACTATTATACCAGGTCTACTATCTTGAAAACTATGTGCGTTACCAAAGAAACCCAAGAGAATAAATCATTTTTCATCACATAAAAATGGAATAGTAGAATTGAGTTCCCAACTCAACTTTTGGATGTTGAAAACGTTATCTCATCATCATTAACCGCCAAAATCAAATGGCTTTACATATGTTTTAATTACAATAAGAGTCAGTGGTACCAACTTCAAAGAACTAAGGCTCGATTCAAAAAAGAGTCAATTGTACAAAAGGAACACTTTTGCAAAGTTTAAAAATAAAGTGGCCATAATTTCTTGCAAAGTTAAAAAATAAAGTGGCCATAATTATTACTTTTCATGCATCATCCAAGGGTGGAACAATTTTCACTTCACAATCTTGAAATTTTGCTCTCTATTGGTCCTTTTCTTTGCTTTCCCTCTCCACCCTAGCTTTCTCATTTCTCTCTTCTTCTAGGTCAGCTTCCGTTTGTTTGCACGATAAATTTGATTTTTTCTCAAAGTCTCTAATTCATCGCTTTTGATGTCATGAAAATTTTTGGTGGTGGCTACATCAAAAAAGCATCGGAGCCTGTACCAAACATTGATTGTATGATCTATTGGGCCCTCTCTCATTACCGTCTCTTGCAATGCACTTATTAGAGGATATGGATAGCAAGGGACAACAAAGGAAATATAAGTGCATTTCAAGAGAGTCCATCCACAGAGGTGCCCTCCTCTTGCATCCACTCAAGAAATCCCAAGGCTTACTTGGCCAGCCCTTGTTGATCATATCCTTTCATAATTGCATTCCAAGAGCCCACAAGTATGGAGATGCCCTCATTTTACATTGGCTTAAAATAGCCCATAGCTTCAGGCTTGCCTCTTACTTGCAATCAACGCTATCCAAGATATCACATTACGCACAAGAATTTAATATAAAAAAAATTGTGCTTTCAAAGAGATTGACCATACAATCAATTCAAAAAAGTGATTATATATAATGAGATGATTTCCCATTCCATCCATTTAAAATGGCTCACAACTTCCTTCACCAAACCTTGCTTGGCATAACCTCCTATAGGTCATTCCAAGAGCCACAATTGGAGCAGATCTCTCCTTTTGTAGCCCCATTGGGAATATCATACAATCAATGAATTACAAGAGGCTACATTTCGTATCAAAAGTGTGTCAAAAGATTATCAATAGTATAACACATTTGGCATCCATGCTGAGAAGATACCATCCAACACAATGTTGTAGGGGTGTCAAAAAAATTGCATATCCAAAGAGATCAGCCATGCATAGGAAGTCTGTGAAAAGACCCTTTTTTAGAAGTATATTACACTTGTATGCAGGTCGAACAAGACTCCATCAAGAAAGACACACTATAGGTTTATTAAAAAATCTTACACGTCCAAAGACATCAACCATGCAGGTGGTAGCACTCTTTGTTTAGTGCAATTCCATCTCTTTCCCCTATCAAAAATACATTTTGACCTCGTCCATCAACTTTGAGTGACTACATGCATTGAGTATATTCAAAAAAATTGAGATCTCCCTTGCGGTTGAGAATAACACATAGCTTGCTAGGCATATTCTCCTTCAAGTGCATTGCAAGAGATCACATCTTGGGATATGTCTTCCTCCTGCATATGTTCAAAACAACCCAAAACTTTCATGGCTAACCTTTGCCAAGGGATATCATCTATGATACATGCATTTCACGAGACCACATGTAGGTAGAAGTTCTCTTGCACATGCTAAAAATGTGTGCAAGCCTCCTTTGCCAACCATGTGGCATAATCTCTATAAGGGTATTCCAAGATCGGAGATGGAACAGGAGATGCCCTTTGTTTCCTTCCATTTAAATTAGCCCAAAGCTTTGTTGGGTGGCCCTTGCTAGGCATAGCCTCTATAAGGGCATTTAGAGAACCGCAATTAAAGATGACCTCTCTGTTTGCATTTTTTGAGATAGCCTAGGTTTTCCTCTCTCTGCCTTATTGGGCATATGCTACAAAAAATGGAGAAGCATGTCACAAACATTTTGTACTATCTTAATAGTACAAACCATCTGGCATCCATTCTAACCAAGACACAATCTAGGACGATGTTGTAGGGGTGCTAAAAGAGTTCCATGTCCAAAGAGATAAGCCACACAAGTGTAGAGTACTTATACACAATTTAGAGTACTTTGTTCAAGCAATGCATTTTTTTCCTCTCATCTCATTGTAATACATTTGAACCTCATTGGGTAACCTAGAGTGGATACTTACATTACAAGCATTAAGAAGTGATAGCATCTAGAGGAGATGGCCACCTCTTGCATCCATTGAAATCAACTCAAAGTTTCCTTGGCCAATGCTTGTCGGGCATATCCTCGTATAATTCTTTCTAAGAGAGAGTTCCTAGAGAGTTGGTTGCTCTCCCTCTGTTGGTCATATCCTACACTCAATTTAATTCAAGTCACCACATTATGCACAAGTAGCATGTAAAACCGTATGTACTTATTACAAAGTGATTAATTGTGTGACATATTTAAGCAAAAGGTAATTACTATTGACAAGATGCACTCCTACTCCTACTCCTACTCCTCTCTTATATATGTAGTCCCTAGAAGTTTGAATGCACTTTACATGCCACATCAGATAATACTAATTGTCAAAGACGATATACAAGGGGGATAAATAATTTTTCAAGCTATAATTTAGAGATTGTTTAATTGTGTGCTCAAATAGGATTATTGTACATGGGAATGCTCCCAAATTTACAACCCTTTGACATAATTTTATAGCTTTTTATTTAAGATTTTAAATTGAAATTCTATGTTTTGTGAAATTTTATATTTAACAAGAACATTTCTTGGATTATTTAAGCTAATACATAATGCTTATTAAAAATTCATATCACATGTACCCATCCTATCCCACAAAAATTGCCTTTTACATACTTGTTTGATATACATGTGTGTCTTTTCTCTTGTTTAGTAATGGCTAACATTAAGGTTACTAGCAATGTATATTTTTTCTTCACAAAGAAGGGTGACATCTAATTGTTCCACTAATTTAGATCAAACCACTATGTACTCTCAAAGGGTATTCAAAAGTGAATCAGTGCTAGATGTAGTGCACTACATAATGCAAAATGTTTCTCAAGCATCATAGTTTATCCATACCTTGCAAAGAATCTATGCTAGATGTAATGCACTACATAACGCAACAACACCCCCCCCCCCCCCCCCCCCCCCAAGTATTTGGTTTTGCTCTTGTTCGTTACATTTTTCACTTTCACACTCCAAGAGATGCAATTCCAAACATTGCTCTTGTCAAGACCTTTTTTTTAATTTGAGAAGAATATTACACTTGACATACGTGTTAACCACAACATTGCCAAGGACAACACTTATTTCAATAACTCCAAGTCTCTCATCATGAATTTTTTGCCATCATGAATACCTTACACAATTCCATGCCTTCAAATTCAAACGTGGATAGCCATATTGGTACAAAATCCCTTGTCCGCATTTGTAGAAAAAATTAGACTTTCTATGTCTCTAGCACATGCCATGTTAGGAATTCCTTGCCACATTCATATATTATTAATGATCACACAAGAAACTATCTTCTCACTATGCATTTATGTACATTGCAGGTAGTATACAAGTTTAGCTTAACCTTGCCATCTTTCTATACACATATAATGGAGAGATGGCATCATATGAGGATTGTGATTACTACCACACCCAAGGCACTTCAATTTTTGGATGGTAGAAAACTAAATTTATAACCATGGCAAAAAGGAGTGCTTGTGAGAGAATTCAATTTGTGGAAAAGATGAAGAGACAGACAAGAGGCTAGCTCTATGAGAGTATCTAAAAGGGTAGTGATGGTCGATATTGCAACAGTGGAAGCCAAGGTAGAGGCCATCACAACCTTCCACCACAACAATTCCTAACAAAATGCTTTGTACAGGTGCACACACCACACATAGATGACGGAGCCTCTCTCTCTCTCTCTCTCTCTCTCTCTCTCTCTCTCTCTCTCTCTCTCTCTCTCTCTCTCTCTCTCTCTCTCTCTCTCTCTCTCTCTCTCTCTCTCACACACACACACACACACAAACACATTCATGAGCATATTGGTCGTCTATGTGCGCACAGATGGGCAGTGAGCTCAAGTTATGAAAAACACTTTATAATATATCTTGTCAGAGGAGGGTGGTATATATTCACATGGGATGGAAAAAAGGCCTCTCAGCTTAGCCTTGATCCATTTGGAAATTCAAGAAAGTCACTTGAGAGGCGAGCAAAAACAAAATTTTCACTTATATTTTTCAAGAAAATAGTACAAATATGTGGTTATTTTTTCATCAAATAAAAGCTCTCCAAAATTTTCAAATTAAATTATATTTTTAGCATATTTGTACTATTTTCTTGCAACATTCAAGCACATAGCTGGTTCGGGTCTAGGACAATGTGCTAGTTGCCCTAGTCCATTATTCTAGTGGTTGTAAAAATGCTTAATCTTCCATAAGCTGTTGTAGATTCTGTCATGCAATTACAGATGGAACAAAACAATTGATGCATGAGAGACAACTTGACAATCAGGATCACTCACTCAGTGAGTGCTAGGTTTGTGATTTGGGAATACCAAGCATCCTGCAAACAATAATGCTCTTGAGATAAATATATATAAAGGTATCCCTCAAAAAACTATTGGCCCTTCCTCCACCAACCACACTTTGTGAGACATAGACACAAACACAAACACATCACCGTTGCTAGGGTCTGGTGGGTGGGTGGGTGTGTGTGTGTGTGTGTGTGTGTGTGTGTGTGTGTGTGTGTGTGTGTGTGTGTGTGTGTGTGTGTGTGTGTGTGTGTGTGTGTGTGTGTGTGTGTGTGTGTGTGTGTGTGTGTGTGTGTGTGTGTGTGAGACACACACACACACACACACACACACACAGAAACCAAGTGAGCCAAGCAAGATAGCTTTCACATGATAAACATGATTTGGAGAAAATTATTATGTAGGATGATAATAAAAATGGCTTCAAACTCAATAGAAAGGTAGCTTTATAGCCCTTTTTCCTAGTATGAGTATTAAATGGATTCACATGTACAAGAATAAAGACTATGTTGGTTGATAACATTGATCTCTCACAAGTTGACAATGGCTTTTTTGTTTACTCAATACGCACTTGCTACTTGCCTTCATGTTTAAGTTTCTCAGGGGTTGTTGTGGATGCATTGGATGCAATGTACTAAGAGTGTTTGAAGTGAAAAGATGAATCAATCAATGTTACCTGCTTGTCTTGACACACTCTTTGCAATTAGTTCACATCTACTTGTGTCTTTGCTTGAGGAAAATGCTACAAAAGGGGAGAGTCAAGGATCTCACTATTGGGGGGCAAGCAACAGATTCAGCTAGAGACTCAGATGCAGCAAGTAGAAGATTCTAATGTATCTAAGGTTTTTTTGCAGGAACAAACTTAATTAATGGATAGTATGAAAACAAAGATAGAATATACAGAAGAGAAGCATAAACAGGAGCTACAATAGATTTTGACACATCATAAAATTGAAGTGGAAAAAGTTGTAATTTCACTTGGAATGTTTAAGGAGTGGACACAAACATTGAAGGTCAAAGTGGAATGTTTAATGAGTGGACACAAACATTGAAGGTCAAAGTGCAACTTAAGTTTGAGCAGTTGTCTAGTAAGAACATAGAGTTGTAGGTCCAAATTCAAAAGCTTGATCAAAGGCTTAAACCATTGTTAAAGCTATAGAAATAAGCATTAGGATAGGAGGATGCATATGTGGATGGTGTGTTAATGTTTGAGGGAGATTTGACCATTGTAAGGCAGCAAATGGTAAAACATATGCAAGAGTTTTGGAAGGCTATCACACAGAGATTGTCAGTTGTGGTTAAGCATCCCTATGAGCCTATGAAAATAGGTTTTGTGAGCATGCATGAAGAAAATTTATTGGAGTAAGTTGATCAGTTGAACAAGGAGAGAGAGTTCTAGATGAAGCACGTCCAGGAATATAGAGCAAAGGAGTTGGGGAAGCAGGCGTCACATCAGAAGCAACACGATTTTGAGCAAGTGAAGCATGTTCTAGTACATAGAGAAGGATTAGAGGGACCAGTAGTGGATGAGGCAAAGCAAGAAGCAACAAAGAACATGAGTGCAGATGCAATTGTGGAGGTACCTGAGAAACTGATTGTTGAATCCAAAGTACCAACGGCTAATCTAGGAATTTATGTAGAGATACAAATTGAGCCTGTACCTAATCAAGCAATTGTTGAATGAGCATTACTCAATAGTGTCATTGAGTCGTGTTCAAAGATGGATGTACTTTCTTGATGAATCAACTAATTGTATGATTTTTGTTGTGTCTGATCTAAATATGTCTCGTATTTTGCTCAATCTCAAGTAGCCTGTGTGAGTTTTGATATTCGTGAAGTGTTTCTTGAGTTGATTCTTTTTTAACAATGGTGGTTTTGAGCTAGAGTTCCATGTGTTGATGAACCCCAGCAACTAGGGGGTTTGTACATAGGAGATACTACGAAAGAGCAACAAATTGGTATCATCACTAGAATGGGGAGAATATATTTCAGGTTCTTTGAATTACATTGGTCCTTGGGATTTGCAAGTTAGGAGGAAGATCCTTCAATACCTTTTGGAGGCAAGTTTTTGAAAAGGTGAAAAACAAAGGAATCTCCAAGGCTAGCACATTGGTTTTTGGAATATGCAAGACAGGAGAAAGATCCTTGAATGCCTTTTGGGAAAGAATTTTTCAAAAAGGTGAATAACAAAGGAATCTCCATCTAGCACATTTCTAGAATGACGACAACTGTTGTTGGAAGGATGTGGATTATTTGGTGGTGCAACATAGTTTGAATATAAATGAAAGACTATTAATTAGTAGCATCTTTGAAGTTTTGTGAAATTTGACTATATCCTTGCCAACGGCACGCATAGAGTGTAATTCTTTTGATGCATATTTCCCCGCGTGCCATTTGCAGAGAGTATTTGTGTGTGTGACATTACACAAAATAAAGTGTTTGTGTGTGTGTGTGTGGCATTACACAAAAAACAAGCTTGTGTGTGTGTGTGTGTCTCTTTGTGTCTTTGTCTATGTGTGGTGTGTGTGTGTGTGTGTGTGTGTGTGATTTAACCAAGATGGTATATATAGTAATATATAGTTATAAATTCTACATCCGTACACCTTTGTGGTTTTGTGGTTTCTAATTACACACATATTGAATATTAATATGTATTCGCTTGAAATTTCTAGAATAGTTTGTTTTCTAATTTTTAGGCATCAAAGCTCAGAGAAGGAATCTACCTCCTCTGTAATCTTTGCCATATATGCACAATGACGAGCCACATAATTGTCATAAGTCAACATTTTCATAGGATTTGTTACTCTTTTTGACCTGCGTGGTCAGGGATCACTTCCAAGTTCCATGTTTCTTTCTTGCAGTCTTCTTGCACCTGGAGTCTTCTCAGAGGGTATGCCAAACTCCTCATCTAAACTTTGCTCACATCCACTACTATTGCCATCATCATGACCAGCACTCAAATTTGGTAACTTAGGCATTTCATCAGATTTTTGAAATTTTTTTAACCAAACATGTGTCATAGCATAAAGTCTCTATTTAATGTAATTTTCAATCATCATAAAACTCCATATATGTGTGGTTGACGGAGAGGGAAAGTATAAATTCTAGAGAGATAGTATCTATGCATGTTACCATTGGAAAAAGAGATTATAAACCCTAGAGTGAGAATAACTTCTCTTCTAAAAACTTGAGAGAGAGAAAGTAAAATTCTAGAGAGAGAGTTAGGGATTTCATTAACCTGATCACGAATATGTGAGCACGTAAAAAACGTTGAGTGATCACATTTCAAAATATGTGATCGCGTCAACTATTCACATTACTTCCCCTTAACCTATAGAAATTGTCCAATTTAGTTAGCCCACTGGGATTTTTTCCTTTCTCGGTGGGCCCGATTTAGTGTTCATATAGTTTCCCGATGGGCCCATTGAAAAAAACATATACATCGGTGAGGTTTTGGTGGGTTTTCATGTCACCACTTATCGACTCTTTTGTGAAAACGTCAAATTTGTGATTAAGTGAATGTGATAATAAACATTGTGATCACAAGAAATTTCACATGATCACGTGAATATGAAATCCCTCTCAGAGAGTAGTTGTATAGATTGTCACAGGCAAAGAGAACTTATTAAACCTGGAAGGAGAATGTTTAGGGTTCAAAAAATCAAAAGCTACAACACTACAAATAGAAACATCACAAGAATCTAAGCTACCAAAATTTCAGCATCATAATGACGTGAAAATGAAAAAAAATCCCCATTCCATACTTGCTTTTGTGCTGGAGCCCAATGTTCACGAGAAGGAAAAAATCCATACGTAAGAGAATATGTGTTGGTATATCACTGTGCACACCAATCCAAAGCTCACCTAACTTTTGTCTAGCATAATAAACATGAAACCATGATTACATTGACAAACATGATCAACACAAAAACATTTCTTCAATCAAACCAAAAAAATGGCACCCAAACACCATAGACGACACCAAGTCATACAAGGTCACCTACATATCATAGTCTAGAAAACACCATAGACAACACCAATGTAGATGTTAATCAAGGACAATGTAATCCGGGTTCATATTGTTGCCAGTTGGCAGTCTCCTCATCACTATCTGCATCAAGTGCTAGAATAGCACTTACACATTGATCCTTGTAGCATGCAAGCTAGTGTTGAAAGACCTATGGATCAATATCCACACAGAGGTAGTGTCTAGACAACACAGCGCAGTCATAGGCCAAGTCACCACATCCAGAAAAGAAATCAACCATAGAGGTGTGTTCTGCAATAAGGTTTTGCACAAGCCAGCTGAAAAGAAAAGAAACATGTACACATTTACTTTGCGTAGCATAGTCTAATAAGACATTATGCATGCATCTTCACTTACCAAAAGAAGTCAAGGCTACACTTTGCAGCCTCTAAGATTGCATCCTCCAATGTACTCTCCACCATGCTCCACCTGTATTCCGGATTCGACATCAAAAGAGTTGATGTCCATGCTCTCTCTATCTCATCGGCCGTAGATAGGATGTTGACCCTTATGATAAAACAATCCTAGCAATAGTGTCTCCACCTGCATAATACAATAGAGTGTGATCTAATTGAAGAAGCTTCAAGAAAACTACGACCATGATTTTTCAATTAGAAAATAACTTTACTTACTCTCTCAATCACAATGGTCTTCTGCACAAAACCATTGGGGATCAAAATAAGAATGGTGTGCATCATTTTGAATCCCATCTCAATAGCATGGCCAGACACAATGCCAAAGTGATTAGTGGAGCTAAGGGTGACGTACCACCCATTGTCTTCCACATACTTAAAAGCTATTATGGCCACTTTCTTACTCAAATTTTTAGAGAATTGATTCCATGGAGGTACCTACATATTGTGCATTATAAATTTGTTTAAAGTTCTAAAATTGTCGTAGAATAGAGGTGAAAATTAATTAGAGCCATGCCCATTGAGCTTGTGAAGAATGCATACCTTGTTCTCCGAAAATTTCTCAACTTCCAAATTTGTTGGAAATCCGCAAACAAAAGAGAGGCCACTTCATTGCTCTTTTCCCCATCAACATTGGCTAAATGTAGAAAATCCAAGATCTTGCTTTTGATCAAACACATGTATCTCAAACATTCAACACACACCACATAGTCAACCTTTCTTCTAGGATATGTATTTACCATTTCTCATCATCGAGAGAAATTTTGTAATCATCTGTCACGTTGCCTATAACAGTCACATCTGTGGAGGGTACTGCATAATGTGAAAATGAAATATTTTATCAAGACTTGTTGAGTAGACAAAAAGTGATAGTTGGATATCTTTACAAGCACGTTTACATGGGGAATCTTGAGCACCTTTTTTGTTCTTTTTGGGGGACTTCTTTGGCTTCTTGGATTGAGCAAATTCCAATTGTTTCTTAATAGAGGAGATTGTGCTAGTGCCTACTCCTTTTGAAGAGGTGGCTTTCTTGGAAGCCGAGCCAATCTCCTCAATAACCGCTTTATTTCTTTCAAGAATGTGCTCTAAAGTAAACAAGAATATATTACACTCACAAACTTAGTCAAAATAATATGGGCAACATTTTTGTATTTTTTATGAATGCAATAAAAATGACCTTTATATAAGTTCCCTTTGTCGTGTGGGTAGGTGCCACGAGAGGAATTTAGCCACTAACGGCAATACTCAATCTCCCAATCAAGAAAAACATGATCTCTCATCCATAGGTAATACATGTGCTCTTCAAAAACGAGGTCCCTCCAGCTTTCAAGAACAATTGGTAGCTTCTCCAACAAATTTTGACCATAAAGTTGAATTAGCCATCTACATAGTTGCAAAGTGCATTTAGCTTTGTTTGAGATTCTTTAGCAAGTGACTTGTTTATTATACAAACTCTAAGCACAAAACAAAATATCAACCATAAAGATATTAATTGCATTACCTGAATAAAACTCTCCTCAAAGATTCCATGAGCTCTGGAATTTTTTTGTCCGAATCTTTTGTGTTGAGCTTACTCCAGAGCTCCACAAAAGCTTTATCAATGTGCTTGCTCAAGTGATGATGAAACCATACTTCAAAACCCTTCGATAGTTCATCAATCATTTTCCCTTTGATCCTTAAGCATTGTTTCAAGATTCTTCCCCAATACCATTCTTTACGCAAATACATTCTAAATTTCATGGCACTAATGTAACGCTCGGAAGCAATGTCATCTATATGGCAATGCATCAAGGAGTGCAATATTTCTTTTTTCCTATAAAGAAGCCAAATAAACAAACCCATAAATGTGTTGATTCATTTGATGATTCCATGTACAATATTTAGCCAAGGATTATTACCTCTCACATGATATTTTGCAAGTGGCCAAAGAGTGTATCTCGTCTCTTGTAAAGCCCACTTGGTCCTTTTCTCATACCCAATTAAAGTTACATGACAAAGAGAAGAACCATTGGCCATTGTCGGGGTAATTGGAAATGGCCAATATCTATGTTTCATTTTCTCCAAATGAAATTCAAGCCTTATCAACTTACACTTTTGTAGAAATTAAAACATGTATGGCTAGTAGAGAAAGTGTTTACCTTATAAGATCTTTCTTTGAACACTTTTTCCACTCTTCCTTGAGCAACCATTTCCTTTTCTGGCATTGAAATGAATGGATCATTGATCTCTTGCATCTCCTTGATAAGAGACATGTCAAACTCTTCCTTTTAAAGAGCAAAGAAAAAAAAAATTAAAAAAGTATACCTAGCATTAGAAATTACATAGAAAATATACTTTGGAGTTAAAAGGTATACCTTCCATATGAGCATTGCCAATAAAATAGTAGGAGTGTTGTACCAACTCCCTTTGGATGCCTTCCTCTTGCAAGCAAGCTCTACCTCTATCCATCAAATCCAATCTTGAGGAAAGTCTTTCATTAGAGAATCTTTGCTTGCCACACCTAGTTTTTGGAACAAGAAGATCTTTTGACCAAAATGTGTGCTCACACTGGTTCTACCAATCCTATGTCACAAAGTGACAAACATGTAAGGATTTGACAAGGAAAAGAGCAAAAGCATAACATGTACATAGTAATATCATAAAGAACAAGGAATGAGCTTACTCATTTTGAGAGCACAAAGGTAACATAAGCTCTCCCTGGACACTTTGATCAACATTGACAAAGTGACACTTGACAAAACAATGTCTCCACCTTATCATTGAGAATTATAAAACAACAAAGGGCAAATTATATAGCATAGCATGAGACAATACAGCCTTACTACAACAAAGAACAAAGCACTCACCCATTTTTATTAAGAGCGCATCCAATTTTCAAGTGGTGATTTCCATCCTAAACAATAAATTTTCTTCCTCTTAAATATTCCCACTCAAGAGGAGTGGAATTATCAAAATCATCACTTATTTCTTTCCAAATAGGACCCCATTCTTCTTATCCAAGTCAAAAACATAATGTTGATCATGACCAGGCTTCTTAAATGACACAACAAATGGAGCGCCAAGCACACTGTATCCAAACATCTCAAACCTTTTCAATAAACCCTCAGTACCTAGACTCACCACTCTAATGGATTTGTTTTCCATCAATATGCAGAGAGGAATTCCATGAGCTCCTATACCTCCCTTTATAATAAAACCTCTACAGTCTATATGCGATCATCAACATCCTCTCCAAACACTGTAGGATGATCAGCAGGTTTAGGAGCAATTGTTGTTGCTTCAGACACACTTTGGGCCATGTTTACCTCTCCACCTTGTGTAGCATGAATATCTATGAGCTCCTCTTTCTCATGTACATCACCCATTATATCCTCATCAATTGGTACATGCAATGAGCTCTCTATCTGACGGACATTGGAAGAAGAAATGGAAGATCGTGCATTGGCCCTATGTCTTGTAGTGCTAGAATTTAATGTGTATCCTACTCCTAAAAGCACAAAAAACAAGACCACATTTAGCTTAGTATATTGAGTGGCAATTAAAAAAACAAGACCACAATAAGCTTAGAATATTTGAACTTACTTTGAGAGAGACCTGACGTGCCATGTTTAGATGGTGTATGAACCATAATCTCTATCAACTATATTCAGTTAGTAGCAAAAGCATTCTTAGCAAAAACACCACACATAGAAACGCCAAAATTTTGGCAGCATAACGATGTTAAGATGCAAATTTAAACAAAAAAATCCATTCCATACTTGCTTTGGTGCAGCAACACAATGCTCATAGGAAGAAAAAAAATACAATACCACTCCAACATACGTGTATATCTGCACTTCTATCTCAATCTATGTGTTAATTTTTGCTTTTTCTTTTGTATGTATGCAAGCCTGTTTGAGTTTGCATGTGATTGCAAGTGTGTTTGTGTGTGTGTGTGTGTGTGTGTGTGTGTGTGTGTGTTTCTGTTTGTGTGTATGTGTGTGTGTGTGTGTGTGTGTGCACGCGTGCGTGTGTGTGCAAGTGTGTTTTTGTATGTCAATATATGTCATATGCTAATGTTTGTTTGTGAGTGTATGCAAGTGTGTGTGTGTGTGCATGTCAATGTGTGTTGTATGCCAATGTTTGTTTTTGTGTATGTACTACAACAAGTGTTGTTTGGCGGACGAAGCAACAAGCGGCCGTTTCCAGAGAAGGATCATATTTTTCTGAGAAACCATTGTAAAATTCTTTTGTAAGGAAGCATCTCTAAGCCGAGAATTTGTCAAAGGATTTATGATTATTCTTATGGGAGCAATTGTATATTAGAGAGCCAGTTAGAAGTTTAGGAGCTTATGGCCGGACAAGCCATTTGTAAAGACCTAATCTATAAAGGTCTTTTTTTGTAAGTTTGAACATGATCTTTTTGATGGAAAACTGAGAAGACAACATACGTTTGAGAGCTCCTTCTTGTTCAAACTTGTAATCTTCGCCATTGTGGCTACGGTAATCCAAATTCAGATTTGTTTATTGCATTGTGTTCCTCTCATCTTGCTCTTCCATTCAAGTGTAATCAGTCAAGATTCGGTGTAGACGAGTTTGAGACCTTAAATCGCTATTTTGAGTGTCTATATGCGTGTTTTATGTCGTTTTGACCCTAGGAGGGGCTTTAGGGACCCTAAAACTACCCATTAGGATCACGTGTTTGCTGTTTTTGCTGACTTTGGGACGAACGATCGCGATCTTTGTACCTCTCCAGAATGCTGTGACAGTGATAGGATATGTTCCTGATAATCCCCTATAGCTTCCCTTCAAGTTTCATGCGATTCCGATATGATTTGCAAGGTAAACGGGCATGATGACTGTAGAGCTGTGTAGAAGGACATAGGCAAATTACTTGGCGGTAATGCGTTTGATTTACTTGTAGAGTTAGTAGTTACATCTCTTCGAGTTCACTTCATTAGGATTGACACCCTAGTGAGTTTCCATGCCTCATCCGAGTCGCTTCCCCTATATCGATAATTTTATGTTGATGCTTGAGAGATATGCTATGGACGTCCGTTGCGGCGACTCGCAAACATTGGCACCGTTGTCGGGGAATGCACCTTAGGTGATGAGTGACCGAGTGCGCAGTTAGACTCCTTAAAAAAGATCAATCCACAAATCCATTTTACACCTCAGTTAGGTTGCTAGACAAGGGTTTAGAGCTTAGTGGAGTCTAGAGCGAGTGGACCAGCTAGATCCTCTCTTAGGAGATTTAGGGAGCTGTGAGTGAGAGTGTTAAAGCATTTTTGCTCTTCAATTTCTCTAATTCGATTGAGTACTGAAATCTCACCCAAAATCCGTCGTGTTTGTTTTGTTTGATTCATTTCCTTATGTTTTTTCAGTTCTATACTTAGGAGTAGGATAAGCAAATCACATTCCAATCAGATTTGGGGAAAAAGTTAGAGTCGAGAAACCAGAAAACCATAACTTTGGCCAAAAAAAGCCATAAGACTCTGAAATTCTGAAAATCTGACCAAACAAGATTGATATTGATTCAAATCACAAAGTAGTAGCACAAAACACTAGGAAACACTTGTCAGAGGGATCAGACAAAATTTCATCAGATTTGGCCCAGGTACTACGATCGCGATCGGTGTACCTCAATGTCAGATTTGTACAAGATTTGACATGTGCCTTCCTGATAAGATTCTAAACAACTGTGTCTAAAGCAACCACACCCAAAAACATCAAAAATCAAGGAAATTGGGCCGCTTGGGTAAAACTAGCCTAACAAACCCAGAAAGTGCAAAATCCTGGCTTTTGGTGATCCAAATGCAAAAAGACTTTGGGGATAGCCTTAAAACATCAATGTCTACAAGCATGCCAAATTTGGTCTGATTTGGGCTCAGAACTACGATCGCGATCGGTGTACCTAAGTGCCAGATTTCATCTGTGGGATCCCCAGGTGTATACAAACATAAAAGTCTAAAGGATCTAGAGCCAGAAACCTCAAAATACCTGTCAAACCATCTGAATACAGATCCAAGTCAAAAATTGCTAAACTGGCTTAGAAATTGACATACAGAGGGATAGCCTGTACACAGGACAACCCCAGGTATCTCTCAAATCCCAAATCAAACATCAAAATCAAGTCAAACTGATAAATTTGGGAAAACAGGCACTTCCAACCAAGAAATGGTAGAAACTTGACTTTTTTGAGTCCAAATACAAAAGTGTCTAACAGGTAGTCTTAAAATAGCCTAGTGAACAAACTGGTGAAGTTTCATCTAATTTGGGCCCAGAACTACGATCGCAATCGGTGTACCTCTGGCCCAGATCTAGCTCATTTTTTACTGTTTATAGACCTAGACTATTTAAGATAACAGGAGTTGTCAAAACTCAAATTGGACATACTATCAATAATCTGCAAGAAAAATTCTGTTGAGATCATTTTGAAGTGTTGAATCTGCTGACAGTTGGAATGATACAGTGATCTCATAGCCATCCAGTGTATTCATTTGCAGAGACCGATCAAGTAACAGTCCATGCAGTCGTAGGAATTGGAAGATCTTTCCATCTCCAGGTAAGAGGTTTGGATTCAGTCAGTAAATCCCACTTTCTTCATGTTTTTGAGATCAGGAAAACAAATCAACACCAGACACCTAAATTTAGCAGATCAAACAAGTGTTGCATCAACGGAGGAGAGTGTAAACCAAGGGATAGTACGACCGTTAGAGCCGATCCTTGAAGAAGGCGTCTCCGATACTTCTTCAAAGAGATCTTTCGAGTATTTCACAGAACACTTGGGACAATTAAAACTAAACGGAAGAGAAAACATGGCAGCAGGACCATCAGACCCTCGGCCACACTAAAGCTATTGTTCATCAAGTATCAATATGACAACAAGCAAGGTGCCAATATATACAAAGATGGTATGGACCGCTACTGTGTGAAAATAAAAGATAGACCAAGTGAGTTCAGGGACATAGTGCCTGTGAGCTATAGCGGAGACAGGTACCTAGATGACGAGGGTATCATGTACTTGGTAGTCCTGAATCCTAACATTGTAGACAAGTGGGGATTGATGGGCACAAAAGCCAAAATAGACGAGGAACATGAGGAAAAGGCACCAACAATGAGCATACCTAATGCGAGATTAAGGTGAGAAAACGAAACGTTAAGAATCAACACGGATAATGTCTACTTGGGATTATACAAGTATAATAATGGAGAGCAAGATCTCTATTATAGATGCGAGGAACCCTACGTCGGGGAGATGACTGAGCGGAAAAGACTTTATGTCTTCACCTACACAGAGGGAGCGGAAACGAAAATTGCAGCATACGACAAGTATGGAAGATGATATGCAGCAATCGATAAAAAAGAGTTGGAAGGATATACGTACTTTGGGGGACCACTTCATCAGTATTATGTCACTCCAAGCCCGCTAAGACCAGCACCTACAACTGTCATGCCAGAACCGTTGACCACAGGTGGAGGGAGGACTCATGTAGCTGATTCTTTTAGTCGACCTCATTATTCTATGTCAAGCCCCATGGGAAGGTTACATTCCAGAGAACCAATGGCTACGAATCGAGGTAGTGCAGTTCCTATCTCTACACATAAGGCTGTAGGTCCGACATTTGCATCCACCCCATCACATTTTCCTCCTAGTAGTAGATTTGGGGCAGGGGAGCCAACGAGAGCAACCTACGACCTCCATGATGCACGAGAACGATAAAGTCGAGACACAGGAGCAATGAGATTGACCGCAGACCATAGACGAATCAGGACATCCCAAGTAGCGAATTGCATGTCGAAGAAGTATAGCGGATCAGGGGATCCATATGCCCATGTATCGCTCTTCAAGCAAGTCTTAAGAGCAGAACAGATCATTGATTTCCATACTCAATACGAGGGATTCGGGCTGACCTTGGAAGGGACGGCCTTAACATGGTTTCAAACTTTAAACCCTGAAACTTGTCCGAATATTGAACATGTATTGCGCGAGTTCGCGGAAGAATTCTCAAAACGGGGTATAAAGAATAATACTGTATCGCAGATATACGCTTTTAAACAAAGGGAGAATGAAAAAGTGAAGGAAGCAACCTTGAGATTCAAGCAATACATTGAGAGGTGCCCGAGGAGGGAATTACCGCAGGACGAGAGATTGTCTGTGCTCTTCGTTGAAGGACTTAGGAATGAAACCTTGAAAAAGGACCTTCACTTGAAGGCCTGTAGCACATTTCAACGGGTTACAAGGGAAGCGTTATATCTTGTCGACAACTGCAAAGCATATGGGGAAGTGTCAGAGGATACTGATTCAGTAACCAGTGGCTCTTCATCGATTAAAAGCGAACCCTCTACCAAGAAAGATGCTCAGGCGTCCTTGATGCCGATAGCTGATCAAATGATAGAGGAGGTAACCAAGAGAATGCAGCAACATATGAGATCAAATCCGGTGATGAGACAGTCTCAGACGAGGAAGTGTGTCATATGCGAGGGGGATCATCCGACGTCATAGTGCACACCAACAGCCAAAGGCACCAGTTGAGAATGGACGAGTACTGAAATGGTGCACCATAGAACAAAAATGGACAAATCATGGCACGGAAGAGTGTTTTTATAACAAAAACTATGTGAGGGAAAGACCATATGGACCTCCAGCAGGACCATCCCAACCACCTCGTCCAAGATATCAAGTTGGACCAAAAATGAATCTGGTAGCAGGAGCAGACAGACCTCAACCTGTGTTGGGTCAACAACCTCCATTACCACAGGAAAATAGGGTCATGATTAGGTATGCTCAACCTTGTGACGCATCACCAGGAACAAATAGTACACTTCAAGTTTCTTATTACGAGGAACCGAATGAGCCTTATGCAATAGAACCTGAATCACAAATATACGCAGACAAAGCCTATCAACCATGGGAAAATAGAGAGGGTATGGCACCACCAACGGATGTAGCACAACCTTTGAGAGATCAATATTTGGTAGACGAAAGAACGTTAATGTTCATTGCGAACCAGAATTACAAACCAAGAGGATATCCTAATAGAGCAGGACAACCTATGGGACCACCTCCTCAAAATCAACCACCAATTGGACAGTGCTATAGATGTGGAAGTACGGATCATTGGGAGCGTAACTGCCCTTTCAAAGGCGAAAGAGTGAAAATTTTTGGGTTTTGTGACGGATGTGGTGTGAATCACATATTGCCAGATTGCCCAAAGAATCCGGACAATAAGGGAAAAGAAACTATGAATATTGTGGGGGTGATACCAAGTGCAAGCAGCGGATTAGAAACCGATCCCATGATCCAAATCAATGCGATAACCAGAGCCGAAGCCAAGGACTTAGGGAAAAACGAGCCTTTGGAGGAAAAGGTCGAGTTGCCGATACCCACAAAAAATGAGAGTTTATCCGTGAGAACCCAACGAAAATCCTAGAAGGCGAAATGAGACAGGATGAAAACAAGAAGGTTGAAAACCCAAATTGCCATGCAAAACAAATTGCATGAAACAAAGGAGCAATTGAAACAAGAGAGAGAGAGAGTAAAACTGCTGAGGTTAACAACAAGCCGAGGAAAGCGTCCTAAGGGGAATCAGTCTTGGTTGAGCAAGTGCTAGAGCCGTTTGATGCTCTATTACAAGCGTACAAAGCAAGGCTAAAACCAAACCAAACCTTAGAGCAGAGATGGTTAACTTATCCTCAACCAGAAGTGGAAACGAAGCGTTTGGAAATGTGTAAACACCTCATTGAAATAGCCCATACATTGATGGAACCTAAGGTGGTTAGAACCCCAGAACAAAAAGTTTTGATTCACAAAGAGCAAGAAAAACTAAAAATCGATGAACCAAAACAAGTAAATGGACCCAGACCTGAAATGATATTGTCACTGGATCATCGAGTGGTGCCGAACACGACTGATGACGCTAAGTCAATGACGATAATGCCAATTCCAGAATTTGAAGAACAATGGCCACAACACTTATGGGAAACCATTAGAAACAGAAAGAACGGAAGCGCGACGTTACAGTCTGCTCCAATTCCTGAGATTAACCTGGATAACGGATTTTATCCAGCCCATATACAATCGCTGTATGGGGATGCGAAAACGGAGATTTCGGTGGAAATCAAAGCCCAATCCTTGAAAACCCTGCCTTCATTTATAGGTGAACATGAGGCACAATCAGAGATAAAGTTAGTTCCATCCCAGATGAGAACTATTCCACATATGGTTGACTCAAAAAGTCTTCAAGAGATGCTGTCGACACCTATAACATGCACAATCATGCTGTCTGAACTCTTGAGAGTCAGACCACACTTATGGGAAGACATGGGGAAACATTTGGAGCACAAAAGAGTAAAGATTCCTCTTCAAACAAACCCTATGGGAGAAGAAAACAAACGAGAAAGTCAACCCAAAGCCCAACCAATGCCAATAAACAAGGTCGGAGATTATTGTGAAGGCGAGGAGGGTAATACAACCTTACCTGTTGAATATCAGGATATAAAAACGATAGCTATCCTAGACAGTGGTGGGAGTCCTTTGTAAGTTCTGTACTTTTTCTTGTAATACATGTATTTCTTGTGTGCACTGCAAAAGGGTTTTTTGGTCCTCACAATGCAAAGTAGAAAGTCATACAATCTCATTTGCTTGATGGTGAACCATGCTTTTCTTAATTTTTGATTTCCCAGTTAAAGCTTTGCAGTAGCCAAGTAAACCATTCTGTTAGTCACCTGCAAAGGTCAATAAAGTTGCAAATGCAGGGGAGGCATTGGTCATAGGATTCAAAGGATAGAGTGAGCCATTTGTCCATAAATCTATGTGTTTTTCTCCCTCTACTCTGAGTCTTGCTTTCTTCGTGGGTGTTAAGGTTGTGTTTGTTTTACTTTTCTTGCATAAAGGCTCATATTTAGGATTCAAATCAACATGTAGATGATATTTATGATGTTTAGTGAGAAGATTTGAGGAGATGGATGAAGAAGCCATGAATACACAGTCAAAAAAATCAAGAAACAAAAGAATATAGCGCCATTACTCCCTAGACTCCCTCCTATATGACGAGGTGTATTCAATATAACTAAAAAGGGATATTCCATCAATCATTACGGCCGTTATGACTCTGTTGAAAGAATCCACTTCGAAGTACACTTTTTGAACAATTGATGAGGAGACCTTTTCTTTTACCACACCAATTTTCTAGAGAGAGAAGGAAAAAATTTATATTTTCTTATGTAAGACAGGGGTGACTAGAGCCTGAGAGTCCACCACCCAACCACCCTTTATATAGGCATGCCCCTGGCCCTTTGCCCTAGTTGGACTCCCCGTTCCACACCGCCTAGCCCGGCCCTGCCTTGTCTAGTCCGGCCTTGCCGGTGTCCTGACATTACTCCCCCCTTAAGAAGAGTTTTCATCCTCGAAAACAAAAGTGGGAAACTTCTTCTTAAGAACACTAATGTTTTTTCAAGTGGCACCTTCTTCAAGTCTATCTTTCCACCTGATTAAGGCTTGTTGTCGTACGTGATGACGTGTATGCAACTCATGATAATCAAGAACACGTTCAGGTTCATGTGGTAAGGTAGGAGGTTTAATGTAATCAACCAAAACCTGTTGGTCAATAACATTGTCGTCCCCATGTAACCACTTTCGTAGATGGCTTACATGAAACACCAGATGAATACGAGAATGTGAAGGTAGTATTAGTTTGTAGGCACGATCACCTACTCGCTTGACTATTTTGAAAGGCCCACAATATCGGGGAGATAATTTAGGCGTCGGTCCAGTTTTCAAACTTTCTGAATGTTCTGGCACACGTAAAAATACTTCCTCCCCTTCTTTGAAGGTAACTTTCCAACGTTTCTTGTCAGCATATTTCTTATACCGATCCTATGCTTGCCGGACATTCTGGTGAACAAGTTTCAGCATATCCATGTGGTCTTGGAGAAAATCCTTAATCTGTTGGAGTTTTTCCGTTGCCAACCCCGCCGTAACTGGTGACCTAGGTTGAAACCCGTACATGAGTATGAAAGGACTAAAACCTGTTGTGACATGCTTAGCACTGTTGTAGGCAAACTCAAGAATAGGTAAGTATTCTTCCCAGTTTGACTATTTTTTGCTGATGTATGCTCTTAGCATATCATCTAGCACCTGGTTAACCCGTTCCGTTTGACCATCCATTTCTGGATGATCAGCTGTACTGAGGTTTAGTTGTGTACCCAATCGTTTAAATACAGCTCTCCAAAAGTGGCTATTAAACTTGGGATCACGGTCACTTACAATGTTACTTGGCAAACCATACAATTTGTATATATTGTCCACAAATAACTTGGCTAGTTCTGGTGTCTTAACCGTTGACTTGGTTGGAATAAACTTACATAGTTTAGTCAACATATCTATGACCACCCATACTGAGTCATGACCTCGTATAGTGGTTGGTAAACCTACAATAAAATCCATAGAGATACTTTCCCATTTTCCATTGGGAATCTCTAAAGGATGTAAGAGTCCTCTTGCTTTCAGGCGCTCTGCCTTGTTAACTTGACATTTTTGGCAGTACAAGACATAAGCTTGAACAAAGCCATGTATACCTGGCCAGTAAAACTGTCGTCGTACGAGAGCATAAGTTTTTCTAATCCCCGGGTGCCCTGCACTTGGACTATCATGACATTCATAAATAATTTGGCGCCGAATGTCCGTGTCCGTCGGTACACAATCTCTCCCCTTGTGGAGTAGGTACCCATTTTCAATGGTAAAATGCTTCCATCGTTTTAGTTCATCACTTGATAAAGGAGAACTAGGTGTGGAGGTTAACTGTACACTACCGTCATTGAAGTGAGAAGGATCCCTCTTTTGAACATGGCTCCACACATTGGAATATGCTTCATCATGCTCATACTTGCCCTTGAGAGAATCTAAAAATTCACTACGAAGTTCCGTGAACAAGAGCGAATTGATCTCTGGCATTCTACTTAGAGCGTCTGCCACTACATTGTATAGGCCTTTACGATACCTTAGCTTGCCATCATATTCCTGAAGGATCTCGGCCCACCTGGCTTTTCGACCCTTTAAATCTGTTTGTTGTGTAAACCATTTGATGCTTTCATGGTCAAACACAATTATTAATTGAGCACCATACAAATAATTCCGCCATGGTTTTAAGGCCAACACTATTGCATAGAGTTCGCGTTCGTAAGCAGAATAGTTTTGCTGAGCTGCATCAAGCTTCTTACTTTCAAATGCAATTGGATGTCCGCCTTGTAACAGGACTGCTCCCATAGCATGATCACTGGCATCCGTTTCCAAAACGAATGGTTTCAAATGATCTACAATAGCCAGTATAGGAGCTGTAGCTAATGCATCCTTGAGCGTATCGAAACTGTGTTGTTGAGCGGATCTCCACTGAAAATCTTTTCCTTTTCCTTTAAGTTGATCCGTCATAGGAACAGCAATTTGAGCATAGTTTTTAACGAACCTTCGGTAAAAACCTGCAAATCCTAAAAATATATGTAATTCTTCCATATTTTTAGGAGGAGGCCATTTTCTGATGGTATCCACTTTGGATTGATCCATGTATAGGCCGTGAGCTGAAATAACATGCCCTAAATAATAAATTTCATCTTTTAGAAAATCACATTTAGATTCCTTGGCATATAACTTGTTTGTACGTAACAACTCAAACACCTGCCTGAGATGTTGTAAGTGCTCTTCTTTAGAAGCACTATAGACTAGGATGTCATCGAGGAAAACAATGACAAATTTGCCAAATATGGCTTCAAGACACTATCCATAAGTGTCATGAATGTTGTGGGCACATTGATTAACCCAAAGGGCATCACCAAAAACTCGTAGTGTCCAAACCATGTTTGGAATGCAGTCTTAGGTACATCGGCAAGCCGAATACGGACTTGGTGATATCCTGACCGCAAGTCAATTTTCATAAAAAAATGCGAGCATGAGTTAGCTTATCAACTCATCTACTCTTGGAAATGGGTATTTGTTCTTAACCGTAACCACATTTAAGCCCCGATAGTCTACGCACATGCGTATACTACCATCCTTTTTCTTCACTAAAAGGATAGACGAAGCCCATGGTGAAGAACTGGGTTATATAAACCCTCTGCTAAGGTAGTCAGCAAGCTGTCGTTCCACCTTAGCAGCCTCTGAGTAACTTATACAATAAGGTGGTTTACTAACAGGTTTATAGCTTGCAGCAACGTCAATGCTATGTTGTACTGATCGTGTCGGTAGTAATCCTGATGGAAAATCATTAGGAAATACATCTTGAAATTCCTTTAATAATTTTTGTAATTGACTAGCAACGTTTGCTTGTTTAGGAATAGAGGATAGATAAGCATGCGGCGTTGAGGAATGTTTGACAGACTCAATGTTAGAAAGGAAATGAGACAGCGAGTAACACAAGAAAACCTGATCTATTTTATTATCAGAAACAAGCTACATAAGCTCAACGGTACAAATAAGTGGTGATGAAGGTATATCCTTTTCTCCTAAAAACAACACATGTGCGCCATGAGATTCAAACATCAATCTGTTGTGCTCATAGCTATGCTTCAATGATGATCCTAGGCTATGCAACCACTCCCTACCAAGAACCACATCAGACCTTTCCATATTCATAACCTGAAAATACAAACAAGTAGAGTACCCTTGTACTTCCAATGGAACAGCTCGGCATTGAGTATCCCATATTTCAGTATCATGTCCATTCAGTGCTACCTTGTAGTGGTGGGTACTCAGAGTTTGAGGCAGTTTGAGCTTTTTCACCAATCCATAATTGATGAAATTGTGAGTAGCACTGTCATCTATCAAGATGTGCACCTTGTGTCCTTGCAGATATCCGTGCATACGTACTAACTCACGTGGTCCAAAGGTTTGTTGCCACATGGAAGCTGTGAGACAGCATTCATGAACCACCTCAGTGTGTGTTACTTCCACTGTGGAGAATTTTGAGGAAGACTCAAGAGGCAGTAGTTGCATCGTGTGCACTGCTTTCTCCTTCCCCTAAGCAGTAGGTTTTCCCTTGGGACAATCTTTTTTGCCATGACCTCTTCCTAAACATTGAAAACATAACTTCTCTTTCTTGGCCTTATCAAAATCCTTAGGAGAGAGAGGACCCCTGGACCCCTTGGGTTTTTTAGATGCATGTGAATTAGCAACTAGAAATATTCTTTTATTATGCCCATACTGAGTGTGTGTATTACCATGTATACTAGCAAGCACGTTACTCTTATGTATTTTCTTCTCATCAGGGTCATCATGAATATGTGCTTTCACTATGGCTTCCTCAAGTGTTTTAGGCTCTTGGGTCTTGACATACTTCTTAAGCTCGGGTGTCAGACCTCGTATGAACCCTCGTACTTGTTGAAAGGTATCCAAGCCTTCCAACTTGAGGATAACGTCCCGATAGTGAGAGATATATTCAAGGAGTGATGGGTATTGGCGCATGGAACATGTGTCCCAAGCCGTCCAATTCCGATCGGCCTCATTTGTAGGCAAAAATTCCTTGCTAAACATTGCTTCAAAGGATGCCCAACTCTATGGTATGATTTTTTTCTCCTTGAGAGACATTCACCATTTGTAGGCCTTACCTTCTAGAGTTAAGCTCGTTTGCAGAGCTCTAACTGCATTCGGGGTACGCCGTAAGGCGTGAATTCCATCCCATTTGCTGAGAAAGATGTTCACTGTAGCCTTATTGCGATCTCGGTCTTCGCCCTTAAAGACTGGTGGTTTAAAGTTCTTTAACAAGTCATCCACCTCTTTGGCAGTGAGAGTATGCAACGTATCATTAGTTGGGCCTTGCCCTTGTGTGCCAACGTGCTCATGCCTGTGGGTGTCAGTAGGACTCTTAGACTGCTGATGCATTAATTGAATTACTAATGTGGAGAGTTTAGTAGCATTTTCATTTAATGTTGTAAAATTTTCATCCATGACGGTCATGCGTATCTGAAGTGCACAAAATTCTCGAATATCGAGCAACTCATAAGTATCTTCTCCTTAAGAGGATCCGGCCGTAGACCATCATTGGTAGGATCAGGAGTACTTTGCTCAAAATCGAATGTCATATTGATATCTGAATCCATGGCTACACAGTGCGGTGAAAGAAGTACTCAGAAAATATGCCTGATATGGGAAGCACTCGCAAAGAATAGTAGCCGTGCTAACTCCGTGAAAATCGAGAGTAGTCCACCGTATATGGAGCTCCGTAAGCTCTTGATAGTTGAATCAATTATGCTTGAAGATGCCGACAAAAATTTGTACTGCTTGAAACGTAATTGTTCGCTTTGAAATGTCGTAGGCGACGTAATCTTCCCGAAGGAAAAAAATTTGCAATAGATACTCTTTCAAAACTTCAACTCCGTCGAAATTTAACTTCTACCAACTTCTGCAATTTCTATAATTCTGACAGTTTGCTTAGAATTCCGTGGCCCCTTGCCCATGCTTGTGTCGGATCTCGGCCGACAACCTTCGAACACCCTAGCTTGTGTATGGGGTGTGTACCCGGGTGGGCACGCACCCTAGCTTGATTTATTTGAGGAATTGCCCAAGGCCAAAGGCCTTTGGGCGCCTTGAGTGTGAAAAAAAAACTCTGCAGTCGACTATGGCGACCACGGCAGTGCCACGAGGGCGACGGAGAGAGAGAGATTCACCTGCGCTGCTTGTTGGATGTCACCGCTGTGACGAAAACTCCCCCCCTTCGCAGCGCACATCCGTCGGGCTAAGCCACGCGAGCTATGGTGGAGGTCGAGGTCTCCTCCCTCCCTGCACAAGCGGCCCTGCACACACTCTGCGGCTTCATCGTCTTCCTTAGGAGCAGGCGGCTCTTCACGCCCTCAAAGAGAGGAGCATGCAAAAAGCTCCACGCCCTCTTGCCCAAAAATAGACCATGCTCTGATACCAATGTAAGACAAGCGTGACTAGAGCCTGAGAGTCCACCACCCAACCACCCTTTATATAGGCATGCCCGTGGCCCTTTTCCCTAGTTGGACTCCCCGTTCCACACCACCTAGCCCGGCCCTGCCTTGTCAAGTCCGGCCTTGCCGGTGTCCTGACATCTTAGAAGGCCCTTCAAATGATCTCTCAAACTCCATAATGAATTCTCTTGATTCCGTTATTCTGAATTTTCATAGGCCATTTCCATTACATAAAGATAGATATATACATATAAATATGCACACATACAAACGTGTGCATATATATATATATATATACACACACACCTATGTACGTACACACATATATATGTATACTTACATGCATGCATAGATACATAGAGACATTTAAAAGAGAGAATTGTGAGAGATATTGTAAAGGATTGGCCATTTGAAACTATTGGTAAGAGCAAGCGAGACCCGTCGTAGGCGGGTTGTGCGACATCATTGTTTATAGGAGGAAGAGGACAAGGGATGTAGGCTCCAGCCTTTTGAAGGCATGAGGGCCCCCAAGGTGGTGACCTCATCCCAACAACGCTACCCCCTTCTTGTGAAACGCTCCCAGTAGCTGCCTAGCCACGTCTCTATTTGACACCCTCATTTTTTAGAGCGGATCTAGTACATTCCTAGATGATTGTTCATTGTGGACCGTTCGATTCATTTGGAGGAAAAAGTAAGGGTTGTGTGGGATTTGACCTTGCAACCTCCCCCTCTCAAGGCCACTATTTTACCACTCGTTGTTGTGCACGTTTTGATAGGCCCATATGGAGAAAGATAGCATCATATTGCGTATTCCTAGCCTGTTGCGATCTTAGTTCACACGGAGTTTACTTCGAGTTTAGAACGAGAGTTTACAACTAGTTTACATGCAAGTTCACAACGAGTTCACATTTATTCTTCTTTACATCTAGTTTACATCAAGTTCACATTTGGGATCCGGTTGTGATGTTCGTCAAAAAGTGACTCCGATTTTCAACTGTAAATCCTCTCTAAAAGCAAGGTGAGATTTCACGATAGCTTTCCAGAAAGGAAATCAAGATATGAGGAAAATTAAAATACTATATATATATATATATATATATATATATATATATATATAGAGAGAGAGAGAGAGAGAGAGAGTCACACAATCGTTTGTTCTTGTGAAAAAAGTTATTACTCTTTAAAAGCTTTAAAAATAAAAAGGTACACAAAATAAAAGCAATGTAGGCTCATCCTAAGAAAAAAGAACAAGTATAAATTGTGTGTTCATGTTGAAGATAATATAAGATGAGCAAGGACAAAAAAAAAAAAAAACAAGGCAAAGTCTTAAAAAGTTATGCAAAGCTATGAAATGAAAGGGACCCATTGGACAAATTCCATCAACATTTAAGATGATTCTCCATCCTTGGCATTGAAAACATTGGAAGGATACCCAACTCCCTCTAAGGCTATGAAATGAAAGAGACCCATTGGACAAACTCCATCAACATTTAAGATGAGTCTCCATCCTTGGCACTGAAAACATTGGAAGGATGTTTAACTAAACTCAACACTAAACTTAAGATGTCTAACTAAACTCAACACTAATACTTCTTTTAGAAAGCTAGAAATCGAAGGTGTCAATTAGAGACAACCCCCCCCCCCCCCCCCCAAAAAAAAAAAAAAAAAAAAGGCCAATAAAATAAAAAGGTGAGGCTCCTATTAAGAGATAAGGTGCTTGCGGCCTTGTAATTCACACTGGTACACGTCGCGGGTTGAGGTAGGGATGTGAGTTGTCTACAAGCCCTGTGCTTGAGAGCATGTTATACAACCACGGCTCTGCGGGCACGGGAATGAATTTACCTGCGACGGCCGTCGGCCAGCTGAGGAAGCCTATGGATGCGCAAATCACCCAATACGTCCATCTCAGCTTCACTGTGGACGCAAGGTTGTGGAAGCACTCCACAAAGGCAACCTGTACAATCAGCATAGTGCACCAGGCGGCCATGAATACTAGGCCATCGAGAGAAAGAAGCCCTTTGAAAATGTCGAGCCGGTCGGGCTGTCTACGGTTGACCGCGTCAAACAGCTGGCACAGCACAAGAGCGTTGAAGACGATGGTGTTGATGATGTCCTGCTGTTGCTGCCGCAGAGGGCTGCCGTAGTCGTGCAACAGCAGAAGACGACAAGGAGCAGCTGCAGGACGAAACGTGCTACCTGCATGTCCGGCCGACTGCGTTTTCAGGATATCCCCCGCCATAATTTGTAGTAGCTGCTTGCCCCCAAAGTAAACAGGTAGCAGCACAGCCACCTGATAGCCCACCTGACACAACAGATTTCTGGCCTTCACATTCCTAGCCAGATCAATCAATCTCTGATCCGTGCCGTCCTGGCGCTGCTGATGCATTGGATTCATGTTAGTCAGGGTATTCAAAATGTCCATTAACAGGTTAGCCCACAGCAACTGCAGCATCGTCAATGGTGCAGCAGAAACACGCTGTGCAGCAGCCACAGCTACGAAGTTGAGGATCAACGCGGCCGCGTTAAAAGTGGGCTGCAGCTGAATGATTTTTCTCAAGGTGTAAAAGATCAAAGGGATTACTGCTGTGTGCCCAAACCAGTTAACGGCGGCACGGCCGGCCAAGGTCAAATACGCGACGGCCAAGTCCAAATAGCCGCCGGCCGAGGCCCAATACCCACTGCAAATGAGTCTCAGCTCTGCACACAGCGCCAGGCCCTCTGTCTGCATATCCAGCTGAATATTTGCGACTGTGTCCAATTCAGCTCCAGTTCCTGCAGCTGCAGGGCCGCTAGTTGAGGGAGCATCCTGGTCTGCGGACATGCGATTCATAACCTGCATAGAAAAAAGTTGCTTATCTGTTTCCAGTGATGCAGAGCTTGCCCGTGGCATACCCTGCAGGCCATCACTGAGTGCTGATCTAAAGAACGTCGTATGACGAAACCGAAGACTCGCATTAATCTTCAGGACGGATTTCCTCCATCTCAATGTCGACTCCTTGAGGAGCGAGGTGGAGGAAGATCCGAGTCCATTCACATCTGTATCATGTCCACCCTCATCTGCATCTGCATCAGCTGCATCAGCGGCCTTCACATTCTTGTCTGCATATTCTGCACTACCAGAATAGGCCTCAACAGAATTATCGCCAACATCGCCATTAATATTCTCATTTGTATCTGCACCACCATAAGAGGCCTCAAGAGATTTACCGCCAACATCGTCAATATCAGCATCAACGGGCCTCTGCTGCAGATTATCCTCCGACTCCGACATAGCTATTGCTACTCACGATCTTCCAAATGCGCTCTTTGAATCGCCAATCTAGAAAGGAGTGCAGATAAAGTGCAGGAAGTTTTCTAGCTACGGTTGGGTTCACAAATTAGGGCAGAGGAAGTGCAGCATCCAAAAGGGCGCCGCGGCCCGCGTGCAGACGAGAAGGTCAATATAGCTAGCCACTAGCTTCACGTCAGATCTGAATCTCTCCCAGCGCAGCCATTCAGTACTGATCTGTTCGCCCCAGCCTAGTACGTGAGCAGGATGTATTTGAGGCAAAGCCTAGTCCTTGTCATCTGGAGCCTGGACTCTGCACAGTGATAATGAAAGCCGGACGGAAGACGAAGCAAAGGGGATCTTCCACAGACTTTTCAACAGTCTCATTGCTCAAACCTCTCTTTGGGATCTATCAGCTCCCTTCGAACGTGGTACATGTATGATATAACAGACTACAAAGTCGACTCTGCACGTGTCGTCAGCAGCGGAGGTGCAAAGCTGGGCTCATACTTGGAAATAGCCACGTGGCGAACACAGAACCGGCCTGGTTTAAGAGGACTGCCCAGTGCCTCCTTCTAAGAGGGCGTCAGACTGCGCAGCAAATGCAGAAGGGCAGGGACGCGTGAAGGAAAGTTTGAGCGCCTTCTTCCGGACCCACGAAATAGCAGGCGGAACGAAGACGAGGAGGCTTTGAGCGAAGCACTGTTGCAACGCCGACTGCTCGATCTCTAAAATCTCGCAGTGGAGAGTCATAGGAGCTAGGCACGAGGCGCACCTGATTGGATGCCTAAATGCTCTAAGATTAAAACATGAAATGCTCCACACACAATGTGAACATCTCGGTGTGGAAAATGCCTTGATTGCTCGTGATGCCTCCGTGCAGTTTGAATGAAGCCTAAAGGTGTTTGTATAGGGCCCTCTAAAAGGTATGTGGATGTAGAGTTTCCTTCGTACAGCGTGATTCCCTTTGTAAGTCACCCAATCTGCACCGAGCAAGAAGAATAGCGTCCCCGGCCCCCCTCCTAAAAGGAAAACAGACACACATCCACATATAGGACTGTACAAAACAGTCAATGAATGGTGAGGTTGTGAGAGAGAGAGAGAGAGATTCTATGCTCAATCGAAGGGGCTTGTTGTTACTCCCCCCCAACCCCCGCCCCCCCCTCCCCCCCACCAACACACATACACACAAAAGAAAAGATCAAATTAAAAGCAAAAATAATTATATAATTATTTTTTGTTAAAATATTAACATTTTTTAATTGCTAATCAAATATATATGTATTTCCACTACAAGAGCCTCTTAAGCTTAGCGACGTTCATTGGGTGACGTTCAAAACTAACGACATCGTTATCTACGTTGTTATATAATACCGATGCTCATAACGACATCGACACTGGAGGTAAAAATTATGCGTGAACGTCAAAACTCAGATTTGAATCTAATTTTTTGCGCACGCTCTCAAACAAGCGACAATGACGAAGGTAATGCCCTCACCCCTCTCTCTCTCTCTCTCTCTCTCTCTCTCTCTCTCTCTCTCTCTCATAAGAGGTCTTGAGTTCAACTCCTCGTCGGCTAGATCTTTAAGGTCTCTTGGGATAGTTTCCTACGACGTTAAAACTCTCTTCTTCTTGGGTGTGTGTGTGTGTGTGTGCCAATAAAAAGAGGAAGATGGAATAACCTTTCTATCACCCAAGTGTGGTAGATTGGTTATGTCATTTCCCTCTTGAATAAGAGGTCTTGAGTTCAACTCCTCGTCCGCTAGATCTATAAGGTCTCTTGGGATAGTTTCCTACGACGTTAAAACTCTCTTCTTCTTCTTCTTCTTCTTCTTTTCTCTCTCTCTCTCTCTCTCTCTCTCTCTCTCTCTCTCTCACACACACACACACACACACACACACGAGGAGAGAACGGAGAGCCACGAATGCTCCCTTCCCCTCTTTTCTTTCTCCTTTCCACTCTATCCCTCTCTCTCTCTCTCTCTCTCTCTCTCTCTCTCTCACACACACACACACACACACACACACACACACACACACACACACACATGTTGTGTGTGTGTGTGTGTGTGTGTGTGTGTGTGTGTGTGTGTGTGTGTGAGAGAGAGAGAGAGAGAGAGAGAGAGAGAATGAAATGAAATGAAATGTTATACTAAACGTTTCAAAAGGCCAAATGACGTATGAGACCAAACTGATGCAATTTTGGTGGATCTAATCTCCAATGTTTGGGTACAAAAATCATTAAAAAAAAGGTAGTAAACTGAAAGATTAAAATCATCATCATGATCATCATCAATTCCCGAGAGGTAGAGAATTAATTAGGATTAGGATTTAGGATATATTCTTATAGCTTTTGGATTAGGATTTAAATATAGGATTAAGATTAGGGTTTAGATTTAGGATTTAGTTTTATAATTAAGCTTAGCTTTAAGATTATGGTTTAAATCTAAGGTGGAAAGAGCTAGCAGGGAATGAGGGTAGGGAAGAGGAAGAAGAAATATTCATATGAGAAAGAAATAGTTCCTCACTTATCATCACTCTTCTTGCTTAGCATAGCATAATAGCATAGTAATGAAGATGGAGAAGATGGAAATCTTAATCATTTGAAACATGGCTCTTGGTTGGATTTGCATTCCATAGCCAAGAGTGTTGGTGTAGGCTCTCAACTTCTCAACAAGCTTGGAGAAGGAGATGGAGTTCTTGCACTTTCACCAAGTGAGAATGAGCATGTGAGTGTGTGTGTGTGTGTGTGAGAGAGAGTATACCCCCCAAGCACACTTCTAGCTTGCTTTGGTCGACCCCCCCCCCTTGTAGCTCTTACTGGAATTTGGTTGGACCCATACAAGCCTAGCCACAATCACATGCATAGTGCATATCAAGCAACCATGCTAGCATTAGGACAAGTGTCCTCCTTTCCCCTTTGAAAGAGAGGGCTTGAATAAATGCATAAACAATTAATAAAATCTTATTGGACCCCTTTAGAGGCCAACCAATAGGCTTTAGGCATTATGAGGGCAGCATGAAGAGGAGCTTGACATGTGTCCTTGTTGCTTCTTTAGACTTAGGCTTGCCTTGTGTGAGGGTGTGTGTGTTCTCTCTCATGCTCCTACAATTAGGACTCGCCCCCCCATGAGTATAAGGGATCTTGGTTGACTTTTGGAACACCTTAATCCCCTCTAGCACCTTAGTCATGGAGCACCTTAAGCACCTTAGTCATAAAGCACCTCAAGCACCTTAGTAAGCAAGCACAACAAGCACCTCAAGTTTGGGCCAAGTTGCCACCTCAAGCACATCCCTAACTTGCCTAAGGTCCTAGATCTAAGGATTTTTAACTCTAACCTTTGGAGGTCTTTAATGAATCTAACCCTACGGTCTTTAAACTCCATTATCTTTGACATACCATCTCTCATTTGGACCCTTTGAGTTTGACCCCGTGTTGACATAGATCCATAAGCACATGTCCATATTCTTACCCTTATTCTTGTTTATTCTCACACATTAAATGATCAGTTTAATATGAGAAAATCATTTGGGTTGGTTAGATATTAGATTTTATGACATTACCTCTCTCTTGAAATCATAGTCATCCTCAACTATGAGATAGAAGAGATAAAGCCTTAGTCATAAGTCGATGTTTCTTAGTGGGTAGAGGATCCCTTTTTACCCTACGACATCATTTTCCAAGATGGATGACTAATCCATTTGAATATTGGGAGACTTCGTTTCCGCAAGCATTTTTGCTCTTGAATACATTTCATTCTCCCAAAGTAGAGTGACAAATTCTAATCGGTGTTTGAGAGACATCATCATCACAAACATGATTCTAAACGTGCATACTACTTAAATTTGTGCACAAGAAAAAGAGAATTAGTCTTGTAAGAGAAAAATATCGATCATTTAAAAGAAACATGTACATTTGCTTGCTCTAATGTAGCATTGTAAGCATTGACAAGGTTCATAATATCCTTAAGCTGTATTCCTTGCATCCATCTAGCATCTTCAAAAGGATAATTTTTTACCTTAATAAGATAACATCGGCATGCGAGCTTGCATAGGGAAAGCAGTAGGCGAACGTCCTCTCCCGCTGATGCAAGCTCGCTTGAATCTGACCTTGGAAATAAACCTCTGTGTTTCAGCCCAAGGCGACCAAATAGACTGGTCCCATAAATAGAACCCTGCAATTGAAAAGCCTCTAATGTTCTCAAGGACAAACCCTATGTGTGATAGCAAGCTATTGCATGGCCGAGAAGTTGCATTAAGGCGAGGCCATGCTTGGTCTACAAGGAGAATGTGCACTACAAACAGGAAGCTGGCTACAACATAAGGTAGGAGAAGGAGTTGATGACCGACCAAAGGGAGATAATGCAATTTTAACAAGGGAAAATCTACCAAAAAGCATCCATAACTCCTTATGTAGCCGACCTTGACATAGAGCATAAAATTAGATCCACTTCTCTTTAAGCTTAATCAATATGGTACATCTCATGTATCTGTCTTAATGCGGTTTTTGTGTCTGGCAGGGAGGACATATATTCACAACACTGGACATTTCAATTGCACAAGCGCGACTCCAACTTGACAACACTGCAAGGTTCATTATCTGCATCCAATTTTTGATGGCTATACGCTTGCTTGGTGCAACACATAAACGCTACTGGGCAGGGCATGGCTTCTATTTCTTTTAATTTTTGGAGAGACCACAGTGCCAACTCTCCACCATACTTTTGTATGGCATTTTTGCGTGACGTTTGCAATTTCAATCATGATGTTTCATTGCAAGGCAATATCGGCATGTAGATTGGACAATTGAAGAGCACCGGTACACCACTGCATGTCAATAAAGCACTTCATTCCTTGTTGTAGTTCATTGATGCTTTATCCATTTGCTTGTTTTAGAATTTTTCACTTTACTTCCTTTGGTTCAGTTTGCGAGCTCATCCCCCTCACTGCAAGAAATACATGTTCCTGAAACAAACAAGAAAGATTTAAGTTCTCCTTGCCACTGTCGTATATGTCTCATTGAAAGCTGTTGTTTTCTCTGCCGACACAACATCCTCTTTCTTTCTTTTGTCAATTATTGTGACCTAATCCATTAGCAAAATTTACATCAAATAGATTGGTTCACTATTAAAATACTTGCTATTTTACTTAAACCAACAACATGTTGATTTCTGACATCAATCTCTATTATTTGAGGCACATAACTTTGTATCCTCCCATAAAGATAATAACAATTTTAAAATGTGTCTCCTTCTCTTCAGAACTCAACTAATTCTCTCAAAAATTATCCCTATAATCTCTATTAATCAATGCACTTAACTTTGTCTCCCCCCATAAACATAACAATTCTTTTTTAATGTATATCCCTTTCAGCAGTACCGCCGTTGCCAAATTACTCAAGCTCTTATATCCTTTAGTGCTAGATGCTAAATGTCAATTTGCATGTCCAGTTATATTCTATAGATGTTATATAGCGAGGTCCACCAAGCAAGACTAGTTAAGCTTTTCACACGTCGATGCGATGTCTTGTTTTTTTCTAAGGTATTGTGCAAGTGCCACGTGGTGGCTTGTGGGCTTAAAGAGGGGGAAAAGAACCTTTGACTCACCAAGTAACAAGAGGAGAAATTTTAACACCGATGCACGATGTTAAACATTGTCAATCTATTGCTCCTATAATGGAGATCCATTTTTCCATTTTGAGGCTCTCCACGTGGCTCAAATCAAAAGGACAGTCACTCTAGTGATCAATAGTCTGGAGTCATGGAAGCAAATAGCCATTATGAAGATGAAATGGGAGCCTAACGGCCACCACCGCTTGTAACCCCTCTCAAGCTCATCACATGAGTCTCAATTGGACTACTTCGCTATGCTGCCTAATGGCAGACCTACACTCAAGGTAATCAAGAGCCTTTGTTGGGATGCTCTATTTCTACGGCTTGCCTCAATGCACGGCACACAAGCTCCACAGAAGAGCGTCTAGGCCCAAATAGCGCATATATGGCTACGCTCTGCTAGAGCCCCTAATTATACACATGAGTTGCATGCTCAAGAGACGAGAGCCAACATATATTTTTGGCCAACATATAGGAGTATGCAGGTAGGGATGGGATCATATGGTTGTGTGGATAGATCCAATCTCTTGGGGTTGTTCTTATGATGTTCAAATTGCTCTTCTTCTTGTTGTTGCTATTGTCAGGCCTGGAAATTGCAGAGTAGCCTTGCAGTTCCTAGGGAAGGGAAAGTTTTATGGTTGCCCATCCCATAGGAAGGGATAACATGCATGCCAACCTTCGAAACGCAGGGCAAAAATTTTCCACCCTTCCAGTCTAATCACAATCAAGATTGTGCACAATAGTGTTGAAACAGAAAGAAATAACACGGTGGAGCATCATGCCGTGATACACAATGCTTCCATAAAGATGTATACAATATACCTAATACTCTTCTTGCCATCCACAAATCACACTGGACAATGGAGCTACCAAATACTACTATTGAAAGCTAGGGAAGCTCTCTTCTTACAACATGCTCTCCGTAATACTCAAATGCATACTTACTCAAAGATGCATAAAAAAATAACTTGTCTAAAAATAAATAATCTATATAAATCAAATGTTTCTCTCATTCAACAAAGGAGGAAAACAAAGATGCCTCTTTTTATGCAGCAATCTATTGCAGGCTTGCAATTCAAGGCACATTGGAGCAGGAAAAATGAGAGAAAAGAAAGAGTCTCTTACAATTTACTTCAGTAGCATCATGAATCATGATGCTCCGGATCACATCATCATCCTGATTGAACCTCTTTTGCAAATCAAGTTGATTCTGGGGCTTGGCAATATCTGCAGACGCATGTAGAGTCTAGACTATTAGAGCTCTCTCTCTCTCTCTCTCTCTCTCTCTCTCTCTCTCTCTCTCTCTCTCTCTCTCTCTCTCTCTCTCTCTCTCTCTCTCTCTCTCTCTCTCTCTCTCTCTCTCTCTCTCTCTCTCTGGCCCCCATGCGTTTCTCTCTCAATCTACGTACATGCATACAAACTTCAAAGTTACTGCATACCTCAAAAATAAGAATCGAGGCTCGAGTTGGGTGCCAAGTGGCAAGCGCCATCTCTGCAAGCCTCGGCCCTGGAGTGTGGGGTCTCAACTCCGATTTTGTGAACTTTGAAGTTTGAAGTTGTTCGCAGGCGGCAGTGGAGAGGGGGAATGAGTTCCACACCCCGACACAAAACACAAAGCCTCCCTACATCTCAGGGTCTCCATAGCACCCCTAACCTCTCAAATAACACCTTCAAATTGGCTAATTTTCACTAACATACCCATCTTATCACACAGAACAACTATCGCCTACCCTGTAGAAACACCTTTCAGCACGAATGCACCCACACTGCTCAACTCACCTTGTTCGGCTCACAAAACACCCCGATTCTACCCTCTTTGTAACAAACTTCACGTTGCATGCATACCCTTCCGCAAGCATTGACAAACACACAAAGAGTGAGAGAAACGGAGGGGAATGGGGAGAAGCAACACGAGAAAGAGGGGCAAAGGCTTAGTAGTATTGCATAGGGAGATAGTACAACCAAGTCTACAGCTCCAATGGAAAGCTTCAATACACAGACTTGCAGGCCTTCAACAACTCTCTCTGGCAAAAAAGCCCTTAAAAATTCACTTCTATTTCCTTTTTAGGGGTTGGCTAAGGCTTTAAAAAAAAAACAAGGAGCTATCCAGCTCGTGCAATCATCTTTATCTGCATTTTGAATTTTCTTGCATTGCTAACACTTGGCACATTTGATATTTTTGGTAACCCTTGCATGGTACACCTCTCTGCCCAATTTGGCAGCCCGTTCACCTTTGCACCTACCCCTTGGGAACGCCCTTGAACACCTTCTTGCTCTCTCTCACTTGACTTGCCTTGTTGCGGGATAGGCCTCTTGGCCGGCTTTGGAATTTCTCTTTCTCTGGCTCCACTATACTGCCACCTGTTGCGCGGGATCCCTCCCCTATACGAGCAATAGCGAAATCGCTATTGGGGGGGGGGGGGGGGGGGGGGGAGGGGGCATTTACTTTGTCTTCAAAAATCATTGGCCACAATGGGCGCGGGAACCAGCACAGCCACAGGACGCCACATCATCCGATAACACAAAGCCCTCACCAGCCATCCACTTTCAGCGTGCGCCACTGGCACAGGGCCACCAGAGGCCAAAACAGCACCGCACCACCCCACGCACTGGCGCACAGTCCACGCAGCACCCAAAGGCTGGCCGCCATAGCCACGCTCAAGGGAGACCTCTCTTAAGCCTTCACATGCCCAATGGGGCTCACGATCCATGTCATATACCCCATTAGCCAGTTCCAAGACCTTGCATGTGGGAGTTTAGGAATGCCACGTGGTAGCCCGTGAAAGCTTTACCCTGTGAAGCCCCCAAAACTCCCTAAAACTCATCCAAAAAAAATCCTTGAAAGTCCCATTTCCAACCTCCTACAAGCACCTATTTTAAGACCGGATTCCGGAGTAGTAAAATATCTCCAAGAGTTGATGATTGATCTTTTAGCTCACCAATTCATGCCGGCCTTCAAGATTTTCCAAGACCCCAAACTGAGGCCGTAAAAATGCTAGATTTCATTTGCAATCAATCACGAACAAATGCACCCCGTCTTCCAACTACTACAACTTTCCACCCTGGGCTCTATTTGACGAGCAATCAATTCTTGTTATCTCCATACACTACATAGAACCTTCTCAAACTCTCTCAACGCCCAAAAAATACCAGATGGCATGACTCCCCATGTGGTCATGTGGGCACTAACCTAGCCCCGCAAAACTTCAACTGGTCATAAAGTGCAATCTGTAGCTCTAATCTGCAATCTAAAAAGATGGGTAGTCTCCATATGTCAGGACACGGGTCCTACGGGCAGGGCCCTACCCTAAGGGGGGGTCACGGACCCCGGCCACGGGCCAGCTAGCAGTGTGGACAGGGGAACCTAGGGCTAAGAGCCTATAAGTATGGGCGGTTGGGTGGAGGATCCAGGTCTCTAGTTCCTGGGGTTCTTATATTGGTATCAGAGCAAGGTGGAGAGGAAGGGGGAAGGTGGAGCCATGGCGGAGGAGAAGGCATGGAGCTCTCTCTCTCTCTCTCTCTCTCTCTCTCTCTCTCTCTCTCTCTCTCTCTCTCTCTCTCTCTCTCTCTCTCTCTCTCTCTCTCTCTCTCTCTCTCTCTCTCTCTCTCTCTCTCTCTCTCTCTTCTCTCTCTCTCTCTCTGGAAAAACCATGGGAGGTCCTCTTCTCGATGTTGCAGGGCGGGCATGGCCCCTTGAGTAGAAGACGAAGGTCCTCTTCTCGATGCTGCAGGGCGGGCATGGCCCCTTGAGTAGAAGACGAGACTCTCACTACTAACGTGGGAGGGGTCGCTAGCAGGGGAGTGGTCCGGCAGTCGACCTGCGCCGAATTAGACCAGAGAGGGATCGCTGGGAGCGCACTGGCATGGGGAGCAAAACCCGTCAAAGCGGCGCCTTGTAGGGAGCAACATATCGCGCTGCAACTCTTGCATCGCCTGCGCGCAGGTGGCCGCCTCCACCATCGCTGCAGTGAGGTTAAATTTTTTCTTTTATTTTTATTTTTAACTTTTTCTCCCAACTTTAGTAGGGTCAATTTCCCATAAGCAGCAGGGGTTCTTCTCTCGCATGCATGGTCAGCAAGGCATGCTGACAAGGCAATACATGCACGGCAGGTAGAGGAGCTACATAGTTTGCAAGGTGGGCATGTTTGCGTGCCACCCGCAAGGGTATTGGCCGAATACATGTTGTCGAGGCAATGCATGCACGGCATGTATAGCTACGAAAAAGGAAGAGTGGCATGCGGAATTGTAAGCACAAACACTGTATTGTGCTCATATCAGACTGCATGCAGCATGCATGTTTGCGTGTAGCAATGTGATTGCTTACAAAAGCATCTGCTATGCGATTTCTTACAAAAGAATATGCACACCCAGAGCCGCAAATTTATTATGGTGGCGTCCTTTAACCATGAGTTTCACATAAGGCAACGATGATTGGCAAGGCCGGTCCTGATTATAACTTCCATTCTCAATAGCAGGCAATCAAAACAGGTGTACTCAATAAGGCTTGGGTCAGCTTATATGCACACACTCCGACATACTTGCTTGTCGGAGGAAACATGAATCTGAGGGACTGGAAGCCAAGATAATTTTTTTTTAATTATGTTTTCTTCTATCACATATGCATTTGACACAAGCAGTTATGCTTGAGTAGTTGTAGAGACAGTTATGTGTTGCTTGATGTACACAAACTTTGCACAAGACTGCAAGTACCATGTACATTAGATGTTTTGATATCATGCATGACAAGGAATGCCCCTAGAGAAGGCATACGACCTTGTATGCTTGATATGGTATGCTTATGATAGAACACTTGGTTGAGTCGTAGTAGATGGATGTGTGTGTCAAATTACTTCGGAATACACTCCATGTATGTCACGGCTTCTACCCTACATGTACGACATGGACATGGCTCTCGCGGAGGGGACATAACCATGTGTGCTTGCGGAGGGTATGGCTTTGGTAGCATGATGCGGGGAGGTCCTTAGTAGTTTCATATACTCTCGTCTACTCGATCAATGCATGTGTCATATCTGTAGAGCATGTTGTTGACTTGCTTGAGGCAAGTTGTAACCCTTATGCTTGGGACGCGCTAGGGTAAGCCTAAGAGGTACCCTTATGCCTAACCGATGATAGTGACATCCTCGAGGTAACCCCTATGTCTCGGAGACAGAAAAAGTGTGCCTAGCAGGCACCATGTTTGCCTAAGCAGTAGTAAGCATGCCTAGGAGATCATGAAGGTGTGCAGGGCATACACACATGTCTCAAAGGCAGTTATCAAGCAGAGCTTGAGGTATGCAAGGCGTCAAAGCATGCCTCACATGCATGGCATGGTGATGGCATACAAAATTGCGAAGACATAGGCAATGTGTTTGCATGTTAATTCATATTGCAGGTTATTTCATTATGTACCAGGCGGGTGTATAGGATATACGACGACGTCTGTGCAGATACGGCTATAATCCATTTTGGCATGAGTTTTTCCTTCCAAATTTCATGACAACTGGTTGCAACAACAACGACCAGGTTAGCCAAGTTTATGTTTTTTTGTTTTCACTTTACTTGGCAATTACTGTCATTGTGCAAAGCAAAGTGCTTTGGCAAGTTTATAGGAAGCACGGCTTCAGGGAACTGGCAAAATAGGGGATCTCAGCTCACAGAATCCTTACCAGTTTCAATTGTGGAAGGTGCCCTTTTAAGTCATCCCCATACAGTCACGACCCTACACGGTAGATGGTCAAGATTCAACTTGTGTTTTCTATTGCCTCTCTCGATGGGAGCGTCATACAGACAGATTGTGGAATGCTTATAGGATAAGCTGCAATTCAAGCATAAGATGTCTAAGAGCACACATTCTGGGCACGCACTCTACAAATTTAAGGAAAGTTCCTCAGCCCAGCATGGTCTTCTTTTCTCTCTTTTTCTTATTTCCTTCACGAGAAGCTTTTGCTACATATTCTGCTCGTGAGTAAGCTTGAGCCAAGGTGCTCTAACTCACCGTTAGCACGTGGCTAAGATGCTACTCAAATTACTCTTCATCGGTTCGTCGATTGAACACTATTTTGCCTAACGGCTATGAGCCAAACAGGCTAAGCGCCGATGTCAAGATACGGGTAAGACCCAACTATTGGCATCGTTTGGGTGATTGTTGTCCAGATATACCCAACGAAGTACACATCGACGTTAATGGCCAAGCAAGAGTCTTGTCATTACGGATATTCAGGGTGTCATTTTTGCACTATAGGTTTCTAGTGTGATGCTCAAGTTGAGTTTTTGATACTCTTGCACTTACATCAGCTGATCTATACCATGGAGTCTAGGGACAGCACACAGTTCAGACATCATGGTTGTTAATATGAGCTAGACATCTGACTTATGTGGATTTCTTGCTCTCACTTTAGCACTACGGTGTGTCTATGAATATACTTTTTGGGGTAAGACCCGACGGGTGATTGTTACATCACCCCATAGGCATTGAGTATCACAGTTTGATCTCTCCCAATTAGACTTTCAAGAAAAGAATTCTGCAATCTACCACGCGGTAGCGGACAAATTCAACTTCTCAAGTTGATTTCAATCATTACGTACACGGTTAACTATGTTGGTTACTGTTACCTGCTAGTTGAGCAGTTTCTACATAGGGTCTTACCAAAGGGTTTGACTATGTAGATTTTAACCAACGAGGTTGGATTGCGAGGGCAACACCCATGGTTCCCACTGCAATGCCGTTTGTTTTTTCAGGTAGGAGGCGTGCTCCTCTCCGGTTGCATACGAGTAAGTGAACATTACGTTCAAATCTCCAGGTACGCATCTATTGATTTGGTGTTATTCCATTTTTTGTATGCTTTGCTTTTTTTTTTTCAAGACATATAAGCACGCTTGAATGTTACAGAGCCATGCCAAGGGCATGTCCACACAAAGTATTTTGGACCAAATGTTCAATCTACCTTTTTTGCCTTATGATGTTACGAACCTACTTGTAGGGTTCGATTTGGCACATGTTGTCACATGGGATACAACATGGTCTAGGAACTCAAGGAGTTCGGTTTAGCTAGTGTGGAGTATGATAATGAGGGTCCCTCTCACTCTTGTCGCAGAGTGTTATCAATTACCTCCACACACAAGTACAACTCGTACTTGATGGATGTCACTTTTCCTGACATCCTTACTTGAGACATATTCCACATGTGGAGAATATGAGTCTCTGGGACTGACACTGGCGCCCAATTCTTAATGATGTGTTGCGACGAAGTCCCTAGATGCAGGTCGCATCCGTTCATTAGACCATTCGAAGCACACAGTATCAGGTACAATTTCAGTGGCCAAAAATTGTCGGGTACTAAGTACAGACTTGTTGTGATTACAAGTGCTATCAAACCACCTTAACGGAGGGTTGTTTCTACATATAGAAAAGTCTGCTACGTTCATGAGAATGTCTCATGGTTGGTACCTAGGTGTGACCGGGTTGTCACATTCTATTATGGTCCAACTTTTGCTGCAAAGTATGTTACGTTCATGAGAGGGTCTCATGGTTGGTACCTAGGTGTGACCAGGTTGTCACATTCTATTATGGTCCAACTTTTGCTGCAAAGTATGCTACGTTCATGAGAAAGTCTCATGGTTGGTTCCTAGGTGTGACCGAGTTGTCACATTCTATTATGGTCCAACTTTTGCTACAAGATTTTCACGTAAGTATAGTGGAAAACCTCGTCATGGAATTGCGATTCGGATATGTTTGTGTTAAATGCATGCACACTAGATGTTATGGACCCTAGTGTTTAACACAAATTTATTTGGAGCGGCATGCAAATTCATGGACTTTATTGTTTCTGCAATTTTTTGCACTGTCAGTGCAATTTCTCTTGCAGATTTAGTATGAGTTTACACCCTGCCATACAAAGTGATGGCTCAGTATGGGTGTTTGTGATTGGATGCTTGAAACTCCAATCTGCTTTCAACCTAGTTGGTTGTCTCCATTCCATATCGAGTATATGGATGGCTACTCAATGTTTGAGTCATGGTTTATCGTCAGTCATGGAAGACTATCTGTAAGTGGTTGGGGGAATTACCTCACCCTTACTGTTGTTATTCATCTCGCGTAAGATGGGCAGCTTACAAGAATTCTATTTAGTGCTAAAGGATATGCAAAGTGCATACGTTAGTAAACCACGTTAAAGGATATGCTAAGTGCATACGTTAGCAAGAAGCGAAACAACTGGATCAGTTACCTTTCTGGTTTGGAGTTTGCTTCATATGATGAAAGACATGTTATGGATATTTTTAGTCTCTGCCTGTTATTCTCAAGTTATCAACCTTACTCATCAATTTTGATGAGGTTGATGAGGTTGGCTGCTGGCAAGAAACAACAGCAAGTCAAGGACTTGGTTGCTGCTGATGATTATGTCAGCATAGAACTTTCATGGAAAGATGAGCCGAGGTTGTATGGCACATTCCAGTACCTTCAGAAAGTCTAAAACCTGGGTATGCATTTAGACACCTCTTAGTTGTGATAACTCGTTTAACATTCTCAAGTGAGTTCTAAATGGAGTCTTCACGCTCTTTTGATTATGGGTCGGTTAACCAGGAGCGTTGCACAGGGACAACAATGTAGAAAATCTAGATGTTATTCTTGATTTCATTGAACCTCCTACTGAACCGGGTTCCGATCCAACAAACCGTTGGATCCATGAGGGATGCCACAGTGGAAAACATTAGTGTTCTTATGAAGATACCACCACTATTTTCGAGGACGAAAACTCTTCCAAAGGGGGGAGTAATGTCAGGACACGGGTCCTACGGGCAGGGCCCTACCCTAAGGGAGGGTCACAAACCCCGGCCACAGGCCCCAGCTAGCAGTGTGGACAGGGGATCCTAGGGCTAAGAGCCTATAAGTATGGGCAGTTGGGTGGAGGATCGAGGTCTCTAGCTCCTAGGGTTCTTATACCATAAATTGAGCACTACACGCCCGTACACTGATATCCTCTTGTACCACCTATTCCCAATTTCTCTATCCGGCAAGAATCTGCAACACACTGTACCTTCAAACCTCATTCTCTTGGGCTCCGTTGCTTGGTTTGATGAGCCGTCTGGACGTGCTCCTTCAGCACTTCAAGCTCTACATTCCTAGATGTGAAGACTACACCTTGCATCTCCTTCACCTGTTCCCCAAATTAGTGGCCTTTAAACCGCATCAGGCATACACATCCTCTGCTACCTGTCAGTCCATGATCTTCATAGCTTCTCTAACCCTTTGCCATGCTTCTGCTAGCCTTCACACCATGCCATCTTCTATGGTCGACACACTTTGGTTGTACCATCATTGCCCACCCCCTAGTTGAGCATTCATGCTCAACCAAAAAAGAGCTTTATTCCACTTCTAACTGCAAAACCTGGCACACACTATGAGAAAACTCGAAAAAACTCAATTGTATGTACATATTTATATTTCTAGCATAGGAGAAGCCTGCTTAGGTTGGTTGCCCAACCCCCTCCATTATAACCTGATGCACTGCTGGCACCCACTCCCTTTCCAAATAGAGCTTGAGATGTGCACCATTAACCCTGTTCTTGAGAAAACGACTATCCATCCTCATCAATGCATACGTACCATTGGGAAAATCTTGATGGACCGTGTAAGGCACTATCCACTTCTTTTTGAATTTCTTCTGAAAGGTGAAGTCAAGATAGCTCTCTTACCTCATCACTAGATCTCCCTTTCCAATCAGCTTTTCTGGCAAATGTTGGTTGAACTTTGCTACTCTTTTCTCTCGCTGCTTCACATAAAAGTCTCCTACCACCTCACGATCCATCTTCAAAGTTTAAAGACTTGTAATCTTATCCTGCAAAACATCTTGATGAGCTTTATCAATCCGCCACAAACCTTTGAGCGCCCCTAACTGTACATGTACAGGTAATATTGCTTCCTTGCCATAGACCAACTCATAAGGAGTAAAGTTGATAGCTACCTTGTACGAAGTCATGTAAGCCCACAAACATTTGTCAAGGTTAGATTCCCACTCTTCAACCTGATGGTAGATGTACTTAGTAAGCATCTTGACTATTTGTCCATTGGCACTTTCCACCAAACCATTGCATTGTGGATGGTATGGAGATGAAAATCGATGTTGAATCCCCAACTTTTCTACTAGTGCATGCACTAACTTACTTCTGAACCCTTGTCCTTGATCAGATATAAGCACCCAAGGTACTCCAAAATGACAGCATATGCAATCAAAAACAAACTTGGCAACAATATGTGCATTTACCTCTTTTACCGCTTTAGCCTCAACCCACCTAGTGAGGTAGTCTATGGCTACCACAACATACTTTTTACCACTGGCTGACTTGGGCAATGGAATTTTCAAAAGAGTCATGTGCTATGATAGCCCCTTGCTGCTCGGCTTCTTGTCATCTTTCACTCATTATTTGGCACTGATGGCACGTCTTGCACCAATAGTGCACATCTCGCACAACAGAAGGCCACCAAAACCCACTTCTTAAAAAACAAAACAAGACCTGACCCTTACCTTGATGTCCGCTCTCTTCATGGCATTTCTCCAATACGATTCCAATCTCCTCCTTGTAAAGGATTCGATGTAGCACCCCATCTCGACCGTGCATCATAAGATCTTCTCCTACCAGAGTGAACTTTTGAGCTCTTTGAAAAACTCTCCTCTTTTGTAGCTTGGAAATCCCTTCAGAACATTGACTTGTACTCAAGAAATAATCAATTTCTTTTAAAGTCTCTCTACCTACATAAGTAGTTGGTGCCACATACAAACTCGACACATGAGTTTGAACACGACTGCTAGCCAACTGATCTGTTTCTTGGTTCTGTTCCCTTCTCACATGTTTGAACTGCACCTCTTCAAAAATTTCAACAGCTTCTTTATAGAGAAAAACCAATTCTTGAGAGACTCCATCTTTACCTGCCATTGGCCCAAAAGTTGTTTGATAACCAACAGAGCATCACCTTTCACTACTAACCTTGATATGCCAAATTCAATACACTACTTTAGACCCAGATGCAAAGTAAGATACTCCGCCTCATTGTTGGTATGCACCTCTTCCAAGTCGTAAGCTTTGGAAAAAATCACATAGTGAAGGCCCCTTCCAAGTCTGGCTCCTCTTTGTCCTCCTCTCGCACTACCCTTGGATAAATCGGTAACTCTACGTCTTTGTTGACTAGGATATCCTCCAAATGAGACCGACTCGTGTGATCTACTTTGAACTTGAACATAAACTCCTGAAGCTCTATCACCCATTTTATGATTTGCTTCCCTGGCTTCAAGTGTAGCACCGCTTCAGGCAAAAGATTGTTAGCCGTCAACACATAAAATTTATGAATGATCAAATACACTTTGAACTTCCTACAGGCAAACCAATGTTTCGCTTCCGTATAAGTAGTCTCTCCTAGACTAACTATCTTGCTTTTGAAGTAAATAGGCTTATAACTTCTCCCCACCTTTTGTAGCAACACTGCTCCAATGGCCACCGTACCCACCTTCATAGCAATATAGAAGTCATCCTCTTGGTTGGGAGGGCACACTGTAGGTAGCTGACATAAAATACCTTTCACTTTGTCAAACGTCTCTTGAGCTTCATCATCCCATTGAAATCCATGCACCTGTTGAGCTCTTTGCTGAAGAGGGTAAACATATTGAGACAACATCCAAAAGAAACGGGACAAATACTTTAACTTATGAACGAATGATGCCAACCCTGTAGCCCTGATGGGAGGCTCCATGAGAACCAATGCCTTCACCTTCTCTGGATTAGCTTCTATTCCATTCTTTGATACCACATGACCTAACAATTGAGCCCTTGGTTGTGCCAATTTGCACTTCTTTGGGTTCAACTGCCCTCCTTCTTCATCTAGCCTTTGAAAGCACAGCCTCAGCATGGACAAACATTCCGCCCTCGAACTATAACAACCAATATCATCCATAAAAACTCTAAAGAACTTACCCAAGTATGGCCCGAACACCTTGTTCGTCCAGTCTTGAAATGTAGCATACGCATTCACCAGTCCAAAAGGCATCCTACGGTAGGCAAAACACCCCCATGGAGAGATGAAGGTAGTCTTTAGCTGATCCTCCAAAGCAATACCAATCTGAAAATACCCTGAAAACCCATCCATGATAGAATAACATTTGTGCCCAGCAACCTGATTCAGAATCTCATCCTGAAATGGCAAGGGGTAATGATTCTACTTGGTTGCAGCATTCAAGGGCTTATAGTCTACACATACCCGCCATTTCCCATTCTTCTTTGGAGTAATGACAACAAGAGAAACCCACTCAGACTCTTTTATTGGATAGATAATACCTGCCTCAAGCAGCTTGTTGATCTCTTGCCATAGAGCCTCCTTTTGAATATCCCCCAACCTCCTTAGCTTCTGTGCTTTTGGCCTATATCCGTCTTTAAGTAGAATCAGATGCTCCACTCCTTTAACTCCTTTCAAATCTTTATACTCCGTCGCAAATAAGTTGGGATAGGATGCACATAGGTCCATATAGCCTTCCTTCTCCTTCTTGATTAAATATGTACATAGTATATCTTCCACCTCTTTAACCTTCAGACTACAGACAGGGGCTTGCATACCTTTAATTGCAATGGCAAAATCTATGGTGACTCTGAACAAATCTGTAACCAGCTTCAATAAATCTTCATTGCTCTCTTCCTCTTCGACACTGGTGGACCCTTCATCATAAGTTGACTCGGTTTCATATTCGTAATTGGTGCTAGAATCCCTGTTATCACCCCAGCTGATGGATGAAAGCCGCTTTCCCTGGTCTTCAGATCCAGCACGATTTGCCCTCCATTTTCTCGATCCGGCAAGGTAAATACCCCCTTCTCCCAATCTTGCGCTTGGCCCCAATTGCCAACAACCATGGCCTCCCCAATATAATTGGATAAGAGTTTTCACCTGCTTTCATGACAAAAAAATCAATTAAGCATTCAATTCCCATGACCTTTACTTTCACATCCAGTGCCACTCCTAAACACCAAGCTTTGGCATGTTTGGCCATCCTCATCGCACATTGGACCTGACGACAGCTTTAATATTAACATCCCTCATAGAAAACTCTGTGATCACACAGACCTAGGCACCAACGTCAATATAGGCTTAAACATGCTTCTTCTTTTCAAGCAAAACTTCCACCACTGGAAGCACATCGGTCGGACTCCCCACCCTCAAGGCTAGATTTTGTACCGCATGCACATCTCCTCCTACTTGGGGAAGCCTTGTACTGACACTGATTGACCACTACCTCCTTAATTCAGGGTTTAATGCAAGCAGCTGCCCAAAAGTGATGTTAGCTTTTTGATTTTGGACATCTCTTACCAGATCATATTCATGATTATCGTGACCCAACTAAAAATTCCTTTTGTGTAATTCTTCATCTTCGTCTTCTCTTGCTTGGCTCTGGCTGCTCTCGACCTTCTTTCACCTTCTCTTTACCCTTCTTTGCTCTAGTTTCATGTTCCATCTCAGTCCCTCTTTCGCCTCTTGCTCTTTTGTTAGCCATAATATCAACCTCCTGCCTATCAATACTGATAATATTAACCGTTTGCACTTCATCATTACCTGATGGATCCGTCTGTACTTGGTTTTTGACTGCTTGCTGCTCCCTTTGACCATTGAACTATGTTTGATCCCTTCCTCCACCAAATAGAGGATACATACCGCCCCTTTCCCTTGGTGGGTGAGGGAAATCTGGAGCATAATGGCCCTCCTCTCCGCAATTGTAACATCTTCCAGGCAATGGCCTAGCTCTGCCTCTTCTTGCCCTTGCCTGACCTCTATCCATAACAATTAAACTCAACTCTTGCATTTACTCAGACAAATCTTGAATTGTACATACCCATTGTTGAGGAACATTTGCTACCCCTCGATTAGGATGATTCTCCACTTGAACTTCTTCCCTCAGACTTGAGGTAGGATTGGGAACCATCGCTTTGTATCCCAACGCACCTTGCTCAATCTTCTTTTTAATTATTTTGGCTCTTTGACCGTGCAATAGCAACAACCCTATTGTAATTCTCCGGGCCCTTGAAATCCGCGTTTTCACGAACTTTGGGATGCAAACCAACCATAAATTTTTCCAATTTAAAGTACTCGCTGTTGGGGTATAGGCGTCTGTGCCTTGCTCGGCCGCCCAGAGTCTGGGCACCCACTGACTTGTATACCTTATACATAGCATAAGTGTATAGGGGGATGCTCACTCTTTTGAGTCTCCCCACCCATATCTGTGTGTCGTGTGTCTCCTTCTCTCTCTCACTCTCCGTCTGTGGTGCTCCCCGATCCCCTTCAATTGGTATCACAGCGTAGGTGCGGAGGGAGCGCGTGTGTGCACAGTCACGACGACAGCGGAGAGCCAGTTTCATTCCCGAAATCGCATCCGTGCGCACGCGCATTTTCAAGAGTGCAAACAGGGTTTCGACTTCGGCATCGGCAAATTCAACTTTCCGAGAGCCTTTCCCCCAGGCATCCTGACGTTTTACCCCCTTTTCAAAGCCATTCCAGCCATCAAAAACTTCATTCGGGCTACGGTTGAGGAGCTGCATTTTTCAGTCCTCTTTTGGCAGTTTATGCTGCGTTTTTGGGTCGAAACGGAGGTTTTTGGCATAGCTTTCGGATACATGTGATCCAGGAGTCTACCTTGGGGTTTTGGCATGCTCCGGACGCGCTCGTCATATCAGAATTTTAAAATTCTGAATGCTAAATTTTTTGCAGCAGCAGTTGTTTATTGTGTGTCGAAGATTCCACACATGGTTTTGCTCTCAGATGTGAGAGTGATATTTGCTGCAAGTTTCCTCACAGGTGGGAGGATACGATGTATGCCTTATGTGGTTTGATGCTCAGGGAGATTAATGTGATTGCATTTTGAGCTCGGCAATGTATGCCTCGAGCATGTTTTTTGGCAGTCACAGGTAGATCAGATATTTGTGTACTAAATTTGCAGGTGTTTGCAATGATGTATGCAAAGTGTGGAGATTGGTGCATGCATTTGGAGTGCGGTTTGATGCGCTTTGGTTGCTCATGGTTTTGAATGCACAGTCAGTTTGGTTACTGGTTTTGTGGCCGTTTTACTGACGAAACTCTGGCGAAATTTTCCCAGGAGTTTTATGCGTATCATTTATGCGATCTAGGTAGAGATTGCGGGTTGCACTCAGCATTTGCGTGCGGTGTTCTCTGCAGGTGGGAGATTTGTGCGTGTGTATGCATCAATACCGCACAATGTGGGCTTGGTGATTAGCTCACAGATGTATGCTTTATGACGGCGTGTGTGTAGGTGATCTTCAGACCGAACAAGTCATAACTTCTTGGAGAAGTTTTGGGCTGATTCTTTATGCGCTACGGTTGGTAGTGTGGGGCTAAATTACGGACTGTTTTTGGCCATGCAAGAGGGCTGAGAATTTTGTAATTTTGGGCTGAATTTCAGGGCTGATTCGGTGAAGATTATGCACAAGGTTATGGTCGTCATGAATGCGTCTTGTAAGTAGTGCGTTTGATTGCCGGGAGATACTAGAGCAGGCGAGGCTTGTATTGACATTGCGGGAGCTCTATTTTGGAGTGTGTCTCACAGGTTTTACATTGTGTTTCTGGCCATATTGGTAGACAGTTTCTAGGTGTTGTTGGTGAGATGGTTTTGCTTTCTAGTTTGCTACATTGTGCTCATGGCAGAGACAGGTGATCGATCAGATTGTGACCTCTCACAGATGCGCGTGTTTGATGGGTCAGACTTTGTGGCATGGAGAGAGTGTATGCTTGACGCATTAACACAGCAAGGGTTGCGTGGACCATTGAGTGGTGATGTATATAGACCTTCAGACATGTTTGACGATCAGTGGTAGGAGCTAGAGGAGATGGCACTATCTACACTCCCTTTGCACCTTGCGGAATCTATATATGCTCTTGTTATGTATGAGACTACTTCGAGAGCACTTTGGCGTAGATTACATGATATGTATGATAGATCTGAGTCATCAAGGACTCATGTGAGACATGTACATTCATGAGTACGCCGACAGGTGATATGTTGGTATTGTGGTCATTCTGGACACGTTAGACGGCGTTGTTTTCGTCGTATGCGACATCGTAGGAGACATGGCACTCTCAGAGATGTATGCAGTGATGCCATGGACTCAGTTGCTTTGACAGTTGAGGCACATGTAGTGTCGGAGTATACTAGTGATGGGGATGTCACTTTTACCTCGAGCTATGCACGAGATGCTATACATGTGGATAGTGCACTCCCTTCGCAGCGGTTGCTAGACACAGATGCTATGTTTCATGTCACGCCGCATCGTGCATGATTTTGTAGCTATTCTAGCGGGATGCTTGGCAGTGTACGTTTGACCGATGGATCGGTGCATGCAATAGCAGGTGCAGGAGATGTGAGACTGTCATTACCGAGTGGTGCATCTTACTTGTTACGATATGTGCGCTATGTACCAGATTTGACAGTGAGTTTGATCTCGATTGGTCAGCTTAGAGATTGTGGATATCAGATTTCGCTACGAGAGCGAGATTTTGTGATGCATTTGGGTTCGCTAGTGATTGCGAGAGGTGCCAGGAGTGGTACAGGTTACCCATTGCATGTGGATCACAAGAGAGACGGTGTTGTCTCTATGATCATGCAGCCAGGTAGAGAGCGAGAGAGCAGGCAAGTCTCTTTTGCTCATGGGTTGCAGAGTAGTGAGCTCGTTGTGCACACAGTTGGGGCACGACTTGAGCAGGCACACAGAGAGGTGACAGAGTCAGACATGCATGCTTTGCTAGTGACTGAGCAAAGCAGAGAGTCAGTTGTGCGAGATAGTTCTATGCAGGATAGACAGGTAGAGCGGTCTTGCTCTAGTGAGTCACGACAGGAGGACGTTGTGCAAGAGTCTATGCATACGGAGTTAGAGCATGAGAGCTCTAGTGAGTCACAGCAGATTGAGTGGTCATGTTTGCAGTGGATGATTGCAGAGGAGGCTGAGATGTCAGCAATTATGCAGTCATTCCTTTCTATGCTCAACAGTGAGCATGGGGATATAGTTGTGCAGGATATGTCTTCCAGCAGACACCTAGAGCAGCTGGTTTGCTCTGAGGTTGCACGACAGGTTGATGCGTCTTTTGCAGACAGTCAGGAGATGCATGTGGCTGACACGCCTTGTCAGTCAGAGATGCCTATTGCCAGGGATATATATGTTGATGCATGCTCCGTAGAGCTGAGGGGCCCGCTAGCATTGCATCGGCATTCGGTGGTCTCATGTATGAGATGTTGATCTTGAGACCGGATATCGTGGCTGCAGTGAGAGCACTTGCAGTTGGGGTTTTCAGTCGTCTGTTGACTGATGATGGCATAGTGCACGAGGGAGATATGCAGGTATTGCGTACATACTTGCAGTACGTGTGCGGTACGTCTGGTGGTGTATGGACTTACATGGGAGCAGGACAGCCGGATGCACATGATCACAGCTAGCCAGTGGGCATCGGTTGAGAGTGGTTTTCTCTCACCTTTTGTAGTCTTTAGACTAGGTTCTCTTGCTTAAAGGCATAGTCTCCTTTAAGTGGGAGGTTGTTGGGGTATAGGCGTTTGTGCCTTGCCCGGCCGCCCAGCGTCTGGGCACCCGCACCCACTGACTTGTATACCTTATACATAGCATAAGTGTATAGGGGGCTGCTCACTCTTTTGAGTCTCCCCACCCATATCTGTGTGTCATGTGTCTCCTTCTCTCTCTCACTCTCCGTCTGTGGTGCTCCCCGATCCCCTTCACTCGCCACCATTAGCCAATCGCATGGCCACTGCAAAGTCCCTCCAGCACTCTTTGAAGCAGGTGAGGAAAACACCGAACTCCTCATTCACATCCTCCTTTAAATTCTTCAACCTTGCGTCCAGATAGACAGGAGATACCTCTTCACGAAAATCATGCAGAAAATGGACCCGCAACACTGGCCGCATAAGTCTTGGCTCTCCTTCCAAGACATAGAACCATGTCTTTGCTCTTCCCCGCTTCAGCAACAAAATCGTTTGCATCTTGCTATCTTCATTTAGCATATGCAGTGATAACATATACAACTCGAAATTGGCCATCCACTCTTTCGGATCTTCTTCTCCAGTGAAAACTAGTTCATAAATGTGCGTTTCCATCTCTCCTTGACGGAAACAGCTTTTGTTGATCAAAACCGACGAGCAATCAGTTACTCCTCAGTGGGGGCACCAGAAGATGGAGAGGGGGAATGAGATCCACACCCGACACACAACACAAAGCCTCCCTACAGCTCAGGGTATCCATAGCACCCCTAACCTCTCAAATAACACCTTCAAATTGGCTAATTTGCACTAACAGACCTACCTTGGCACATAGAACAACTATCTCCTACCCTGCAGAAACACCTTTCAGCACGAATGCACCCATATTTCTCAACTCACCTTGTCCGGCTCACAAAACACCCCAATTCTACCCTCTTTGTAACAAACTTCACGCTGCAGGCATACCCAGAGCATTGACAAGCACACAAAGAGCGAGAGAAAAGGAGGGAATGGGGAGAAGAAACATGAGAAAGAGGGCAAAGGCTTAGTAGTATTAGGGAGATAGTACAACCAAGTCTACAGCTCCAATGGCAAGCTTCCAATACACAAACTTGCAGGCCTTCAACAACTCTCTCTCTCGCAAAAGAGCCCTAAAAATTCACTTCTATTCCCTTTTATAGGGCTTGGCTAAGGCTTTAAAAAAAAAAGAAACAAGGAGCTATCCAGCTCGTGCAATCATCTTTAGCTGCATTTAGAATTTTCTTTCATTGCTACCACTTGGCACATTTGATATTTTTGGTAACTCTTGCATGGTACACCTCTCTGTCCAATTTGGCCGCCCATTCACCTTTGCACCTTGGGAACGCCCTTGAACACCTTCTTTCTCTCTCTCACTTGACTGGCCTTGTGGCGGGATAGGCCTCTTGGCCGGCTTTGGAATTTCTCTTACTGTCTTTCTGTGGCTCCACTATACTGCCACCCATCGTGGGACCCCTCCCCTATACGAGCAATAGCGACATCGCTATTTGGGGGGGGGATTTACTTTGTCTTCAAAAATCTTGGGCCACAATGGGCGCGGGAACGCCACGTCATATCCGACAACACAAAGCCGTCATTGCCCATCCACTTCCAACGCGCGCCACAAGCGCAGGGCCACCAGAGGCCAAAACACCACCGCACGCACTGGCGCACAGCCCACGCAGTGTCCGAAGGCTGGCGGCCATAGCACGCTCAAGGGAGGCCTCTCTCAAGTCTTCACATGCCCAATGGGGCTCATGATCTAGGTCATATACCCCGTTAGCCGGTTCCAAGACCTCGCGCGTGAGAGTTTAGGAATGCCACGTGACAGCCCGTGAAAGCTTTACCCTGTGAAGCCCCCCAAACTCCCTAAAACTCATCCCAAAAAAATCCTTGAAAGTCCCATTTCCAACCTCCTACAAGCACTTGCTTTAAGACCCGATTCCGGAGCAGTAAAATATCTCCATGAGTTGATGATTCAAACTTTTAGCTCACCAATTCATGCCGGCCTTCAAGATTTTCCAAGACCCCGAACTGAGGCCGCAAAAATGCTAGATTTCATATGCAATCAATCATGAACAAATGCACCCCGTCTTCCAACTACTACAAATTTTCGCCCCTGGCTCTGTTTGACGAGCAATCAATTCCTGTTAACTCCATACACTACATAGAACCTTGTCGAACTGTGTCGAGGCCCAAAAAATACCACATGGCACGACTCCCCATGTGGTCAAGTGGGCACCAACCTAGCCCCCGACAAAACTTCAATTGGCCATAAATTGCAATCCATAGCTCTGATATGCAATCTGAAAAGACGGGTAGGCTCCATAAATTGAGCACTACGTGCCCATACACTGACATCCTGTCCGGCAAGAATTTGCAACACACTGCACCTTCAAACCTCAATATCTTGGGCTCTGTAGCTCGGTTTGATGAGCCGTCTGGACTTTCTCCTTCAGCACTTGAAGCTCTACATTCTAGACCCGAAGACTGCACCTTACATCTTCTTCATCTGTTCCCCAAATTAGCTCCTTCTAGAACCTTCCTTGGCCTATAAACCGCATCAATCATACACATTCTTTGCTACCTTTTAGTCCATGATCTTCATAGCTACTCTAACCCTTTGCCATGCTTCTGCTAGCCTGCACATATCTGCCATGCCATCTTCTATGGTTGACACACTTTGGCTGTACCAACGGGTCACGAGAGTCTTACTGAATAATAACTTATTATAAGTATCCAATGATCTCCTCAGATTGAACTTTTACTTGGCTAAAGTTTTCTTAACAAAATACCTTTAAAAATAGAGGCCGCATGATAAATAAAACTTATGCTAAAGAATTATTTGACCTACTCACGCATACTCATAGAGAGTTATAAGTTATAACATGTAGTATATACTCTAAGGCATAAGGTATACCCAATATTACCCATATGTATAATTAGCCTCTGAAGGGCTTTACCAAAAGGTACCCTTCCTGGGGAAGGTTCCTTCAAAAGTCACCCTTCTTAGGGGAAGGGCTCTCTGACTATCCCGACCGTCTTGGGGAAGGCCTACTAAAAAGTTATCAATCCTGTGCAAGGCCAAACAAAAAGCAAGGGTGGGAAGGGTGGCAATTTCCAACCCTAGAGCCTGTTCTTCTTCTTCTTCTTCTTCTTCTTCTTCTTCTTCTCTCTCTCTCTCTCTCTCTCTCTCTCTCTCTCTCTCACACACACACACACACACACCCAAAAAACAATATGTGGCATGCCACGTAGTGTTTTGAGGCATTTGCATGATCTCTATATTCTGGATATAAAAATTTCCCTCAAACAATCCATACAAATATGGGATAGTTGAGGGCATTACTTTTCTACAGTGTGCCTCTATTGTGTATGTCATGGCTGGCCAAAACCAAACAAATGAGAGGCAAAATGGGAGAAAGAATGGTGATCAACATAAGAAACTAGTCGTCTTTGGCAAGGAGACTTTTGTTATCAAAAATTTAGAACTAAATGCGCAACAAGTAGGTAGCCAAAACGACTTTTTCAGCGAGGCATTAATTAGTTTTTTTTTTGTGGTGGGGTGTTGGGTTTTTTTTTTTGGGGGGGGGGGGGGGGGGGGGGGGGGGTGTGTTTGGGTTTTGTATTGTTTTTTTAATGGCTTAAAGGAACCTCAAAGACCAGCGCAGGCATATAGCCTAGTGGTTATATGCCTCAATTGGATGAGACCTCAATAGAAAAGAAAGAACGATTCTTCTTGTGAATACGTTGGCATCATGTCTCATTGAGGCGAATGCCTCAATTGGATGAGACCTCAATAGAAAAGAAAGAACGATTCTTCTTGTGAATACGTTGGCATCATGTCTCATTGAGGCGAATCAACCAAGATACCTCAGGTGAAAAGCAAAAGAGGAAAAGGAAAAAGTTTGAAAATGGAAGGGTGAGCTAGGTGGCGAGAGTTGAGCTGACGAGCAAGGGATTGGAATGTGCAGGTGTCACAAGCGGTCACAAGGGTGAGCCAACCGGTGAGCATCGTAGCTGTATGATGACGCGTGGCAGCCACGACGACCTCCATGCATCGAGGCTTAGGCGAGCATTATTTTTTTATATCAAAAGTATCGAATATCTGACAACGACTCTGTTGGGATGTTATAGTTAGCGCAGACGATGCGATGCTCATCTGGGTCTGGTTGAGTTCAAGTCTTAGGCTGGTTTTGTGTGGAGCTTTGATTCATGTGCATAGATGAAAGGTATCTCAGAAGATACCGGCTAATGGAAATACGAAGACCCAGATAAGTATGTGTCCACGATTTTTTAAAAAATCGTTAAAGCTAAGAATCTGAACAAATGCCACTTTGGCGAGCATGCCGAGACAAAAAGGAGATAAAGCGCAAGCAACCTGGCCTAGGTAGGAGCACAAGGTTCACGAGGGATGACGGGGCACAGAACAAGCAATTCAATAGTTTGACGGGGTAGGGGGCGTTTCTTTTTCTTTAACTTGATGAGTCGCGAGAATTACAGCTTAACGTGGTGGCTCAGCTGGTTAGGCTAGAAGTCTGTAGGTTTTCTCTACTCAAGGGATTGAGTTCAACTCCATCAATTGTCCTTTTACAACATCTGGTGTTCAAAACGGTCATCGATGAGATCCGCATGGAATCTGTGTAGAATTGAATATATTAATGAAGTCACCAATATCCGCATGGGCAGGGTACCTCCACTTTCTCAATAAATTTAACTTAATTGTGTTGATAGTGTGTTTTCTCTTCAGGACTTGGAATACATGGGCCTCACAAAGGATATTCAGGGAGGTCTCTCAATTAAGAATATTAATGAAGTCACCAATATCCGCATGGGTAGGGTACCTCCACTTCCGCAATAAATTTAATTGTGTTGATAGTGTGTTTTCTCTTCAGGACTTGGAATACATGGGCCTCACAAAGGATATTCAGGGAGGTTTCTCAATTAAGAAATTGCCAAAAAAAGAGTACTGACCAAACATGTCCATTAGATAGAATCTCGCTTTATACTTTGTATGGTTTGAGGGGGCAAAAGGGAGGGGGAGTCTTGGGGGACGAACAAGTGGAGTAGGCGTACCCAATTTTTGAAAGTGAGCTTATTGTTAAGGAGAATCTAGGCGGACGTTGGCTAAGGTTTGGAGAGAGAGAGAGAGAGAGAGAGAGAGAGAGAGAGAGAGATAGCTGTTGTGTGTCAGTAGGAGCCCGCAAAGGGGAAGAAAGTTTTTTGCCTACGTGATGGAACAGCCAAGGAGAGAGAGAGAGAGAGAGAGAGAGAGAGAGAGAGAGAGAGAGAGAGTTTGCTGTGTTTTGGTCACGATGGCCTCGCTCTGTGGTGTTTATTTAGGTGCTTAGAGCGTGGACAGTAGCTGGCTGGCAACTTGGATGACGCTGCGGAAGGGAATCAGTAGCAGGGTAGGACCCCAAACAGAATGGGAAAATGCGACGAGAAGCAGAGTGGGTGAAGTAGTGTGTGCGCCCTCATGAAACTACAATGACTGCAACGCACTGATGAAATGCTCATGTGCGACGAGCATCGAGCAAGGCTACGAGTAGAGATTCTATTGGTAGCCGTAAATGTGGGCGCTCAGAGAGGGAGAGAGACAATCAACTGTTGCTGAGTGGAAGGTCAGTCAAGTGTTATCATCGAGAGCTGATACAAGCACAGGATAAGGGATGGAGGTGTTGGGCGGGTGTCGGATGGTGATAGGCTGATGGCGGGCACATGCAGGTCCTCTTTGATGCAAAGCATCATCATTATGAGGCAGGAGAGTAACGGCCATGCAAGACTTGGGGACGATATTGTTGTGCAGTGGCACATAGACATCGCAAGCGAGAGAGAGAGAGAGAGAGAGAGAGCCGAGAGTAGAGGTGCATATTGTCTGTTGCTCTCACTGGTTGGTCTACACGAATGTGATGGTGATGAGGCAACGTTGTTCGAGAGTAGCGCATGCATGAGGGCGAACTCTTTTCCTTCCCAATCTTCAGATTCCCAACTTCAGATTCGAGTATCTCAGGGGCGAATTAATGGGTTTTAGTGATAGTAGACCAAGTAGTATGTCCCTCTAATTTTAGTTTCATTTGTATTAAAGTGAATCTGCAAAGATGCCTTTGGCTTGGGAGAGGGAAAGTCAAAAGGGGGGCGGTGGCTGCAAGAAATGGAGCAGTGTGAAAAGGCCAGGGCTCGACACCTGGCAGGGAATGTGAGAGGGAAGCTTTGAGCACTTAAGAGAGTCTTAGTTTGAGGTATGTGATGATACGCATGGCCTGCGTCCGATGATTCTGAGAAGACTGAGATGGGATTGAGATGTGAGTCTTGTCGGCATTTCTAGAGAGCAGGGAGACAGAGGCGGTCGTAGTGATTGCGAGGTATGCTCAACAGGAGAAGACATCGCAGGTAGAGAGAGAGAGAGAGAGAGAGAGAGAGAGAGATGAATTTCTCTCGCCAGGGCAGTGTTTGTCTTTCTCTTGCTGCTCTAATGGTGCAATTGATGTCCTGAGGTGTGTACTGCCTATTGCAACTATGGACAACAATTGTTGGGTGTCGAGGTGAGGGCAGACGACTATGGTAAGTCGGGACAGACGCAAAGATTTTTTTGCATCCTTTTTTGCAGCCATACAACAAGGCGAACATGCTCTCTCTCTCTCTCTCTCTCTCTCTCTCTCTCTCCAAGATGAAGAGAGATAGGCTTGCCTTAGGCAGAGCCAGATGAGAGCTGAGTGTAGGGTGGAGAAATGGTGGTAAGAAGGAGTTGAGGTGTTTGGCCACTGAGCAGGGAGCGGAGCTGCATAGGGAGATGGAAGTGAAGATACAGAGGGGTCAACCTTTGCAGTAGACAAGCATGCAAGTGGCACTGTGGTTTGTAGATGGTGCTTTGCTGCCCTGCAAGAGCTGCAAGGCATGGGGATATCGTGTCGTGATGCAACTAGGCCTAAGAGTGGTGAAGGTGGGATGGTTGCAATGCGCAGAGGGCAGGGTGGGAATGTGCATGGGGGACTGCACCATAGAAGAGGTAGGGAAGGCAGGAGTGAGGGCTACTTGCTTCTCTATCTCCGCGCCACAATGCTAAGTAGAGCATCGAAAATGTAAGGAAGGCAAGGGCAAAACCATGCTCTGCTCTCTCCCTGTCACAACCAGAGAAGGAGTTCTACACGCAGTGAAACGAGCCAGTGGCAATGTGTTTTTCTTGAGATGGTGAAGGTGTTATGGATGTAGGGCAGGGCATTCTGTGCGTGTTGATGCAGACATGGCAATAATGGCAGCGGGGGGCGATGATCATGACAGGAGGTTCTTTTCCCTTTGAATTCCCAAGGAATCTCTAGGGGAAATTGATGCAGTCGGGTGAAGTAGACCCAGGTATGTGCCTACAATAATATAATATGATAGGCTTTTGATAATACCCCTTGAATGTACTCCAAAAAGATTGTACCTACTGGGTCCCCTTGCTTCCTTGCTCGACCTCCATCCTCGCCACAAAACATGCCACGATTCATCATCTCCTTCCCGGTCCACCCTCTTGCTGCCTTTCAGAGCATGCGTGCAGGAAAACCAGAAACTTACTAGTTTTACTTAGAATGAACAACCAAGACTTTAGAAAATATTTTTCTAGAATCGTTCTATACAAATGTGCTCAGGTGGACTTTTCTGAGCGAGTCCTAAGTTTTCTTTTGTGTTTACAAACATTCACAAAGTTGGTAGAACCTCACCATGTGGTCCCAATCTTTGCAAGCAGGTCACATTACCTGGAATCTGAGGAGATGTTGTCATGCCTACCAAGGAAAAAAAGGGGAATGGTGCACGTGGAGGAGAGAGAGGAGTGGAGTGACATTTGTATGGCAGCGGACGATGATTTTTTTTGTAATTCTGTGTAGCCTAGCACTGGGGCATCGCGTGCACTGACGGGCCGCATCTCTCTCTCTCTCTCTCTCTCTCTCTCTCTCTCTCTCTCTCTGACGCGGACATAGACACAGAGTTTTGCGCCATGCTTTAGCGGGAGGTGAAGAGGAAAAGGAGAGGGGAGGGCGAGGTGGCTTGTCAGAGGGCACGGACAGGGTGAGCCGTGCGCGGTGTCTTTCCTACGACCTTAGCGTCGCGTATCTGCTCCAATGTTGGTTGCAGGTGGCGATTGCTCGGTTGTGAGGTGGTACACACTGGACGGTGCTTGCGATGGCTATTTCCGGCCCGCAGCTGGGGTTGCTCGACTACGGGAGTGCACACAGGCGGTGCACACAACTGAAGGCGGGCAGTGTTGCGCTGCGACCTGCTCGTGCTGCGAGGCATCCGCAAGTAGATGCCTTACGCCAGCTCGAACTCCAGTGCGAGGACCGAACCCCGGCGGACTTTTGCTTCGGCTCACAGCCTTGGCGAGGAATCTACCTCATTAATAAATTAATGAGGTGCAGCGTAGCCCAGGTACTAGTAGTAGGTAGGTGCCCAAAACTACTTTTTCATTTCTTTTATATAGAATCTAGAGAGATGCTTTGTACCTTGGAACAGGGAAAAACAAAAAGGTAAGTTTTGCGTCCATCTTAAGTTAAAAGACTAGGATATTTTTATCTTTAGTTTGAAGGCAAAAAGTAAGGGCATGGCGCGTGGAACACCAAGAGGGGCGATGATCTTTGGCCGAGGGGAAGAGTACGAGGAGCAGTACGTCTCTCTCTCTCTCACTCTCTTTGTCCGTTCGTCTGCAAGTGACGCGCAACTGAGGCAGTCTCACAAAAGGAGATGGCGCCTCTGTGTGTGTGTGTGTGTGTGTGTGTGTGTGTGTGTGTGTCCGTTCGTTTGCAAGTGACGCGCAACTGAGGCAGTTGCACAAGAGGAGATGGCACCTTGGAGGCATGTGCCGCGGGAGCGCACATTGCTGAGAGGTCAAACTTGGGGGATGCAGAGCCGCCTCAAATTAAGGCTATGGGAAGGGTGGTCGATCGTAGCCAGGGGGGAAAGGGGGGGTAGGGGTAGGGGTAGGGGTAGGGGTGGTGGACGCAAGCCTGCGGGCATCGAAGAGCAAGGGGGGACGCTTGTCTTCGATGAGCACTTAAGCCAGTCACGGCTTGGATGGGAGTGGCAGCTGCATAGAGGTTCTACGCCATGTTGGGCTGCCCTGCATGAGAGGGATCCAGCGAGAAGATGCAGAAGACGTCACTGTGCGTGGGAACAGCAGCGAGGGGGGACTTTGCCTTCGAAATTGGGGAAAGGGAAGGAATCTTTTGGATTAATTAATTAATGACTTTGAGAATGGACCCGGTAGAATAGTGTATGTTGGTAGATCGGCTCATCTGAACATGAATGCCAAACGTAATTTAAGAAAAAAGCCAGTATATACTAGCTATAAACCAATACAAATCAGCAAATATCAAGTCGCGACTATTGGTCATAATTCAATAAACACCAGTAACCACGAGTGAGGGTGAGCCATGTTAGTATGTCTCAGCAAGTCATAGCAAGGCCAGAGAACAACAATCTTCCCGAGGCCATCCAAATATAGTAAGCCAATAGAAAGCCAATACATATTTTGTTCATGGCAAGCCCCCCGGTACAAGTATTAGTAATAGAAAAGTTCTCCCTAGATTTTCAGTAAAAACACAACGCCCGAAGTAATGCACACATTTAGCAGTTACCAATGCCAGCAATAAGCAATGTCAATAGAACAAACCCCATTCAGCCTGTAGCCCAACATCCAAAAGGGTAAAAAAAACCTCAGTTTAGTATCACTGTTCTAACACAAGAATGTAGAAGGCAAGGACAGTCCCAGCAGGCAAGAACTGCTCCTTAGAAGGCCGACCAACTTCAGATTCGAGGTATCTCACGGACGAATTAATGGGTTTTAGTGATAGTAGACCCAAAGGATAGGAAAAGGGTTTGTTAAAATTGTAAAACATTAACATATAATATGATAGGCTTTTGATAATACCCCTTGAATGCACATCATATCATAGTTTTACTTAGAATGAACACCCAAGACTTTAGAAAAAAAAATTTCTAGAATCGTTCTATACAAATGTGCTGAGGTGGACTTTTATGAGCGAGTCCTAAGTTTCCTTTTGTGTTTACAAACATTCACAAAGTTGGTAGAGCCTCATATAACCCTTTGGCAGCTCGGCTCATCTGAACCATAAGATATCATCTGAACATGAATGCCAAACCTAATTTAAGAAAAAAGCCACTATATACTAGCTATAAACCAATACAAATCAGCAAATATCAAGTCGTGACTATTGGTCATAATTCAATAAACACCAGTAACCACCAGTGAGGGTGAGCCATGTCAGTATGTCTCAGCAAATCCTACCAAGGCCAGAGAACAACAATCTTCTCGAGCCATCCAAATATAGTAAGCCAATAGAAAGCCAATACATATTTTGTTCATGGCAAGTCCCCCCAGTACAAGTATTAGTGATAGAAAAGTTCTCCCTAGATTTTCAGTAAAAACACAACACCCCAAGTAATGCACACATTTAGTAGTTACCAATGCCAGCAATAAGCAATGTCACTAGAACAAACCCCATTCAGCCTGTAGCCCAGCATCCAAAAGGGTCAAAAATACTTCAGTTTAGTATCACTGTTCTAAGGCAAGAATGTAGAAGGCAAGGACAGTCCCAGCCGGCGGGAACTGTTCCTTAGAAGGCCGACCAGCATGAACAGCTACACTGGTAGTAATTACAGTAGTTACTGTAGTAACTCTATAGGCCTATAAATAGGAGCCACTACAATGTATCTGGGGCTTTTTAGGGCTTTTTGGACTTTTGGCTTACGGGCTCTTGCTTTTAGACTTTTAGCTTCATAAGCTTTTGGCTTTCAACTCTGTAATCACTTACTCCTGTAATCAATCCTCAGACTTCATCTGAGCTTAAGCATTTTGTACATTGTACTAATTATCTTTGTACTACTTATCTGAATCTATAATACCATTCCTAGTCTTGCAGTTTGTGTCTTTCATTTCAGTACATTATTCGAGTTCAGTTCTCTGTCTCAGTCCAGTACTTAATTCCAGTCCTCACTAACTAAACCGCTTAGATAATCAGTAGCTCTGAACTCTAACACTAGAATAGTTGTCTGAAGAGACCAGCTCTCATTCCATATTGGCGATCACGGTGGCTAGAGCTAATTACTCTTACACCAGCAAGCTCTATCTCCCAGTTAGAATTCTTAGCTACAAACATGCCGCCCAGAGTTAGTCATGGTCGAAAATCGTCAACCCGGTTTTGCACTGATTCCACACAAGTCGACCCTATTCCAGAAGTGTTAGCAAGAGAGTCTGATACTGAGAGCGACCCCGAGAGTGAGATTGAGGCTCAAGAGGAGCAGAGTAATGTTGAAGAGGCCAAAGACTCTCAGCATTCCAGTCACTCAAGGAGGAGGAGGACTGAGCGTGAGGAACACAAAACCAGGACTCAAGGTTCTCGGTCTACACACAAGACAATTGAGGCCAAAGTGCAAAGGCAGTCATTATAGTACACGCAGAAAGACCAAGGTAGAGACTGAGACTAAAACTAAAAAGGAAGGTCACTAGAATGCTGACACTGATCATTACAGGAAGCCATCCAGACGCAATCAGCCTACCAAGACCAGAGGAACCAGAGATGATACAAACAGGCATGATTACACTACTTCTTTAAAGATCTCTTTTCTAGTTTTCAAAGGTAGAAAAAAAGACGATCCTGATGTCCACATTCAAGCCTTTGAGAAATATGTTGAATTAAAGCATATTGATGAAGATGACTAGGAAGAATATTTTCCTCACACTGAAGGATACGGCAAGAAAATGGTATTACCACTATCTAGCTTGCCAACTCAGGTCTTACAATAAACTGATCAAGGCTTTCAAGACAATTGAGGCTATCCAACTCAAGACAACTGAGGCAATGAAGACATTCTCTGTGAGCTGGACAAGATCAGGCAAGGAAAATTGTCTGTAAGAAGCTATGTGGAAAAGATCAAAGAGTTGATCAGGCAGCTGTAAGAACCACCTTCAGAAAAAAGACTGAGTGCATGGTTTTTGAATGGATTTTGCAGCAAGACGCTGAGAGAGAAAACTTGGTATAGAGAGCTCTAAAGCTCGAGCAGCAAGCCAAGAAGGAGCAAAGCCATAAGAAGCAGAGGTCTAGCAGTAGCAGCTCTTCTATGGAGAATTCCAACTCCAGTGAGACTTCCAGTAGTTCTGATAGTAGTTCAAACAAAAAGAGCAAGGACAAGGCTAAGAAAGGGGTGGTCCCGGAAAATCGACGAAATGACCAAGCAGATTGTTGAAATCAGCCATACCAGACCATCAGTCAGGAAGATGCAAACATGGTGCTCCAAATGCAAATCCATAGATCATGTTTCCAACGAATGCCCACAGTGCACGCACATGCTACAAAGCGTATGGCCATCTGTGGAATAACTTGGTATTTGAATCCATCAGTTCAAGAAATGTAAGGTCCCTATGAGAAAGACACTGTGCTTTCCCTAGTTCAGTGTTTTCTATTGCAGTCAAGTGTGATTTGACCTGCCCTAGATCATCCACTAGTCCTTGCACTGCAACAAGCATGTTCTTAGAGATTCCAGATCTTGATTGATTTGGCTCCCTTTTCTTAGAAGACAGGTCTGGTATCTTCTGAATAACACGAGCATAATAACTCTCTGGCTGTTCTGGTAGCTTCTTAGCTAGATCCTTTGCGACCTTAGCTGTCAGTCCTCGTTGCTCTCGCCATTCATCGACTACCTTATCCTTGTTGCCCTTAGCCTTCCAGACTTCTCTCTGCTGAGTCCATTTACTGGTTTCAGGAATGACTGGTTTCATAGGCTTGTCTGGAAGTTCTTCAATAATCACCCCTTTACTACAAGTGAGTGCCCTAACTTGAACTGATTTTTGGTGCTTTTGCCATAGTACTGGGTGCATTTGGACACCGAGCTGCAAAGTGCCCATATTTCCCACAACTATAGTAGTTAAGACTTTGCTTCTAGAAATTACCACGACCTTAGCCTCGGCCAGTACCCCTTTGGTATCTGCCGCTCCCAGTACCAGTCCCATTGATACCTAAATTTTCCTCTTTAGGTCCACTGATCGTCTCTATCTTAGTTGATTCGGCATTGAATGTCGGTCAAGGCTCATTACAGACACGAGAACAGAGGATTGGCAATGTGAAGATAGTCCTGATTCCTTGAGTTCTGATAATAATTCTAACCAGGAGAGAGAAGAGATCTATGTCAAAATCTGTGAAAGAATTCAAAAATTGACGGTCGAATTAGATGATATCAGGAAGACTTTGCCTGAAGCAGCAAAGCTTATCAGACAGCGGAGAAAAGCTAAAGTTGATGCCAGAGTAGTTGATTTGTCGATTGTGAGAGATGATGAGGTGCCAGTAATCCAGGTGGATTACAAGATTAGGAAACGATATGAGCCACTATTAGGTGTTATACTAGATGGAGAGGCAGGTGTGAATATTCTGGGGGCACATCTTTAGCAAAGGCTTGGTATCACTGATTTAAAACTAGCACCCTTTAAGGTTAGAATGGATAATCATTGAGTTGTTCAGGCAACTAGTATGATCAAGAAAATCCAGATTAGCATGGGTAAAGAGAAATTCAAAACCATCTTTCTGGTACTGGATGTCCAAGGAGCATATGGTATGCTACTGGGACAACCATGGCTTCGGACGATGCAGACAACTCATGATTATGCAAATCAAACCATAATCATTCAGGGAACCAGTAGGAGAATCCACCTCCAGACAGATAACACCAGAAGTTGGAAGAAAGCACTTTGACCTGAGGAACTTTGCCAAAAATATGCGGTTAAGAATATTGAACGGATGCTTGTAGCCATGAACAATTTTTCGTGAGCTGAAATTGACTTGAATGCAGTGTTATTTGACAAGGCTCATATTGAGAATCAGAGAAAGCAGTTTCCAAATCAGTTCACAAAACTAAATCCTGGAGAGAGACCAGTTCAGTGGACTAGTCGGCCAGAGGAACCATCTGACTCCAAAGAGGGATATTCAGATTCCAGTATACCAGTGCTCACTGAAGAGGTCATTGGAGTTCAAAATGAGAATCCAGAACTAACAGATCCGTTCAGTGATTATGCTGTGGAGCCACAAGCCAAAAGAAAGAGAGGTGGCCCAAATTGGTTGCTTCCAGATGATCAAGAGATTGAAGAGTGGAATTTGGGTTCTGAAGAAAGTCCTCGATTAATCAAGGTGAATAAGCACCTGAACCCATAAATGAAGGAAAAAGCCAGACTTATGTTCCAAAAATACAAAGATGTATTTGCTGTAAAGAATGAGGATGCAAGAGAGCTACACAAGACAAGCACAAAAGCACACAGAGATGGAAAGCTTCTTCTTCTTCTTCACAGAAAAGAGAGTACAAAATGACTAAGTGCTAAAGCTGAAAAGTAGCACATATGTACATGCGGTCACTAAGTGTGAACACGCTAGAAGCGTACTAGGCTGGCACTATAAGTGTAGTCCAGCTGTAGAATCACTGGCAGAGATCCTCCGTGTCGGTCACCTAACGCGCCAGTGAGTAAATGCCGTAAGCGGCCAAGACCCGTAGTGGATGCCAGCTCAAGGTGTAGAGCTCGACATCTCAACATTTGCATGGGCACATACTGATTTGAAAGGTGTAGATCGAGAGGTTTGCCATCAAAGAATACCTCTGAAGCCAAATACCAGACCAATACATCTACAGAGGTACATAATTAATCCAAACTATGGTAAGAAGGTCAAAGAGGAACTTGAAAACCTTTTGAAAGCCGGATTCATCACAGAACTCGCCAGCAGTGATTGGCTAGTGGTTGTACCGAAGAAGAATGGGAAACTCAGAGTCTGTGTGGACTACCAAAAATTGAATGCTCAAACTATCAAAGATCCCTTTCCATTACCCTTCACTGTTTGCTTCTTGATGAGATTGCAAGCCATGATATGTATAGTTTTATGGATGGCTACATTGGCTACAACCAGTTAAAGATTGCTCCTACAGATAGGAGAAAAACCACTTTTATTACTAAATGGGGTGCATTCATGTATTTAGTCATGCCATTTGGTCTCTGCAATGCTCGAGCAACATTCCAGCATGGTATGATGGAGATATTTAGTGAATTCTTGCATAGATTTCTAGCTATATTTATGGATGAATTCATTGTATCCTCAACAAGGAGAAGCATCTACTGTTTTTGGAACTGGTTTTTCAGCAATGTCAAGAATCCATTCAAGTTTGTATGTCCGGTCTGGAAGGGACAATTACTGGGGCATATAGGGTCCAGAAATGGCATAGAGATGGCCAATGATAAAGTCCAGTGTGTCCAACAGGCCAAGGCACCTTGCACATCGTCTGAATTGAGTTCATTCTTGGGGTATATAAATTTTTACAGAAAATTTGTTCACATGTTTTCTACAAAGCCATTACCTCTATGTGAGCTCACCAAGAAAACCAGTAAGTTCATTTGGACTTCTGAATGTGAAAAAAGCTTTCAATGTCTTAAAAATGCTGTTATCACTAATCTAGTACTCCGGCAATTAGACTGGAATGTTATATTCCATGTGCATGTCGATGCTTAGGGGCTGGCAATAGGGGCAATACTGGCTCAACCATATGGAAGAATTATCCAGTTTATTTTGTCAGTCAAAGATTCAGTCTAGTTGAACAAGGATATACTACCACAGAGAGAGAAGCATTGGGTATGCTTTTCAGCACCACCAAGTTTTGGCATTACTTACTAGGAAAATTATTTTATTTCTATGTGGATCATCAGGCACTACTAGTTTTGATCAACAAGTTATTATCCAAGGGAGATTAATCAGATGGATGATGTTCTTGATGGAGTTCGAGTTTTGCATATTCCACAAGCCTGGTAAATCTCATTGTGGTGTTGATTTTCTTTCCAGAAGTAGTACTGAAGGCTACTCTGAAATATCCTTGAGGGATGATCCAGTAGATACAGAGTTGTTTCAGGTGACAACTGAGGAGAATTCAGACCCTGAATGGTATGATGTATATCACTTCCTTTCAAGAGGAGGATTCCCAAACAATTGGACTCAGAATCAAAAGAAAGCTTTGATCATTAAGAGTTTGAAGTTCACCATAATAAGAGGATTTCTCTATAGATTGGGCATCGACGATGTTCCTCGATGGTGTGTGCCAATGGAAGGGAGGATGCAAGTCATCTCTAAAGCACACGATGGGGATTCTGGAGGACACTTCTCCACTGACATCACTTATAAGAAGATTCTACAAGAAGGATTATGGTGGCAAACCCTGATAGCAAATGTTCAAAGTTTTTGCAAGACTTGTGATATATGTTAGAGAATGGGTAGACCAACAACAAGCTGATATGACTCCACTCACTTCAGTACAGCCACTGGGAGTATTCATGAAATGGGGTCTCGACTTCATGGGACCATTCAAGAAGGTCACTCCAAGGAAGAACCGGTACATCTTGATGGCTACCTATTATGTCACTAAATGGGTAGAGGTCAAGGCTCTTCCAAATAATACTGCCAAGTCCACTGCTGTTTTTTTGTTTGAAAACATTATCTGCCGCTATAGATGCCCCATTGAAATTTTGTCTAATCAAGGGGCACATTTCATTAATGACACAATGGAAATTCTAATGAAAATCTCTCAGTCAAGCACAGGAAATTGACTCTGTATTATCCCAGGTGCAATGGTAATGCAGAGAGCAGTAATAAAGCCATCAAGAATATCTTGACCAAGATTGTTGAAGATGATGAAACAGGAAACAGAAGGAAGACAGCAACTCAGAGTAGGAAGAAGATGGAGAAGGAGAAGACACAGAGCTTGCGCACGAGATCTCTGTAGTCTTTCTCTCTGTATTAGAATAATAGAGTATATACAAACTCAAAGCTACAAAGCTTATATGAAACCCTAAGAGATAAGGTGTCCTTTCACACCAGATGTCCAGGGGGAAAAACCCAGTGGGAGAAAAGTGCCCCTGGTGAAGCGCGTATACACACTAACACTACTACATGTCTACAAATCCCTCCTGTAGTGATAGTGTGAATCCGTACAAGGTAGCAGATCATCATGTGTATGAGAGTAAGCCCAAAGCTTTTCGGAAAGCTTCAAACTTTTCTCGTGATAACGCCTTCGTAAATAGATCTGCAATGTTATCCTGTGTAGGACAGTAAGTTAGTGTGATCTCCCCTGCATGTAGCCTTTCCCTGACATAGTGGTAGTGAACCTCTATGTGCTTTGTTCTTGCATGAAAGACTGGATTCCTTGCAACTGCCATAGAACTGTGACTGTCAGTGAAAATGGTAGTGGGTGCCTGTTCACACTCACAAAGATCTGCCAATAACCTGCGTATCCATACACAATCAACTGTTGCTGTGAAAGTTGCCCTGTACTCAGCTTCACAAGTTGATGTAGCCACTGTGGGTTGCTTCTTGCTTAGCCAAGATATACATGCATTTCCCAAGAAAAAACAATTGCCACTTGTGGAATGTCGTGTGTCAAAATCACCAGCCCAATCTGAATCGTTGTAACCAAGAAGCTGCATAGAACTGTGCTTTCCATACATATCCCCCCTTGGAAAGAACATGGCAAGATTAGGGGTACCTGAAAGGTAACGAAGTATGCGCTTCACAGCCTGCCAATGATGCATACCTGGGCTGTGCATAAATCTGCTTCCTTGTGAAACCCCAAATTGAATGTCTGGACGAGTGTTTCCTGCCAAATATATCAAGCAACCAATCGCTGCTGCATAAGTATGTACATCAAAAGGTTCTCCAGCATCGTGCATGCTCAAATTTGATCCAGTTTCTACGGGTGTAGAGATTGGTTTACAATTTTGCATACCAAACTTGTCCAAAATTTTATGCAAATATTTTGCCTACAACATGTATATGCCATCCTCTGATTGCACAAACTGAATACCCAAGTAATAATGTAGCAAACCAAGATCAGACATCTCAAAGGTTTTTCTCAAAGCATCTTTAAACGCTTCAATTTCATCTGTAGTATTGCTTGTAAGAAGCATATCATCCACATAAAGTGTTAGCATAATGAGAACTCCATCTCTCTTTTTGACATACAAAGTACTTTCTGTTGGACTATTCTGAAATCCGTGGCCAATCAAATAAGTATGTATCTTCTCATACCATGCTCTTGGAGCCTGTTTGAGACCATACAAAGCTTTACGCAATCTACATACCTTTTGCTCTTGACCTTTTACAACAAAACCACTTGGTTGACTTACATAAACTTCTTCCTGCAAATCACCATTCAAAAAATAAGTTTTGATATCCAACGGATGCACTTTCCAACCATTATGAGCAGCAATTGCAACTAGTGATCTAACTGTGGACGCACGAGAAGTAGGAGCAAAGGTTTCATCATAATCTATGCCTTTCTGTTGCGCATAGCCTTTTGCCACAAGCCTTGCTTTGTACCTGTCAACAGTACCATCTTGTTTCCTTTTTACTTTAAAAACCCACTTTGTACCAATAGGATTTTTACCTGTAGGCAAGTCCACTAGATCCCATGTATGATTCTTATGAATAGAATCAATTTATTGCTGCATAGCATCTTTCCACTGAACACACTCTAAAGCTTGTTCAAATGAATCACGCTCATTTGCATCACAAAGAGTGCTAAAGCAAGCCAAATCTACTTGCTCTCTGCCAAAGGTAGTACCAGCACGTGTTTTCCGTGGCAACGGTGCATCCAACTTGCTATCCTGCAAAGTTTTCTGAACCCATTTAGGCAAGGTTCTTTCTTCCCTGAGAACTTCTTGCTCTTCACGCACAATTTCCTCTACATCATGAGGTGTCACATGCTGATCAAAAGATTGATCAAGATTATCAACCTGTTGTGATTCTTGATTCTCCACAAAAGAAGGAAGCAAACCTTCAAATACATCATGTGTCTGCATATGAGGTACATCAAAAGCAACCATAGGTTGAGCAGTAGTTTCTGCAAAAATTACATCACGACTTTCAAAAATATTGTTTGTAGCAGGATTGTAAAGTCTATAACCTTTACTTCCACTACTGTATCCCACAAATATACATTTGATTGCCTTATCATCAAGCTTCCCACGTAACTGTTGAGGGATGTGAGCATAAGCAAGACAACCAAAAACACGAAGATAACTGACTGAAGGTTTTCTGTCATACGAAGCTTCATATGGAGTAATGGTCTTCAAGGCACGAGTAGGACACCTGTTCAAAACATGTGCTGCACAAGCAACTACCTCCATCCATAGCTTATGAGGCAAACTCTTAGCCTTGAGCATACATCTAGCCGTCTCCATTAAAGACCTGTTCTTCCTTTCTGCAACACCATTCTGTTGTGGTGTGTAGGGCATAGTGCATTGGTGTTTAATGCCTTTATTTCCCAAAAAATCCTTAAATGCACCTGACATGTATTCACCTCCTCGATCGGTACGAAGAGTCTGTACTTTGCAACCTATTTCATTTTCAACCATGGCGACATAATGTTGAAAAACTGCAAACACATCTGACTTTGCTTTGAGTGGATACACCCAACAAAACCTGGAAAAGTCATCAATGAAGGTCACAAAATAAAGGCTGTTTCCTATAGATGGCGTCCTCATAGGACCACATACATCACTGTGTACAAGCTGCAACTTTCGTGTCGCTCTAACTGAACCATCCTACGAAAATGCAAATCTGTGCATCTTTCCAAGAACTCAACCTTCACATACATGTCTTGGTGGCATCTCCAATAAAGACAAATCATGCACCATATTATGACGTTGTAAAGTCATCAAACTGCCATAACTAACATGCCCAAATCTAGCATGCCACAACTCAGCATCCTGCATGGCCTGAGTCTTTGTTTCTGCAATACATACCTGAATCTGCTTTTCATAACGATCTAGCACAAATAGTCCATTTTCCAGCGTACCTGTAGTGATAAGAGAATAACCATTCTCTCGATCTCGTACAACACATCTGTCTCCTCAAAAATGACCCGAAGACCATTTTTTGCAAGAGAGGATACAGACAACAAATTCTTCTTGATCCCTGGAACATATAAGACATCTGGCAAACATAAATCTGAACCATCTGAAATGGTACTCAAAATCTTACCAACACCTTTGATTGGATAAGAAGCATTATTTGCACATGTCACCTTCTTTCCTGCTGGAGCTGCATCCAATGAACAAAACAAATCCTTCCTTGAAGTAATATGCCTGGATGCACCACTATCAAAGTACCAAATGATTTGTGTCTTGTCAACACTGTAAGCAAAAAAATCTGAACATACTACGAAAGCATAAGAATCCTGCACAAAGTTTGCAGACTCTTCTTTACCTGTAGAAGAATCACCAGAAGCTGAAACAACCAAACTTGACTCTTTCTTCTTTTCTTTAGCAATTCGCTTTTTACACTCACTAATGTAGTGACTAGGTTTCTTGCAGTAGTGACATTTACCTTTCTTCTTGGACTTGTCGGAATCACCTTTAGACTTCTCTGAAGATTGTCCTGCACCAGAATTGGAGTAATGAGCACTCTCTTTACCCTTGTTTTTGTTCTGTACAACAAGAGCATGATCCATACCATCCACCTGTAAAGACTTGTTCTTACGTGATTGATCCTCCTGCAATAGCAAAGCCACTAACTCTTCAAAATGAAGAGGCTCGGGATTAGCTCGCAAAGACAAGTCAAAGAAGTCTGAAAAGTCAGATAAGATGGTGGTAGTGAATTGAGTGTTTTGGAAACCAAGTCCTTCTCTAGAATCACTTCATCAATGCTAAGCAATTGCTCTTTAAGATCCCTTATTTTTGTAAGATGCTCGACGATATCGTCACCTTCGTCCATCTGTATTTTGTCAAGTTGTTTCTTCAAAAACTTTATTCTGGCAGCGTTTCTTCCTCCAAACATAGCTTGCAGAGTGTTCCAAGCATCCTCAGAAGTTCTGCAAGATGTGATATGTGGTGTGATTGTCCTCTTTATAGTTAAGGCAATCACAGCCATAGCTTGTGCATCTTTAGTATCCTATCTCTTTTGCTCTGGAGTGACTTGTGAGGGTCCTGCACCAACAGCTGCACCACGACCAGGCGTGGTAGGTGCAATGCTACCTGGACAAACTTCATCTCCAGATACATAATCCCACAATCCTTTACCAACCAAAACATTTTTGGCCATAAAAGACCAAAGAGAATAGTTGGTACCATCCAATTTGTCTTCGGATGTAAACGCACCAAAAATCTCTTTCTCCGTAGATTGAGCCATACTGTAGATGCACACAAGAGAGCAAAAGAACCTCCAAGAGATTCAAAAATCTCCTCTCCAATCCAAGAAAAACTCTACACAAAATCTCAACACAAAGCTAAGACAAGCTGCTTCCCAAAAGAACTGTTTACATGAAGAAAATCTGTCAAAAAGCACACCCTCTTGATCTAAACGCCTCCGAAAGGTAACTTCTGCTACGCTGCTCAGAACAAACTCGAACGGCTTCAAAAGGGGGGTAAAACCCTAGGTCACCTAATCAGAATACTCCCGGAACGTCGAGGATGCTCCCACAAGCAAATTTTCCAAAAAATGCTTGAAAACTGCGATTGTGCGCGCAGACGTGAAAACGCAAGTAGAGGCTCTGGAAATCACCTCGCTCTGATACCAATTGTTGAAGATGATGAAACAAGAAACAGAAGGAAGACAGCAACTCAGAGTAGGAAGAAGATGGAGAAGGAGAAGACACAGAGCTTGCGTACGAGATCTCTGTAGTCTTTCTCTCTGTATTAGAATAATAGAGTATATACAAACTCAGAGCTACAAAGCTTATATGAAACCCTAAGAGATAAGGTGTCCTTTCACACCAGATGTCCAGGGGGAAAAACCTAGTGGGAGAAAAGTGCCTCTGGTGAAGCGCGTATAAACACTAACACTACTACATGTCTACAAAGATTGTTCAGAAGGAGCCACACTGGTGGGATATCAAGCTCCAAATTGCTCTATGGGCCTACAAAATAGCTTATAAAGTCACCACTGGAATGGCACCTTTCAGAATGGTGTATGGTATCGAAGCTGTAGTGCCTATTGAATTTGTAATTCCCAGTCTCAGAATGGCAATTGAATTGGATTAGATTTTAATCATAATCTCAAACAAAGATTGGAGGAAGTATTACAGCTAGATGAGTTACGACAAAGAGCCTTGCTGGAACAGGAGATTGTTCAGCAACGCAGAAAGCACTTGCATGATAGAAGGATAAAGGTTAGGGAGTTTCAGAAGGGTGACTTAGTTTTGTTGTATCAGTCCAAACTGGGTCCTAAGAAACCGAATTTGAAGATAGCTTGGGTTGGTCCATTTGAAGTTGATTGGGTATTTTCAAATGGCACATTGAGGCTGAAAGACTTATGTGGATTACTCCTGCCAGGTGTTTATAATAGGGCCAAGATCAAGTTATATTATTCTAATGATAAGGAGACCTCCAGAGGTGATGATACTGGTATTCCAGCTATTGATGACCAGAGATTGTCAGAACCATCTATTTTCAATCTTTTCCATGTCAACCCAGTATCAGAACCATTAAAGTCCCAGTATGACAAACCAGTGCCAGTGATAGAGCCAGTGGAGTTTCAGAATCAGTACAAGTTTCTATGGGGAAAGGGCCAACTAGAAAAAGTGTGTTAATCATTATTGAACAGGAATTTCATTGACGTAATCATGATCGTGTGATTACATTAATAACACTAGTAATTACACAAGAAAATCACGTGATCACGTTAATTATTAATGTGACTTTGATTATGACCTGCAAAAACCCATAGAGCTGGTTAGCCTGTCGAAATTTTCATTTTTCCCTGTGGATCCCCCCGGGCTCTATTACTTTCCCGACGGGCCCGGCGGGCAAGCTTCGATGGGAGTAATTATATATAGCAAATAGCGTGCTTATCGCGGTTTTTAGCTAGGAAAATCCTTGGGGAGTTTATCCGAGTGCCGGGTATAGTCATCTCCTTGTGAATTGACCTAAGGTTACAAAGTCACAGGTCCTTTTTTGGGTCGAACTTGATCCTTAATTTGATAACCACTTCTAAAAAAATTTAATTCCTTTATCAAACATAAAGGCACAAAACCAAAACAATTAAAAATTTGGAGAGTCATGCTCATTGTTGTAACTGGTTTAGAAGATGAGCATATGTAAATGATGAGTCGATAGTCAATGGTTGGATGTCATGTACTAGTGTACTGGGCATATAAAGATCCTTGAAGTCTTGCATTTTTCACCATCATAGATTTTAGTTGATATACATTTTTACTCCACAATATAAGGGCTATAATCCTTAATTGGGTGAAAATAGCTTTTATATATTGAATTGGTTGCATAAGGGGGTACAATCCTTCACTGGGTACAAATATTGAAGATTTATTTGCGTTAGTTCATGCATTGGTTTATACAGAGAGTGCATTATGTATTATGAAAGATTATTAGTGCATGAAATGACCAATCATATATTTTATTGCTTTCGTGTGTGTTTTGCAAATAACTAACATCCCTCAGTGTAGGTTGATTATTCTTTGTAGCGTTTGAAATTAGATGTGTCTTATTGTTTGCAAATCAAAGTGGACATATAAATAATATTTGTAGCGTTTGAAATTAGATGTGTCTTATTGTTTGCAAATCAAAGTGGACATATAAATAATCATCATAATAATAATTACATTGAGAAATTCATAGCATTGTTATAGTTATTATGTTGTGCGTAGAGTGCATTGCAATGTGTATGCTTCCTCACAAGATAAGTGATCGATATGTGGATTGACTAGTGTGCATTGAAAATCTCATATTGTATAGTTTTGGTTACTTTCATAGTGAATTGTTTTTTAATATATATTGAAAATAAGAAAAATGTTTTAAAAACTGAACATCTGGTTATTTTGTCTTCAGTTTTAATTCAAAATTAATGGAGAAAAATGTGGGCACAAGTAGTATAAAGAAGCCAAAGAATAAAAGAGCTCATGGCAAAGAGTGGGATTATGCTCACAACATATACGGTCGATATACAGAGTGGCAATGTAAATTTTATCTCAAAAAAAAATCAGGCGGTGCACCACGTATTAGGAAACATTTTTTGGGTAGTAATAAAAAGAGTTGTAAGAAAATGTGAACATCCTCAGGCACCTACAATTGCAAAGCGTTTGAGAGAAGAGCTCGCCAAAAAGGGTGGCAAGAGACAAGAAATATATAGCTCTGTTATGGTTGCAAGTCAAAAGCAGTCACAACCAAATATTAACTCCGTTGATCCTGTGGTGACTCAGGGGATTCACTCTATATACAAAATGGGACGCCACCTGCGAGCGGACAACTTTGATAAAACCCCTATATACGATTCATATTAGGGAATATGACCCCCCTTTCTACCCTTATACGACAATCAATGCAAAAAACTATCATACCCCTATCTTACATATAAAATTTAGGTCTCACATGATCTAAGGCCTCCGTCAGACGTACTCGGATGGCCATGCACCGCAGTGAGTTGGACCAATCCTACATTCCGCCTTCTCGAATGTCTGTCACATGGAGCGGTGGACAAGCTTCCCTTCTGGTGAGCTTGAAGCCATGTCATGGGCGTGCTACGAAGATTTGTTTCCAAGGGTCTATGCTGCCCAACCCCTCCCATCCTACACAGCAACCAATCAGAGTTCAAATGCACACAGAACTCGTCAGGTTTTGTTGAAAAGGAGACCGCCTCATGTGATTGCGCTGATGGACATGGTGTTTTCTCGTGCAAAAAGCACCCGATCATTGCCAGCCATGGAGGCTGCATACACCGCCCTCATGTGGCATGGGCCTAACTGAGTAAAACTATTCAAAGAGCGTGTAGCATAGTGACTAGAAACATACTAAGAAACCAGTTTTGTTGATAACTAGATGTACCTTCAATGTGTCTTAGTTTGACTTTCAAACTATGTGCCCAATCAACCTACACTCTAGCTACTCGTCCAATCTGATCCATCTAAATTACTCAAAAAACATGGTTATAAAGTTGTGCTAGGTTCTCCGTGTAAATTTGCATCTATACAAACTCTTTATAGCTTTCATCCTTCAACAAATGAACTATAATCACAAAACAAGCAATTGATACAAAGTAGTGTTAGTTCTTGTACGTATCTTTGTAGCTATTGACTCACAAGTTTGAGGGCATACTCTTTTGGGAAGCCATGATTTTGAAACACAAATACTTCCTCTCATTTTTCCCTTTTCTCACTGCCCCCCCCCCCCCCCCCCCCCCCCCCCCCCCCCCCCCCTCTCTCCCATCCCATAAATATGATATCCCCTCCCTTATTTTTAAGCTTGGGAGATAAATAATTGGGGGTCTACCCCTAACTTATACGCTTATGTAACTGGTAAAAAATCCCCCCTCCCCTACACTTACGTGGTGCGGTAAGTTTTACATGGTGAATCCCCCGGGTGTGGTGATGCCAACTAACCTTGGAGAACAGCCTACGCAGAGGAAGAAAATTTCAAGCAGCGTTCCTTTTAAGCATCATAATGAAGGTGGACTTGGTCAAATGCGTCAAAAGTCATTACATCAAAGCTTTCAAGTGCAGTCTCTAGAACAAGCACAAACTGCACTTGCCAAAGCAATATTCTTCTATGGAAGTGCTTTGGTCATGGTAGACAACAATTATTGGAAGGCTGCTTGGAAGAAAATCGATGAGTTTGGCCCAAGATTTTCAGCTCCTTCTTATCACACGATACAAAATGTTTTCTTGGACAAATGTCACATCGAAGTCAAAGAGTGTGCTGACAAAATAATACTTGGGAATATTTCACTTTCAGGATGTACAATTGTGAGTGATGGGTGGTTAGATGTTCAAAGAAGACCACTGATCAATGTATTGTTGGTTTGTGTAAGGGGAGAAACGTTTATAAAGGCAATTGATAGTTCTGGGGCAATTAAAAGTGGCAAACATATTTCTAAGGTCTTGATTAAAGTAATTAAAGAAATTGGTGTTGAACATATCATTCAAGTAGTCATGGACAATGCAAAGAATTATAAAAATGCTAGTAAATTAATAAAGAAGTGCTTTCCTCACATTTTTGCCAATGGTTGTAATACGCACAACTTAAACTTGGTGCTGAAGGATTGGTACACTAGCGAAGAAACCACATGGTTTGCCAAAATAATTGACACAACACGACAGGTTGTGAAAATTTATCTTGAAACGACAAAGAGTGCTCGATTTGTATAGAATGCGCATGTTAGTGATGTTGAAACTTCTTGCTGAAACTTGGTTCTACATGCATTTTTATACATTGGAATCACTTCTCTGCAATAAGTGCGTTCTGATTGATACATTCAATTGCACAGCCTTTGATCAGTGGCAGCTTGAGTAGAAAGAAAAAGTAAAAGATAAAATTGCATGTCTACGTGGCGACGTAAACAAAGTTGCTTGGTGGAGGAGTGTAATGGATTCATACCATGTAATGATGCCCGTTATGTTTGTGATTCGCAACCTTGATCAAAGGGTGTCAAATTTGGGCAAAGTGTGGATGACATGGTGTTCAGTCCAACAGAGTCTTGAAAATTCCAAAGAGTTGAAAGAGTATGTAGTAGAGAAGTAGTGGTGACTACCATTCTCTAGCAAGCATCGAAGAATTTTGGCCAAGTATTTTCATGCAAGGTGAAAGAGCACTCATAGTCCACTCCATAGCACGGCTTACATGCTCGATCCGGAGTATTGGAATTTAGATCTGATGTCCAATACAGAGGTGGTCAACGATTTCTATCATGTGGTCAACACGTTCTACTCCAACGTCTGGAAAGAAAGAGATGCCTTTGATGGTGTACAATGTGCACACACCAAAGGAGCCTACTCCAACCCTTGTACCTTCTACCAAGGCCTCGTGAGGGATTCCTTCTTACACATCTTGGGCCATCTTCAATCTCTTGGGTAAGGCTGCTTGGTCCTACGCTTTCACATGCTTCATCTTTACCTTCTCTTCCTCCCACAATTTATCTCAAAGCTCTAATTTTGACATGTTGCAGACAAGAGGGATATCTTCCTTTAAGTCTCTGCAACATACTTTCATATTGTCCAACACTATCCTAACCTTGTGGTGGGGGTCAAATTCTTAAATCCCTGTTGGAATCAACAACTCATATTGACCTTCACCTTGCAGTCTGCCCTTTGTGTTCTTCCATATAGTGCTAGTAAGGTCTTTGATGAAGACGCCGCTTTCACTAATTTGTTGTATGCAACCATCTGCACATGATGATATTGCTAAAATACATTCTTTTTGAATGGCACGCATAATACTTTTCTTTTGATCTGGTGTCATTTTAGCATTGGACAATAAAAAACAGCATATCAAATACAAATTTATGGTTCCACAATGCATTAACACTCTCACACTATTTCAGGAAAACCCTCAACCATGACTTGAAGACTTTAAGAAATTTGCATTGAAAATAATCTTCACTTTAAACTGCAATCTATTACACATATAAAATGCAAAGCAAATAAGTGGTTTATAAGAACTTTATCCAGATCAAACAATACATGTTAACAATCTAAAACATTTCAGTATATAGTGAATTTTTAACTTATATTCTTCACCGTGCGCTCACACTAGTTCAAACAAAGCACACACCGACTTAAAGACTTCAAAAAATTGTGGAAGAACATATTTAATATTTGGGTTGATAATCATTTTGACTTTAAATGGTATGTTTGCTTGTGTAAAATACAATAAATATGTCATTCCTAATTAAATTGTCCAAATCTAGCAGAACATGTTAAAAATCTAAAACAATTCAAGGCCTCTTAGAAGATACATGCATCGTGATATATATATTGTCAATTTTATTTTAGCTCATCTAAAACATTGAAAGTATACAAATCGGGCTAGAAAATTGCAAAGAATGTCTTGCTCTTCAAAAAGATAGAAATAAATGTTTAACATGCAACTTGTGTTCTCATACTATTTTACATAGAATTTATATAAATTTAGCATTTAAAATAGCGATGATGATTGATGCTCTTTAAAAAGATACAAAAGAATATTTAACATGCAAATTGTGTGCAAATTCTTTTTTATAGAGAATTTATGTAAATGTAGCATTTAAAATAGCGATGATGATTGAGGTCCTTTAAAAATATAAAAATGAATATTTAATGTGCAAATTGTGTGCAAATACTTTTTTGTATATAATTTAAATATAGCATTTAAAATAGCAAATGATTGATGAATAAATCATTCTTTTGAATATGACTATCTAGTATGTAATTTCATAAGAACACTTAAAAACAACAAAATCAAATAATTCAAACATTTGTATATGAAATACTCTTCACGGCCGCGTTACCGACCAAGTATTTCATATACTGAATACTTAAAAAAATTAATTGCACATGCACATACAAATTATATGACGTTCGTACGGTCGGGTTAATGACTTGAATGCCACATTTATGCAAAAACAGATGCTCCTAACAAACGACACTCAATTAGTCGGGTTACCGATTGAGCGCCGCCCAAATCTAAGGAGAAATAATGGTTTGCATATGAGCATCATATAGCCGCACTATGGACCGATGCCATATGTTTTTTGGGAAAGGGGAAGGAGAGTTGACTTACCATAAAGATACAGATTCGCCGTGTTACCGACGTAGTACCCAGACAGTAAGCCAATACTTACCACAAGGACACCATCTTCCCCGGGTCATCTAGGTGATGCCCCGTGGTAAGCACTGTTCCATAGAACAGCTTACGCACACACTCCCATTGTGTGGTAAGGTACATTATGAATGCCATGCAATACAACAAAAGGCATGCTACCACACAAAGCATACACAACACATACCTGGATCGTGTGGTCAGGTACTCCGCTAGCCCTGCGATGTAGAGCACGCTTCCACACTACCCCCTCTCTCCTCTCGACGTACTTTCAAAATAAATCATTAAGCTCTCTCTCTCTCTCTCTCTCTCTCTCTCTCTCTCTCTCTCTCTCTCTCTCTCTCTCTCTCTCTCTCTCTCTCTCTCTCTCTCTCTCTCTCTCTCTCTCTCTCTCTGAAGATGACTCAAACAATAACGCCCAGCGGGCTCGATCAGGGCCCTATATATAATTTTACGGCCTCACTGGGCTTTTTAGTCGCCTCGACGGGCCAACAAAGAAAACGTAAAAGCTCGGTTGGCCTGCAGGGAAAACTTAAAAGCCTAGCAGGATTTTAGTGGGTTTTCAGGTTGCCCTAAACGGGATTCTTTGTGATCATGTTAAGTGTAATCGTGTAAATGTGTGAATTATAATACCTTGTGATCACACGAAATTTGTGGTAATTACGTAAATATTAAACCCCTATTATGGAACAACATGGCCAATGCATGTGTGCTACGTTGCCACCACCCGATGCACATAATTTAGGAATGGTAAGTAGTGGAGCTTTTATGGCGCGTACACGCATAACAGTGAGGCATGTGGGCACTCTTTAACACAAGTCTCATGCACGATGACTACCTGTTGTCACGCACTTGCCATTGCCAAACTTTGAGAACTCTTCGCTCCATTATGAACCGTCCTTGTCAACAATTCTGCTTCTCCCTATCTAGACACTACCTGATACACCTCGCTGCGGGTTAGGATACACAATTAAGTCTTGTTCCTCTACAGCTTTGCAGTCATCGGAGTGTATGAGTTGCAAGAATATGTCAGAGAAGAAGCAGGACACAGTGGATGAGACTGCAGTAGTTATTTCTTCTATTCATGCCTCCCCACCACTCATTCCATCCAGCAAGATATATAGATATGTGTTTAATGAGCAGGCAGAATCGCTCCTGCAATTATGGGCCCTGCATGTGGTAGTATAGGCTACGAAGTTTTATTTTGATGCAGCCATTATTAGACAGGTCCCCGCGTCTTTTGATGTTGATGAAGGCAATGCCACTGTTACGGAATTAAAATAACAATGACACCTAAAGATATTGCTTTTGCCTTCAGATTTCCCAACGAGAAAAAAGCCCAGCACAGCATTTGCTGCAGACCAGATAAGTCTGGCTCTTAAGGAAGATGAAGCAGCTAAAAAGAAAAGGAAGGCCATTTACAGACTTATTCAGAAGGACAATGCTAGCACTAGGACTTCTGGGGTGCCAAACAAGAAGAAGGGCAAGAGGAAACAGGTTCAGTGGAAGGATACTGGGTAGTTCAATCTCAGAATCAGACGGTGGATTTTCCTAGCCATACAGTAGGCACTGGAATCTCCTTGGATGGGTACCATTGGAATTACAACTATATGGGTGTCAAGAATTCAACAAGCATGAAGTACGACATAAAGCTGGCAATACCAAAAGAGTACTATCATGAGGAACATTGGCCGACTTAGAAAACCAGATTGGTTTTCTCAACAACAAATTAGAATCATGCGGTGGAATTTTTTTTCCAGTCAGAAGGAAATTTTGGTTATACCAAAATTCAAGAAAGGAAGGAGGGATCTAGAAGGCGAGGACAGTCCGAGCAGGTGGAAACTGCTCCTTAGAATGCCGACTAGCTGGAACAGCTACACTAGCACTAATTACAACAGTTACTGTAGTAACTCTGTAAGCCTATAAATAGGAGCCACTAGAATGTATCAGGGGCTTTTTGGACTTTTGTCTTACGGGCTCTTGCTTCTAGACTTTTAGCTTCATAAGCTTTTGGCTTTCAACTCTGTAATCACTTACTCTTGTAATCAATCCTCGGACTTCATCTGAGCTTAATCCTGTTGTATACTGTACTGATTATCTTTGTACTACTGATCTATATCTATAATACCATTCCCAGTTTTCCAGTTTGTGTCTTCTATTTAAGTACATTATTCCAGTTCAGATCTCTATCTCAGTCCAGTACTTAATTCCAGTCTTCACTAAGTGCACCACCTAGATAATCAGTAGCTCTAAACTCTAACACTGGAATAGCTGTCTAAAGAGACTAGCTCTCAAAGAACCAAGCCCTAGCATACTCCAGGTCTCTACATACAAGTTAGCCATATAAATTTTACCAAGACTTTCATTGTACACTATCCATCATTTAATAATTTCCATTCTAATGTATGAATATATAACATATATATCACCCAAGCTAAAAACCAGAAAGCACATATAAGGAAAGCAGGTGTGTTTAGACAATATGGAAGATCCCTTTTCACTTATAATGAACTTGTAGAACATGTAAGCCCAAGTCAAGCCAAAGGTTAGGTTTAGTGAGCAAGGAAACCTAGGATGTTGAGGCCTTGTCAACTAGTTCCATATCCACCCAATGAGGAAAAACTTCAACGCATCATTAAAAATTCCACAGAGTATAACCCACCACAATAATCCTCACATGCCACTATACCATGTCTAAGTGAGAGAATAAGTAAAATGCGTCACCTTTTTAATGGATGAGTATGTAGGCAGTAGCTCAAGTATCTCCAGGGTTTTAGCTATTGAGCATACATCAAACGATGTCCTTCCTTTACATAGAGAATGATAGCCAGTAGGAAGGAATGAATCCCTGCCAATATACACAAGTAATGTAGCTACCATGGTTAGAATTGGGGGGGAAAGAGTGATCAAAGGCAAGCAAATTAATAAGTGTTCTTTGTATGCAGGTTTATCACTATGAGAAGAAGTGGTTGATAATTATCCTTACAGAGGTAAGTTAATACCATTAAAGACAAGAAGCCACAATCCAAGAGAGAATCGATTTTTCATACCTTGAATAAAAAGAAACCAGCATGTGTAGTATTTTCCACTAAGAAAAGAATACGCTAGTATAGGGATATTGTCAAAATCATGAGAAACGATATTATTTGCAATAGGAGGATGGCTCCTTTTTTGCCACTCATTGTCAAAATCGTGAGAAACGATATTATGTGCAATAAGAGGATTGCTCCTTTCATACTATTTGGCCACTCATTTGTAAATGGCTTCTAAACCTTAGGCTCAAAACAAATGTTAAAATGTGAGTTCCTGGCCTCTCTTAAGCATGTTCGACTTTATATTTCCATGCCTCTAATGTTTCCAATCTACCTGCTTTCATTGGGACGTATTTATATTGTGTCTAGTCGACCACTTTCTTGGGAGACCACAATAAAAATATTGAATCATGGCTTATTTTAATAAACTAGGGATACCATCTTATTCATGTGCTTGTTCTGATGTGTTTTTCACTACATTGGGCTATTGCTCTACTTATCTTACTATTCAAACACCGATAAATTACCCAGATGCAACATTGCACCGAAATATTTACCCGTTTGTTAAATTATTAATTGGTACCAATAAATTCATAAATTAGTTATATGTGCAAAAAAAAAATCATTTATAATCTTAGCTAAAAATATTACAATTTAAAAAAATGAGATTTCAATTGAAAGGAAATTGGATTATGGTGGAAACAAAAATGAATCGTTCATGGTGTAATTAATGAGTTAAGCACATGAGATTAGAGAGAGAGAGAGAGAGAGAGAGAGAGAGAGAGAGAGAGATCAACACTAATAGAGATAGAAAAACATGGATTTGATTAATGATAAACTAGATGCAAATGGTGGATACATAGTGGGTTCAAATACTTGGGATATACTTGGATAGAAAGTGTGTATCTTATGCTTCTTTTATAGAGTAATGAGAGAGCATCTGATGTTATAATTGGTGATGTCTTATTGTAGGCTTCCAAAGTAGAGGGGGTTTCCACTAGTTGGTGGTGCCCATGTGTCACAGACCCTAATAAGCCTCCCTATGTGTGTCATAGTAGCACCCAGATAGTACAAAGCCCATGGAGAATTTAAAAGAAGGGTGTAGGATCAAAGTCAAATATCCTCCCCATAGCTTCTCAACTGGGTGTAGCATCAAAATTCCTTTCCCTAGAGAATTTAATAGTACGGTATGGGCCAAAATACACCTCCCCTAGAGATTGGTAGGAAACTATGTGGTGGGACAAATACAAATGGTGCTTTCTCCGATGTTAGAGGTCAAAAGGTGAATCCCTAGTACAAATCTTCAAACATATTGTTTTGTCAATTTTGATTACAAAGTATTGATGATATTGATACTTCTCCTCCCCTCAAAGTGTGTTGTCAAAGACTTCAAAGTGAATGCCAATGGTGGCATGGCATACAAATCCAATTTTGTGCAAATGTGTGCTAGTGGAGGATTATCTTACCCATGGTAGGGCATTTTCTATTCCATTTACAAATGTTTTCTTTATAAAGACAAAAGCGCTTGTGCTTTGTATAAAATGCAAATGGGATGAAAGTTTGTGCAAACGCATGGTATTGGTGCTAGTGGTGCTTTCAAAATCTTGGGATTGAGGGTTACATACATTGCTTTAGTGCTTAAAACCCTTGATTGCAGTGTGGAACAGACTTAAGAGGCCTCAAGGACAAAACTTGTGGGAATGGCCACTAAAGCTGAAAGAGATTTGGGCTCTCTATAGCCGTGGAAAGGCACTTTGTATCCCATGAGAACCCAGCCTTTAAACTTGAATTCAAAGGAGCCTAAAGTAAATGGTGTGCTTGTAGGCAATGAGCAGGCAGCATTAGGCAACCGTGCAACAAGGATGATGAGCAAGGCCACAAGGCTAGCCGAGCACACAAAGCAAGTGCCACGGGTGAGCAAGCAAGCTAGAATAAATGAAGAGCCTAGAATAAATGGAGTGTGGATAGGCAATGAGAATTCATCACTAGACAGTCGAGTAGGGAGGATGACAGGCAAGGCCACAGGGCCAGCCGAGGACACAAAGTAGGTGTTGCAGGCAAGCAAGCAGGCTAGATGATGTAAGAGCTACAATTTAAAGTTGGGACCTCTTGGTCATGGGCGACAACATATTGTTGGAATTAGGGTTGCAGTAACACACAGCTTGGAGAAGAAGAAGGAAGCTCAAGGCACACAAGTGAGAGTGTATTACTTAGTGTGCAATGGAAAGATGGATAGCCCTAGAGTGATGGGTGTATACAGAGAAAAAAACCTCCTAAAGTGGGAAAAAATGCCCCAACAATCCTAGTGTGTTCACACACATCACTACCACATGTATATGGTAACAAATCCCCCTTGGAGTGATGCGGTGAACGAGAGCTGGCACATGAGTAAAGGGAAGTGCCATGCCCCGAGGACATGATCAGTCCACATAGGGGAGTAAGCCCAAATCTTTGCGGAAAGCTTCGAGCTTCTCACGAGACAATGCCTTTGTGAAAAGATCTGCAAGGTTGTCCTGTGTTGACACATAAGCCAAGCTGATCTCTCCTGCTAAGAGCCTCTCCCTGACATAGTGGTAATGCACCTCAATGTGCTTTGTGAGAGCATGAAAAATTGGGTTCCTCGCAACTGCCAATGCACTCTGACTGTCAGTGTAGATAGTGTTGGTAGTGTCCTGTCCAACACCCAATTAGCCATAAGGCGTCTAAGCCATACACACTCAACCGTAGTTGTGAAGACTATCCTGTACTTAGCCTCACAACAAGAAGTGGCCACAGTAGGTTTCTTCTTGCTCAACCATGATATACATAAACTGCCAAGCATGAAACAAAAACCACTTGTGGACACTCGTGTGTCAAAAAAACCATCCCAATTTGAGTCCAAAAAAGCATGTAAGTCTAGCGGCAATGATCCCCCCTTGTGATAAAACAAGCCAAGATGTAAAGTGCCACTAAGGTAGCAAAAACTCCTCTTGACATCCTGCCAATGCTTAGACCCTGGGATATGCATAAACTTGTTGAGTTATGAGACTGAAAATTGAATATCCGGCCTCGTGTTGCATACATAAATGAGGCATCCACAGCAGTTTGGTAAAGAGTGACATCTGCAGGATCACCAGCATCATGAAGACTCAATTTTAAACCTATTTCCTTGGGAGTGGAAATACGTTTGCAATCCTCAAGTCCAAACTTACATAGCAATGTCTCTATGTAACTTTTCTGACACAAGGCAATACCACCATCACACTGCTTAAATTGTATGCCCAAGTAATGATGCAACAGCCCCAAATATTTCATCTTGAAAGTAGCAATCAAATCAGCCTTAAATTCAACAAAATGTCTCTCATTTGGTCCAATGATCAGCAAATCATCTACGTAAAGAACCACAATGAGAAGTACCTCACCCTCACGCTTGACATACAATGTGATTTTTGTTGGACTGTTACGAAAGCCTTGTTTGACCAAATGAGTCTTGTGCCTCACAACTCGAGTGGCCACAGTAGGTTTCTTCTTGCTCAACCATGATATATACATGAACTGACAAGCATAAAACAAAAACCACTTGTGGACACTCATGTGTCAAAACAACTAGCCCAATCTGAGTCCGAAAAAGCATGTAAGTCTGGCGGCAATGATCCCCCCTTGGGATAAAACAAGCCAAGATGTAAAGTGCCACTAAGGTAGCGAAAAATCCTCTTGACAGCCTACCAATGCTTAGACCCTGGGCTATGCATAAATATGCTGACCTCTGAGATTGCAAACTGAATATGTGGCCTCGTGTTGCATACATAAATGAGGCAGCCAAGAGCAGTTTGGTAAAGAGTGACATCAGCAGGATCGCCAGCATCATGTAGACTCAACTTCAAACCTGTTTCCATGGGAGTGGCAATAGGTTTGCAATCCTCAAGTCCAAACTTACATAGCAATGTCTCTATGTAACTTTTCTGACACAAGGCAATACCACCATCACATTGCTTAAACTATATACCCAAGTAATGATGTAGCAACCCCAAATCTTTCATCTTGAAAGTAGCATTCAAATCAGCCTTAAATTCAGCAATATGTCTCTCATTTGGTCCAGTGATCAGCAAATCATCGACATAAAGAACCACAATGAGAAGTACATCATCCTCACGCTTTACATACAATGTGATTTCTGTTGGACTGTTACGAAAGCCTTGTTTGACCAAATGAGTGTCAGCTTTCTCATACCAAGCACGAGGAGATTGCTTCAACCCATACAAATCCTTCTTACATATGCACACTTTGTCCTCTTGTCCTTTCTTGACAAAACCGCGAGGCTACATTACATAAACTTCCTCAAATATGTCACCATTCAAGAAAGCAATAACAATGTCTGATTGATGTACATCCCAACCAAATTGAGTTGCCAATGCACATAGAAAACGCACAATAGTCATATGACAAGTGGGAGCAAAAGTCTCTTCAAAATCTATGCCTTTTTGTTGTGCATAACCCTTTGCAACAAGTTGAGCCTTATGGCGATCGATCTCACCATCCGGTTTGCGTTTCAATTTGTAAACCCACTTCATACCAATGTCCTTTTTGCCAGGAGGCAAATCACATAAAGTCCATGTGTCATTTTCTATAAGTGCATCATATTCTGACTGCATGACAGCCATCCAATTTTTTGAATTATGTGCTTCATTAAAAGATAGAGGTTCCTCAACATCATGTAAGCTAGACATAGCCAAAGCATAACAATCTGATGCATAAGATGCATGGCTAGAGCCTGAACGAGTACGACTAGACAAAGGTGCATCCAATTTAGTGTCACTCAATGTATGCACCACCCATTTTGGCATACCTCTAGCCTGCTCATATTCAGCCCTTTCCTCATCAAGTACATCATGTACATCTACACCAATATATAGACTGATTTGTAACATGTTCGGAAACCCCCATAGGTTGTACATTTGCCTGATTGGAATTTACATTCGAACTTCCACCACTGAAAAGAGGCAACAAAGTTTCATAAATGTCATGTGAGCTTAAATTACTGTCTCTAGTACATGACAGCAAGGGCTGAACAGAATCTTCCACAAACACTACATCTCATGAGACCAAAATACGCTTTGTTTGCGGATGATACAACCTGTAACCTTTGCTTTTAGCACTATAACTAACAAAAATACATTTGACAGCCTTATCATCCAATTTTTTGGGTTGTATTTGTGGCGCCAAAGCATATGCTAAATAGGAAAAAACACGCATGTGCTCAATAGAAGGCTTTCTATCATGCCATGCTTCATATGGAGTAATAGATTGCAAAGCTTTTGTAGGACACCTGTTAAGTACATAAGTTGCACACATTATGGCCTCAAGCCAAAAAGAATGCATCAAAGCTTGACTTTTGACCATACATCATGCCACTTCCATAAGTGACCTATTTTTTCTCTCAGCAACACCATTTTGTTTAGGTGTGTATAAGGCACTGTACATTGGTGTTTTATCCCACGACTAGCCAAAAATGCATAAATTCATGAGACATATACTCCCCCCCTCGATCGGAACAGAGGGTGCCCATAGTACATTTCGATACATTTTCAGCCATAGCCAGAAATTATTTGAAGCACATAAAAACTTTGGACTTCGCTTTAAGTGAAAACACATGTTTGTGAAGGGTGTATTTTGGGTAAGATGCAGCGTTCAAAGTTTCCAAAGGATGGTTCAGTTAGGGCCACATGGAGGTTGCAGCTTGTGCATAGTGATGTTTGTGGGCCCATGCAAACTCCATCCTTGGGCAATTACCTTTACTTCGTGACTTTCATTGATGATTACTCTAGGCATGCATGCCTGACAGGAGCTTCAAGAGGCGGCAAAGAAGCAACCATATCAGATTTTTGCAAACGTAGCAAACAAGCAAAATTCAAATGCCCAAAACGTGCATGCCACAAATTTGCATCTGAAACAGCCCTTGAATCTGCAACTGCACTTGTAAAATTTTGTCCACACTTGTCATACAAAGTGAGCTTATACAGCCCATGGCACAAAAGGCCAGATGCAACAATTTGATCACCAAAACTGAGATCATGAACTGTACATCTGTCATCCACAAATTTGACTACAAGTCCAAGTCTAGAAACTGCAGATATAGACAAAAGATTCTTCTTGATCCTAGGTACATAAAGCATCAACAAGTGTGAAAGAACTATCATTTGCAGTAGTAAGCACAATATTTCCAACCCCCTAAACCGGATAAGAGGCATTGTTGGCACAAGTGAATGAATTCCCATGAGGGACAGACTCAAGAGAGGTGAAAAATTCACGATGTGAGGTAATGTGCTTTGTAGCACCACTGTCGAAATACTGCACATGTGAATCTGCAGAAATTGACATGCATGCATCATGGACAGCAAGATTGTAAGTGCACTCTACACTAAAAGCCAATTCTACATCAATATCAGCATCACTATCTCCTGTCAACACAGAAGACTCAACAATGGCTGCATTTGTAGTGGAGCCATCATTTGCAATGGAACCACCCTCTTTCTTCTTAGCCTCTTTGGCCTTCAACTGAGGACACTGCTTGATCAAGTGATCATTAGCTTTACAACAATGGCAATGCATCTTCTTTTTTCCCTTATCACCAGAATTTTCAGATGAATTGCTTCTAGCAGAAGCATTGGGAACATAAGTTTTTCCACTCGCAACAGAACCATAAGAAGTGGCTGCATTGTTGTTACCACCCTTTATTTGAGAAGCAATAAAATCATGTTCAACTGCACACTGCCTAGTCTTGTTTTTTTGGAAAGTGACTTTTCCAAAAGCAATGTGCATAATGCATCAAACTTAGCTTTAGGATTTCCTTCGGTCATAAGTCTCCAAGTACTAGCAAAAGTCTGGTAAGAATCTGGTAAGGCATCAAGAACACTTTGCACAAAGGGACTGTCTAAAATGAATTCACCTGCAGAAATAAGTATCTCATTGATATCCTTGACATCAACAAGGAAAGTGTCCATATCATCTTCCTCATGCATAATCTTCGATTCCAGATCTTTACGAAGCAAAGCAATTTTAGCCTCATTGCGGCTTGCATAAAGACCTACTAGAATATCCCAAGCCTGTTTTGCAGATTTTGCTGAACAAATGTGAGGAGTAATGGTGCGCTTCACAGACAACACAATCAACACATGAGCCTACGCTTTCTTTACATCCCAACGAGCTTGTTCTACCGTAGGCAAAATAACTCTAATAGCAACAATCCTTGCAGCAAGACCTACAACATCCTCAACCTCGCCTACATCCTCAAAATCAGGACGTATATCAATGCCCTGCACAATATTCCAAACGCCCTTTGACACAAGAACATCTTGCATCATGTAAGCCCACATAGGGTAATTGTCCACATCCAATCTGTCCTCAGCAGCAAACATCTTGAACACATATGTGTTGTTGTCAGCCATGGAAAATGCATGCACTTGATGTGAAAACTTCTCGAAATGAGGAGAAACTGAGTGAGTCCAGTACGTCCTATATAGCACAACCCGCAGTAGAATGTATGGGACCTATTATGCAATATTTGGCACTGACAAAAAAATTGCACAAAATGACGAAATTGCCTACACAGACCTGGTTGTAGTGGAAACGGTTGCCGAAATGAGCTCGAATCAAAAATCTAAGCAGACTTTACTCTACGAGCTGTCCCGAAATTTTTGTCGACCTATGAACGCTCGCCAAAGCTCACAAAAATCGGAGAAAGTGAGCAGGCGTTGATGCAGCCAAAGTTGGTCTAAGCTAGGAAATGGTCTATGCTAGGCAAAGGCTGCAAGCAGGAGTAGTGCAGAAGGCTAGGGCAAGTGCCAAGGTCCTAGGCAACCAAAGGGTAGTGGAAATGTATGTCTAATGCGGTTTTTCAGGCCAAAAAAGCTTCAAAATGGGTTTATATGGGATAACAGGTGAAGGTGTCCAAAGTGCCAAGTCAGTGCCCTGAAATGTAATTTTCAGTTTGCTCTACAAGATGGTCCAGACGGCTCGTCAAACGGAGCCCCGCTGCTCAAGATACGGAAGTGCAAAGCTAGAGATCCCCGATGGGTAGGGCAGTTGGGGACAGGTAGCCCACGCAAATGTCAGCGGATAGATGCATAGAGCTTGAATTATGGAGCATGCATGTATTCTTGGACTACAAATCGGATCTATGGATAGCAAGTTATGGCCATCAAAAGTTTTTTCGAGGGCCAGTTATGGGCCAAGTCGAGCGCATGGAGAATCGTGTCATCTGGCATCTTTTGGGCTTCAATATGGATCGGGAAGGTAGTGCATACTATGTGGAGTTGATGACAAGTGACGGTGCGTCAATTTGGTTTCCACGTGGCAAGATGTGTCAGGCTGAAAGTTGAATGCAGTTGCCTAGTGGAGAGTGACGAATGTTTTTTTACATTTTTGCGGCCTCAGATGGCTGTCCTAAAAACCTCAAAAGGTGGTAAGAGGCAGGTATTTCAAAGAAGGAAGCGGGGAGTTTCAGTGGACCTTTCCTGCTTGGAGATCAGATCTAGAGGAAACAATGGGAGCTTGGCCAAGGAGGGCCCAAAAAATTGGTACACAATGGGAATTGTTTGACAATCCTCTCATGGGAAAGGGGGTCCTTTGAGAAGGATCATGGGCAACTGCCACATGGCACAACATATGTCCCATATGCAAGGGAGGAGGCCAGGTGCCTACGCCTTATAGCCTGGGCCGTGAGTTTGACTTAGTCTACAAAGGGGGAGAGAGGGAAGCTCCCTCACCCATAGTGATGGCGGTCCCTCAGGGGCGCTGCGGGTTGACGTTGTCAGGCGCACGCAGTGGCGCACGTTGTTTTGGGGTGGCCGAAGACGACGCGGCAGTGGTCGTAGATGATGCGCGCTGGCGGGGAAACCCGGTGCCGGCCAATGATGTGGCAGCACCTAGCGAAGCAGCCCTTCCCCCGCTAGCCCTTGAAGGCCACTTTTGGAAGGTAAAAGGGGGGAGGGCAATAGCGACATCGCTAATGCCCCCTCCTCGGTGCATGATTAAGGGGGCAGTCCCACTAGAAAGAGGGAGAAAGAGCCCGAGGGCCGCCAAGTATACAAGGCAAAGGAAAGGGGCCCATTCCAAGGCCATTCCAAAGCCGACCGAGCAAGGGCTCTGAGCAAGGGCTAGCACAAGTGAAGGCAAGGCCGATCCGGGGCAAGTGCAAAGCAAAGGGCCCATTTCAAAGCAAGACCAAATAAAGGCAAGGGAAAGTTGGGAGCCGAACAGAGGTGGTCAAGGGTGAGGCCAAAGGGCAGTGCAAGGTTTGGGTAGCCCAAGGGGTAAAAATGAAGTAAAAAATAAAAAATAAAAAATAATAAAAAATGCCTAGGGGGCAATAGCGACATCGCTACAAGTGCAAAGGGAGCAAGAGAGAGCAGAGGAAAGCATAGCAGCTACCTCCTTCCAAGAGATACCAAATCAAGGTGCCAGATGGACCAATTGAAGTGTAGTTTGCAAAGTTAAAGGCCCCCTTCTATAAAAGTCAAATTTGAATCAAATTAGGGGCTTTTTTTGTGTCGTTTGGAGCCTGCAAAGTGGAGCTCTTTGATAGAGGAGTGTGCCTGTCAAATCCCTCTGTATTTTTTTCTTAAAAATGGCCATGGTGATGGCAGTGCAAGCCTATGTACATGCCTTTTGAAGTGCAATTAGGCCATTGTTGCCCCATTTTGTTGTTTTTTCCCATTCCCCCTTCTCTTTCTTCTGCTTTCATGTTCCCCCTTTGTGCCGGCTGTGTGGATGTGTGTGGCCCCCCTGATCGACAGTGTTTTGTGTGAGAGAGTGAGATTGAGTGGATGTGTGCATGTGTAAGGGTGGAGATAGAACGTGGTAGTAGGGGGGCTTTGTGTGCTGGATTGGTGGAGTGTTTGAGCAGTGGAAATTGAGCAGGCGGTGGTCTGCTAGTGTAAAGTGTGTTTTTGAATGTGTTTTCCGAGAGGATAGGGGTGTTGTGGATACCCTGAGCTATGAAGAGGCCCTTGTGTTTGTGCTAGGTGTGTTCCCCCATTCCCCCTCTCATCTTTTGGTGCCCCCACAGAGGAGCAAACTGGTTGCTCCCAGATGATAAAAAAGAAGTAGTTTTTCGCATTGGAACTCATGGCAGCTAGAAGTTATGGACCGATTTTCACAGGCGAGGAGAGCCCTGACAAGTGGATGTCGGATTCTGAGCTATATATGCTATCATTGCGTATGCCGAACGAGGATAGCAAAATGAAAACATTCCTTTGGAGATGCGTGGGAAAGCTAAAGTATGGTATGAAGCTCTGGAGGAGGGCCGAGGCAGGCATGGGCAGCTCTATGGGCGAGGTTTTTTCACAGCTTTTGCAAGGAGGCATCCTCAATCGAGATGCATGTGAAGCTGAAGGCGCTTAAACAAGATTTAAGTGAAAAGTTTAATCTGTTTTTGGGTCATTTTGAAGAGTGTTGGACAGAATTAGCGGCAACCATGCAATTGGCTAATGGAGACTACTTTAAGCTGGAAAAATTCATGGCGTGTCTACACCCCAAAGTGAGAGAGAAAGTCGATTTCGAGAGCCCAAAAAATTACAATGGTGTGGTAGCGATTGCACGATTAAAGAGCAGAAAGATAAAGAAGAAGATAGAGCAGGGTGTGTCAGGCTACAAGACAATGGCCCATGTTGAACCGCAAAGTTCGAGGGAGGCTACGCATGAAGAAAATCATGGAAACCGAGGTGTAGCTGTTGTGCCGCAAAATTGGGTACGCAGAGTGCAAGATTAATCCAAGAAAATACAGGAGTTGTGGCTCAGCGTGATGGATAGAGGACATCCAAGAGGAGCAAGAGGCAGGGCAAGGCCACTTCCAGGTAGGTGCTACAATTGTAGAGAAGAGGGGCATTATTCACCTAATTGTTCTCAGCCACAAAGAGAGAGAGGAAGCATTTACCCGCTGTTTGGTAGAGGTAGAGGTCGAGGTCAAGGGCAGTTCAATGGTCCGAGAGAGCAAGCGGTGGAGAATACTGTGCATCCAACTCCGCCAAACGGAGGCAAGGTCCCAAGAGTAAATGTTATCGGGGTGGATAAGCAGGACATCAAATTTTTGGTCAATAAGAGAGCAAGAGTTGAGAGGGAGATAGAGACAAAACGTGAAACCATAGCTCATAAGGGGAAAGAGAAAGTGTATGAAGGCAGAACCCAACCCGAGCCTAGCAAAAGAAGGAGGCGTCGCAAAATCAAACAAGCAGATTTCCAACTAGGGCGTGGCTATCCCGAGTACAACCCGATAAGTGATGTTCAAATCAGAAAGAAAATATTACTTTTGGTCAACTGTTAGCTTTAAATCCAAAATTGAGGAGGCAGTGGTCCACGTGTTAGCACCAGGCTGCCAAGAGATAAGGAGAATGTGCAAGCGGTGCAGAACATGGCTCTGAGGGTAGGTAGCCCGACTGATGTCCTTCCACTGGTGGATGGTGTTATAGAGAAGAGGATGTAGCCACAGGCCTACATAGACGGTGGAGTGCAGGTTTGCATCATGACAGAAGCAGCCATGGAAGAGACAGAAGTCAAGTCGAATGTGTGGATGAGGATGGCCAACCAAGGTGTCTAGGTATGGCTCAGGATTTGAAGGTCAAGGTGATGGGCATAGAGTGCCTGATAGACTTTTTTGTGATGAAGGCAGGGGATAATGCTTATCCAATCATTTTGGGTAGGCCATGGCTTTTGGCGATAGGTGCTAAGCAGGATTGGGAGAGCAAAGTGTTCACCTTGCCTGACAAAGAGAAGGGAAGATAGATTGTGCTAGATTTGAAGACCAAGGAGAGTAGCTCTCATCCTATGGCAGTTAACGATGAAGGCAACACGACGAGCTACGAGTACAAGATAGAAATTGTCTATGATGAAGGCTACACTAGCATAGAGGAAGAGGAAAGCGAGGAGGATTTTCTAAACATTAATACAGATCTGTTTGGAGTCACTATAGAGGATTTTGGTGCAGATGAGGAAAGCAATGCAGACCTTGATGAAGACGAAGTTTGGAGTGAATTTTTGTCTTGCTTGCGCGATGATGTGATAGTAGAGAAGGTGTTAGAAGGGCAAATGGAGTTAGATTGTGAAAGTGAGGTGGCAATTCCAAAGCTAGGAGATGAGCAGCTTGGCCCACTCTATGGTGAATAGGTTAAAGACTTGGCAGAGCAGGTTCTTGAAGCTAAAGAGCAGGATGACCAGGTGCAGGAGCTTGATGTTTTACTATTGGTAAGTATGTTGTTGAAGGTTTCTTTGGAGATATCTTTATATCAACTCCAAGGCCTTCCTGACATGGGTTATGCTACAAATTCTTTTCTGCCAGGCGGTTCAAATATGGTTAATGAAAAAGCATGCTATGGAGGGATTCATAAGGGGCTCATTCCACGATCTATGGATGAGGTCAAAATGCGTATGCATGTTTTGCAGTAAGGTGGAAAGGTAGCAGAGGATCATGTTATAAAGCAACAGGAGGAGCAAATGGTGAAGGCCAAACCAAATTTTCCGTGTAGGGAGATGCAAAAAGGGAGTTGGGTGATGAAGTATGAGAATTTCAAATCTATCAGCCTTTTCGAATGGAACCTATCAGCAGGTAAGAGCAAATGGCAAGCTCCTTAGGAACATGGTGAACAGTGTACAGCTCAAGTTGCATTCCGAGAGGAATCTAGTGCCAGAGGTGCATTAGATTGTAGCCAGAGGGGGTGGGCAACCCACCTAGAGCATGCAGTGTGTGAGAGGAAAAATAGAGCTTTTGTACATAGCTTGTACATAGAGTTATGGTTTTGTGAGTGCTTTCAAGCGTCAGTTTTGTGTGCCATATTTAAAGTTCTATACATATGCTTTTTGTCAAACATAAATGTTCGACGAGGGGGCTAGCCAATGGTGGTGCAACCAAAGTTAGTCTAAGCTAGGAAATAGTCTATGCCAAGGAAAGGCTGCAAGCAGGAGCAATGCAGAAGGCTAGGGCGGGTGCCAAGGTCCTGGGTAGCCAAAGGGTAGCGAAAATGTATGTCTAATGCGATTTTTTAGGCCAAAAACGCTTCAAGATGGGCCCCGATGGGATAGTAGGTGAAGGTGTCCAAAGTGCTGAATCAGTGCCTTGGAATGTAGTATTCAGTATGCTCTAGAAAATGGTCTAGATGGCTCGTCAAATGGAGCCCCGGTGCTCAAGATATGGAAGTTCAAAGTTAGAAGGTTTAGCAGATCCCCGACGGGTAGGGCAGATGGGGACAGGTGGCCCAAGCAAATGTCAGCAGATATATGCATAGAGCTCATATTATGGAGCATGCTTGTCTTCTTGGATTGTGGATCGTAGCTCTAGATAGCAAGTTATGGCCATCAGAAGTTTTTTCAAGGGCCAGTTATGGGCCAAGTCGATCGAATAGAGAATCGTGCCAACTGGCATCTTTTGGGCTTCAATATGGATCGGGAAGGTAGTGCATACTATGTGGAATTTATGACAAGTGAAGGTGCATCAATCCGGTTTCCACGTGGCAAGATGAGCCAGGTTGAAAGTTGAATCTAGTTGCCTAGGGGAGAGTGACGAATGTTTTTTTACATTTTTTGCGGCCTTGGATGGCAGTTCTAAAAACCTCGAACAGTGGTAAGAGGCATGTAGTTCGAAGAAGGAAGCGGGGAGTTTAGTGGATCTTTACTGCTTGGAGATCGGGTCCGGAAGCAAACAATGGGAGCCTGGCCAAGGAGGGCCCAGAAAATTGGTATACAATGGGAATTTTTTGACAATCCTCTCATGGGAAAGGGGGTCCTTGGAGAAGGCTCACGGGCAGTTGCCACATGGCACAACATATGTCCCATATGCAAGGGAGGAGGCCAAGCGCCTAGGCCTTATAGGCTGCGCCGTGAGTTTGACTTAGTACACAAAGGGGGAGAGAGGGGAGCTCCCTCACCCCGTGGCGATGGCGGGCCCTCAGGGGCGCTGCTGGTTGACGTTGTCGGGCGCGCGCAGTGGCGCAGGCGGTTTTGGGGTGGCCGAAGACGGCGCGACAGTGACCGTAGATGATGCACGCTGGCGGGGGAACCCGATGCCGATCGATGATGTGGCAGCGCCTGGCGAAGCAGCCCTTCCCCCGCCGGCCCTTGAAGGCCACTTTTGGAAGGTAAAAGGGGGTAGGGCAATAGCGACATCGCTAATGCCCCCTTCCCGGTGCATGATTAAGAGGGCAGTCCCACTAGAAAGAGGGAGAAAGAGCCCGAGGGCCATGAGGTATACAAGGCAAAGCAAAAGGTTCCATTCCAAGGCCGGCTAAGCAAGGGCTAGCAGAGGTGAAGGCAAGGCCGGCCGAGGCAAGTGCAAAGCAAAGGGCCCATTTCAAAGCAAGACCAAACAAAGGCAAGGGCAAGGTGGGAGCCGGGGACCAAAAGGGCAAATGAGAAAAGAGGGAGAGAGAAGGCAGGTAGGAGCCAGATAGAGGTGGTCAAGGGTGAGGCCAAAGGGGTAGTGCAAGGTTTGGGTAGCCCAAAGGGGTAAAAATGAAGGAAAAAATATTAAATAATAAATAATTAAAAATGCCTAGGGGGCAATAGCAACATCGCTACAAGTGCAAAGAGAGCAAGAGAGAGCCGAGGAAAGCAAAGTGGCTACCTCCTTCCAAGAGATACCAAATGAGGGTGCCAGATGGACCAATTGAAGTGTAGTTTCCAAAGTTAAAGGCCCCCCCCTATAAAAGTCAAATTTGAATCAAATTAGGGGCTTTTTTTGTGCCGTTTGGAGCCTGCAAAGTGGAGCTCTGTGACAGAGGAGTATGCCTGTCAAATCCCTTTGTATTTTTTTCTTGAAAATGGCTATGGTGATGATAGTGCAAGCCTGTGTACATGCCTTTTGAAGTTCAATTAAGCCATTGTTGCCCCGTCTTGTTGTCGTTTGCCCTTCCCCCCTTCTCTTTCTCCTACTTTCATGTTCCCCCTCGGTGCCGACTATGTGGATGTGTGAGCCCCCCCGGACCGACGGTGTTTGTGTGAGAGAGTGAGATTGAGCGACTGTGTGCATGTGTAAGGGTGGAGATAGACCGTGGCAGTAGGGGGGCTTTGTGTGGTGGATTGGGGGAGTGTGTGAGCAATGGAAATTGAGCAGGCGGTGGTGTGCTAGTGTAAATTTTTGAAGGTATTTTTTGAGAGGATAGGATGTTGTGGATACCCTGAGTTATAGAGAGGCCCTTGTGTTTGTGCTGGGTGTGTTCCCCCATTCCCCCTCTCCAGCATGTGTTGGAGATGCTGGTGACTAATCCCGGGAGGACGCAACCTGCTCTGATACCAATTGTTGGAATTAGGGTTGCAGGAAAACACACACAGCTTGGAGAAGACAAAGGAAGCTCAAGGAACACAACTGAGAGTGTATTACTTAGTGTGCAATGGAAATATGGATAGCCCTAGAGTGATGGGCGTATATACAATGCACGGGGGGGAAAACCTCCTAGAGAGGAAAAAAATGCCCTGCCGGTCCTAGTGTGTTCGTTCAGGGTTGTACAAACTGGCGAGCAAGTATTTTTGAGAAACAAAATAATCGAGCAAGTCCCTTCAGACATTCTTTATTATTTAGAGAAAATTGCAAAAGTGTAAGGGGGTTTTTCAATGTCTGTGCTCTCGCTCTCATCACCAAGAAGATCATTGTCATCAAAGTCCTCTATGATGAGACTGACATAGAGCACACTTGATCACTGCATAGAGGATCATGAGCCCGAGACCCTCTTCCTTTTGTTTGAGATACTCTCCTAATTGTAGAACTACACCCAATTTTTCCAAAAAGTAAACTATCCCTTAAATCATTGCACAATCACTACTAGCAATCGTTTTTAACACAATGCCATTTATCATGTAATTGATTTACTTATTGTAATCAACACACTCATTCTATGTTAAAAGCCAAGCATGAGGTAAAGTCTAGCTATGAGTAGGTAGTGATAACAAAATAATAGCATATCTTGATTCTTATGAGGAGATACCAAAGATGAGGTTGCATTATTGTAGCATCAAAAACATTTGAGATTAGAACGCCTTTATGTCACAAATAAAATAAGCTTAATCACAAAATGCAGCTACATGACATTGTTTGAGCTAGTGATTGTAATCCTGAAGAAATAATCAATTTCAAAATGCCTCTAGATATTGAAGAATCTATATCGACAGTATCATTACAAAAGGAAATTGAATCTTTTCCTTTCTTCAAACTCACTTTACCTAACGGCAATAGCCATGTTCAATGTGATTACCAATTGTTAGCTATTTGGAAGCTCTAAATTTTTTTAAAACCAAAAACACTATTGTCACTCTACTTATCAACAAATTCATCCAAGAAAGAAAACAAGTTGTTGCATTCATAACATTAAAGATAACAGTCTATTCATAGGAACAAAAAAATGTCCCAATCTCTAATTAAATCATGGAACAAAAGAAATAGCCCTCGGCTTTCCACACGTGTCAGTGGATGATTGTTGGAACCATTCCGTGTTGGCGTGGGATTGTTACGATAGAGCTATCAGTGGTTGCGATAAGTTGAGGGCATCAACTATCGTCTAGTGTTCTATCACTTTCCACCTGTATTATCCACTTGGAATACATTTCCATCAATAGGTTGATGGGCATGTTCTTTTTTATTGGGACACATAGGCCAAGTTTTTTTCTTGCGAGCTGGCAATAACAGTCGACGTCAAGGGGGCCTAGCAAGCAGTCAGCTTCCTTCAACTCTTTTTGGGCTTGCAAATTGTACCTATCATACATGCAAATGCACTGAGTCTTCCACATCCTTTTCAATATGCTAACTAGCAATGATCATGTTATGCATGTTTTATATTATAATCTGAGTGAAAAATATTTGGCTACTTTTCATGGCTTCCCTACGTTGCGGCATCATTGTAGCATGTACAACAAGCTACTTGTCATATTAACGTTAAGACTGGACAAAACATGCTCTTCAATTGCATCTTTAAAGTAGCTTTGACTCATGTGCATATGACACCCTTTGTTTTTTCAATCAGCCCCTTGCCCTACGTCTGCAATTTTTCTAATAGAACACATCCATTCAAATATTGTTCCTGCAAATTTTTGGCACATTGAGATGGGTATTGTTTCTATCTGAGTAGTTGTTCTAGGCTCCATTTCCTTCTTAGTGTTATGGAGTCTTCTAGTTTTTTTGGCATTCACACTTTTTCCCATTGGGAAGAATATACGTTCCCTTGTTGGGACTGTTCTCATAGTTGTGTTCAATGTGGGGATAACGACATAAGAATATGGGGCCAATAAAGACCTCGCCATATTGGGCCTTCTCTTTGGCACCGTGATAGTAAGTGTATATTTAGAAAAAGCTGACATATTAACGTTTTTGGCTCATGTTGTATCATAAGGTGGAAGGCATCTTCTGTGTAGAATGTGCATACTATAAGTTTATGTTTCCAAAGCCTTTGCTGCTCTCGCTGGCCTCTCACATTTTCTGGTATGCCCTTGTAAAACTTGTTGAAACCAGTCGTGCAAAATGATACGAACTGGTCCACGATATACGATGCGGGTTTTTTCTGTTTTATAAAATCATCTCTAGTAGGGAATTGAAGTAGTTGCAACCAAGCGGTTGCGGGCTCCATCTCATTGGCGTGCTGGCTAGAGTTTTAGGGAGTGATGATTGTTTGGGGTTTATTGGGCAGACAAGCTGCATTCGACTGTCCAGGTGAAGGGCTGAGGCCTGAGGGCCCCACGTGCCCAATGGAGGGGAAGGGGCTTGACTCTTGAGAGAGGTTGTCCCTATGAGCTCATTCACAACGGTGGTATCTAATGTCAAGCGTAGGGAGTGCCAGCCTCCATGTCCAGTGTCCACGCATCCTGCAAGGGTAAGGTTCTGGATGTGGAGGGACTAGGGGAGGATAGGCGGGGTTTTTGTTGTATGCCTTCAAGGTCTCCCACTGCGAGCACAAGAAGCCAGCTGAGGCACAATTTTCCGCCCCCTTGAAGACTAAAGTAATACATTTTTTATTTTTTAAATCCACCTACCCGCATGATCCAACCCATCCCTAGTCTTTTGCTGCAACCAGTCCGCGTCGGCGCGGACTGGTTGCAGCAGTTGACCAGGGATGGGTTGGGTCATGCGAGTAGGGTATTTTCTTTTTTATTTAAATGTGAAGCAAATGAAGAATGTTCGCTCTCTCTCTCTCTCTCTCTCTCTCTCTCTCTCTCTCTCTCTCTCTCCATGCAATACTCTGTGTATGAACTTCATGGCACCATCACGCTAACCTTTGACAGGTTGAACCATAGTGGGTGCGGCAAGGGTAAGGTTCTAAACACAGAGGGACTAGGGGAGGATAAGCAGAGGTTTTTGTTGTATGCATTCAAGGTCTCACACTGCGGGTACAATAAGCCACAACCCCCTTGTAGACTAAAGTAATACGTTTTATATTTTTTAAATCCACCTACCCGCATGACCCAGCCCATCCCTAGTCTTGTGCTGCAACTAGTCCACGCTGGCGCGGACTGGTTGCAGCACAAGACTAGGGATGGGTTGGGTCATGCGAGTAGGGTGATTTTCTTTATAAAAAAATGTCAAGCAGATGAAGAATATTTGCTCTCTCTCTCTCTCTCTCTCTCTCTCTCTCTCTCTCTCTCTCTGTGTATGTGTGTATGACCTTCATGGCACCATCACGCTAACCTTTGACAAGTTGAACCATAGTCGGTGCGGCATGCTTAAATATATTGCGCACATATTAAACACGCGTATTGTTCTCAAGTGAGTTGTATGGCTCCATGGATTTACCACAGTAGGTGTCCTTCAAAATTGGCGACGTTTGCGTTCTAGATCCACCTCTAACTGCACATAGCTCTGATCTATTCTCCTAGCCGTTCCCTGCATTATCGTGGTGCCTTTCAACATTTCATTCTCTCATGCCAGAAGGAAGTTTCCCTGCACAGTGCCAGCGCTCATCTTCTGAATATTAATTAGTATGCATCAGTTATAATTAGCGCCAAGCTCTTCAAATTTTAACAAGGGTGGAAACACGGCCTCGGTGCTTGCGCTTATATATGGCAAGATTTACCTCCAAAGCTGTTGATCAAAATTAGGTGTCGAAGGTGTAGTTAGTCGAGCTTTTACCAGCTGCATTAATCTCCATTAGACCTCGAGCACAAGGCATGCAGTACTTTTCCACCCTTCACGAGCGTAATATCCTGGGAGATTCTTGAAAAAAGGCCACCTTGCAAGGACCAAAAAGTTTAAATAATGCGTTAAACATGCATAGATATTGATTATGAGTAGCTAATCAGCACTAGGTAGTAGGGGGACTCATAGCCATGCTTTCTTACAAATGACAACGTCCTCCTACTGAAGAGCGCTAGCTTATACCTGCAGTGCAAATTGGAACTAACGCTGTTAGTTTTCATGAGATCAAGGAGGACTGGCACAGGCTAAATATACTACAACCTCTTCAGTGGAAAGTCTATCGTATTAAATAATAAGCTCTTTTGCATTAGGCACGTCGGCAACGTACGTTGAATGGAAAAACTTGCTCGAGTGCCCGTCTACTCTTTTGCTGCTCTTTATTTTGCGGATATATATTATTGTCTGTGGCACCGCATGTAGCAAAAAATCCTTGATGTGCTTGATTAGTTTTTAAATTAAAGAAAGGCACCCTACTCACATGACCCTAACCCTCCCTGGTCTCTTACTGCAACCAATCCGCGCCGACACGGACTGGTTGCAGCCAGAGACTAGGGAGGGGTAGAGTCATGCGAGTAGGGTCGTTTCTTTTTAAAAAAAAACTAATCAAGCACACCAAGGATCTGTGGTTACATGCGGTGTCAAAGCAAAGAAAGTGGCACATGAGGCAGAGAAAGCGACACTACATACAAATAATTCAAATGTGTACCTCTCATTGGGCAAATGATGCTGAGGTGGCATGATGTTGAGGTGTGGACGACGGATGATAGTACATCAACACCTGCAATGTGATGGTGAGCAATGAGAGGGATTTTTTTTTCATGATTGAAGGGACTGGGGCATTGGATTGCAGCCACATTCGTCAATGTGTAGAAGAAACAACTCTTCTCTTGCCATGGTTGCACTTGTTTACAAGTTGCTGCAAAGGATCCTGGCACACTTTAGAAGCTTTAAATCTCCGTTATGTGAGTTAGGCAAGCCTGTATATCCTAGGACCTTGGGTGTTTTTAGAAGTGAGGGCACTCACAATATAGGAGCTTTTAAGGAATTGTTGCTTCATGACTTTACCTGTGCATCCAGTAGGCAAAATGCAATTGAGACTTGGGCCTTTCTTGTGAAGAAGAAGCTGCATTAGGCTCTAGGTGGGATCTCTTCTGTTTAATGATCATCACGATAGACTCATTAGGCAAGAAATTGTCCTCATGAAAAGTGGTTCTAGAAGCAAAATGATTAGATCAAGCACCCTTTTGGAGGTCCCTGCAAGGCACCTCTTCAAGCTTTATTTTATCCTTCAATTTTCAATTAGGAGGTCTCAAAGAATTAAGAGGTACCTTAGAAGACAATGCTACACAAGCTACTGAGGAACTTAATCGAGATAAGAACGTTTGGTAATTAGTAAATTGGAGATTGCCACAACCCAATTACTGCCTCTTATCAAAATACCTTTCCACTTTGCTTTTGTCTTGGACTCCTCCCCTAAAATATCGTCAAAGACTTCAACAACTATGTTCACAAATTTAGAAGACAACAATCAAATCCATGATAGCTAGACTTGTCAACCTCTCAATCAATTTAACTTGCTTGTACAAGAACCTACTAAATTATCTAAAATGAACTCCGGTTTACTTAGATTTTCCACTATATCTATTATGAATGTTTCAATTTCTCTCTCAAGCAGAGATATTCAGTTTCTTCACAAGTATTAACTTCCAAAGGACCACTCTCAATGTGATGCAACCATTTTGAAAGAGATGACATCCTTGTATGCTTCCTTGGTTAATTTTTCCCCTTTCATGGTCTTGTCCATCCACACAATCCCCAATTTGCACTTGCAAGCTTCCATTAAAGAATGTCACTGTTTGTAAATCTATTTGTGTAAAGGAGACTGTAGGAATCAGATTTTGTCACAACTGAGCAAAGCAACAACTAAGCATCTACTTGTTTCACATAAGCCTCATAGAATGAGCCCTTCTCTTATGTTCTTAGCTAATCTTAACATGGATTAACTGCTAGTCAAGTCTTGTAAAAAGTAGCAGACAAATCATACCTCAAGAATCTTGTTGAGATGATCATGAGGCAGTTGGGTATGCTTGAGCTCATGCATGCATGCATTGGGCACACCACTTCATCATTTCCAGTGCATACACCATCAATGTACTTACAGCGGGTGCATCCACAGCTTGCTGCTCTCATTTCCTCCACCATTTTAGTGCCAATTTGGCAAGGGAAAAGGGAGGGCATCTCAATGGTACTGCACTCCAAAGCTGAGAGAGAGAGAGAGAGAGAGAGAGAGAGAGAGAGAGAGAGAGAGAGAGAGAGAGAGCTTGTCTGTGCTTGCTTTAGCCACTTGTTTTTGCTTGCTCGCAAAACTGGAGTTGTTTCATGCTTTAGGAGGTTCTCAGATAGCATTGTAGGCTTACAAGGCTGTATGTTGACTTTTTTGCAAAATCTAGGTGCCAAAGTTTTGGTTGGCTATTTTTGAGAGGAGGTATGCCACATGGAATTACATTATATGTGTTTCGAATATGAAGAGATTGCTTGTATCTTGAGTATTCAATATCATAATGGTCCTAAACACTCAATGTTTTTCAATTAAGTGTCATATTTGTGGTAATGAAAGTAATGTTCATGGCATAATTTTTTTCTTTTACCATTGTTGATTTTGTATCAATTTGCTCGAATTTATCTTCGCTCGATTTTTTTTGCTCGAAGATTAGAAACCCCCATTCACACACGTCACTACCACATGTATATGGTAACACATATTGCATTCAATAATGCTTGTTAGCAATAGGACATCAACTAAAGAAACTTGGTGTGTCGATTAAAGTACTTTCCTTCAAAATCGGTGTTGTGGGTTCAAACCCACTAGCTGCTACTCTAACAATTTGGTAAGCACTGAATTAATCCGCAATGTTTTGCAAAATGAGCCTTGAACTTGAGATGAGGGTCAACACACCAAATATGGGGGTGGTAATCAATTGGCCAAACCAATCTTCACGTGCAATAGCTCTAAAATTAACCTGTATAAACTTGAATTTTTAGACTTTAGGAGGCTACACACACACACACACAAAATTGGTACTGGATTAGGCACACTAATGAAGCTTAGTTGTAAAGGTTAGGGGCTTGACTAAAAGATCTTCCAAAGGATTATGAACTCACACTCTCACCAAATGGGATAGGCTTAACTATGATGCACCTAATTCGGCTAAAAAATGAGCTTCATTAGCATGAAAGAACACACTTATAAGAAATCCTAAAGTGTGCTCAATTAAAAATCTTATTGAAAGATTCAAATACAAGGTACCATGCCCTATCTATTCCTTTTAAATCTACAAGGTCACGGGGTGGGGGGGGTGTTTCCCCCACTAGTTGGTGGTGCAGAAGTGTCACACACTCCAACATCAACGGATCTAGAAGATCAAGGCCATCATGGAATTGTCTATGTCAACAACAGTTCATAAAGTCCAAGCATTCATGGGACATTGTGGATATTATTGCAGATTTTTATCTACAACCATCTTAGTCATAGGGCTAAAAACATGCTCATAATCAATGACATAAGGACCTATGCATCGCCCTTTGCTACCAATCTACCCTTGTACCTACTCATTGTGAAATATGCATTATGTTTAACCTTGTAGATCCAATTACATCCAATCGCACTCTTTCGTTTTGCCATTGGCACTAACTCCCATGTCTCATTAGCATCGAGGGTGGCCATCTCCTCATCTATACTAGGGAAGCCCACTATTAAGAACCCCTTATATAACATGCATTCGTAAGAAACTTTAAGAACTTATCTAATAAAATAGATTGACCCCTCTTTTCCATTGAATTAATGGATTTTTACAAAAGTGGAAAACCCCTCTTGTTAATATATATCTATTAAATTGCTTAAACTGTCAAAAATAGAAAACCCCTTCTATTGAGCTCACGAGGTATATTACCATGATTATATAGTGGGCCCCTCGAGCATCCATAGTTTGATCCCATTTAGGATCTCCAACACCATCCTCAAAAGGAGTTGGCTCTACATCCTGCATAATTTTTGTCATGAATGTCAATGGTGAGCCACATAACTGTCATAACTATATCTTTGCACAACATTTATTACTATGCCAAATTTACATGGTATGGAGAACTCATAATACACTTCATAACCAGTAGCATGATCCTAGCATTAGAAGACACCTCCAACCAAATGTAGAAATTATCAAGCATAGACTCATGGTAATCACCCCAATACAATATAGCCATCACGTCCAATGAGTAAAACATGAGCCAGATTCACCTATCCAAGGTAAAGACTCATGGTACCACTCCAAGCTCCATCCTACCCACTATGAGTAAACCACATCTAAAACAACTCTTAGCATCAAATAAATGCCACACAACTGATAGTTCCAAGCATGCAATGTCTTAAGTAGATTATGGTTGGATCAAGCAATCTCAGCTAAGTGAAGTAACCGTATATGTGTATAGTTGTTTTACTTTAATAAATAAACACAAACGAACATTCAAGTTCAAAGGACAGCTGGCTTTAGGCAAGTAAAAATGACAAGCACAAAAAAAAAATCAATCTTAGAATTATTTTTTTACAATGCCATAAGAATGAGGTCTCATTCTAGTGTAAAAGTACAAAGGATAAAGTGGAAAGAGTCTGATATATCAAGGATGGACATCAGCTTTAAGAACAAAAAAAAAACCAAGAAAGGATAGAGTCCTCACCTGCATCCATTCAAACAAGACAACAACTATGTTAGCCTTGAATGCGATTTACAGGTGTCAATTGACTATATCAATGATTATCCATGTCCATCTTATAACCTTCTCAACTTAAAATATCGTCCAAAGTAATCATGAATTCTAGTTTTCCCAAGTATAGGGTGTGTGTTTCCTTTGTTCCTTTTAAGATAATTCTTGTAAAAAAAGGTAATTCTAGTTTTCCGAAGTATAAGGTGTGTGTTTTCTTTGTTCCTTTTAAGTTAATTCTTGTAATCAAAAAGGTCATCACTCCTTTCAGATACAAGTAAATTCATGTAATTTTGAAAGATAGGGTAATTATACATCCCAATTTATTAAGACTTTAAATAGTTATTTATATACATATCATTATGATCGAAAGGCCACCACCCCTCTAATCCAAGTGTCTTACTCCCAATTTCAGTCCCAAATTGTTTTGTTCCTTTTATACCAGTCCTTCTATATGGCATTTTTGCACTTTTAAGTTCATAAGAAAGGCCAAATGTTCTACTTTCCGAATGTAGCACAACGAGTCTAAGAAATTATTAAGACCAGGCAAGTGATCGAGGTATCAATCCTACCTCCTCCCCCCAATTTTTTTGAGGAGAAAACTGAAATTAACGCAATAGCTTTCTAGACAAAACCAAAAATTACGGTGTTATACATTTAAAATTCCTTTTATCTCCTATTGTTTGGCATAGGCAAAAACATAGTTATGTACATCAAAAAATATAGAGAGAGGAGTCCATTGTTTTGCCTCAAAAAACACAACATGATTTTCTCTTAACCCCCTCGGGCAGCATCTTTTTCTCAGAAAAAATGGTATCAAGACAGAAGTGCAAAAAATATTTTAAAACCCTAGTGATCAATAGTTAAGAACCCTTAAAACCAAAACTCCATCAACTACCAGCTCACTGCCTTTTACCAAGGCACAAAAACCATCCTGTAAGAGTTTTGAGAGTAATTCCTAGGTTTTAACCCCTTATTCAAAAAATCACAAGCCTATTGCCTAAAAAAACACGTGTCGTGTGTGGAAAAAGTTTCCCAAAATCGAATGTGAAAAACTAGAAAAAGCTAGTTGTTGTTAGTATGGAACGACAGTCGTCCGGGCTGGGTACCTTCATATAACCATTAACACATGATGCCAATCAACACTCTTTTAATCAAAAAAAGCCTCAAAAGTTTTGTATAGTCTAAATATATGCATCTTTCATGAAACAAACTGGAGTGTACTTGTAATATTACCAACCATCCAAGCGATCAAGTGAAGATCATATGTTATCAAAAAAACCGAGTTAGTTTTGGTAGGGTACTAACCTGAGAAGCATGCCCATGTTCGACCAACTCCATATACACACAATAAGCAATCGAGTTGAGAAAACACTTAAAACCTCTCTTCCACAAACACAAACGATACGCAAAAGACAAGGCTAAGTGAGGGGCATAGAGCAACCCTCACCTCATTTAAATAGTGAAGCGCCTCCGATAGATGCACTCAATAGCACCACCAAGAATCTTCCATTCCACATTTTTTCATCAACAAGTCAGAATCCCAAGGCTTATGATACAAGCGGCAGTTTCCATGGTTACTTCATGTTAAGTATGGAGCCAGATTTACCCCTTGTAATTTTTTGTATTAAAAACGCACATTTGTAAGGCCCCTGTTATGAGGAGAAGCCATCGTGTGTGAAGAAAAATCACTCGCCTGAAATAAAAATCACTCATCGAAAACCAAAATTTTCATGCCCAGTCTTGAGCCCATGCTCGAGATTGGCTTCATCGGAATATTATGGCCAAACGACGGTCAAAAAGTGGTCGAAAAACGATCGATCGGTTGGTCGGTTGCCGGTGGCCGACTTTAAAAGCAGACTTGTCTTCTCAAGGGCAGCCACACATGAACAGATTGGAGGGTCCGATTTGGACTTATCTACACAAGGGTAGCTACACATGCCTACCACTCATGAGAGAGGGCAGCCCTTTTGGCCTATAAAAGAAGGCCTCTTTTACACACAAAAATGGATATTGAAGCATTGTGGTGCATTGTGAAGTTGGTGGTGCATTGTGGTGCATTGTGAGGTGGTAAGAGTGAAGCAAGGTAGGAGCTCTATTAAGGATATAATCCCTTTGTAGTTTACTTGTTGTTTGAAGTACTAAAGCCATTAAGTGGTTGCTTTCCTGTGGATGTAGCCCACATTGGGTGAACCACGTATATCGTGTGTATCTCTCTCTTTCTCTCTCTCTCTCTACTCTATAATCTCTTATGTGTGAAAATTATCTCTCTCCATTAAGTAATCTACTCAATTATCTACTTAGCTACGTCATATTTTTTAACAACTGGTATCAGAGCAAGGTTTGCTTGTAGCTAAATTATCTCAACGAAATGATTCCTTGAATTGAGTGGGAGTAATGGGTGAGGAAGGGAAGCTCAAAATCGAGAAGTTCAATGGAAAAAACTATCATTGGACATGCAGATTGAAGACTATCTCTACCAGATGGACCTCTATTTTCCACTAGGCGGTCTTGCAAAGAAGCCCGCCACAATGGCCGATGAAGCATGGATTGTCCTTGATCAAAAGGCACTAGGAACAATCCGGTTAAGCTTGGTGTCAGTGGTGGCCTTCAATGTTTCGGAGATGAAGACCACGGAGAACTTGATGAAATCACTTGACGACTTCTCCAAGAAACCATCGGCATCCAATAAGGTATTTCTCACGAAGCGCTTATTCAATCTAAATATGGTAGAGAATGGTTCAGTTGCAGAACACCTAAATGACTTTAACACAAACATAAGTCAATTTCGATCGGTGAAAAATTTCGATGCAATCTCTCCTTATATTACCGTCTCTACCAGATAGTTTGGAAAGCCTTGTGATGGCTGTAAGTAGTTCTATTTCTGGCACAAATATTCTTAAGTTTGATGATGTTGTGGGTGTTCTCCTAAGCGAGAAAATGCGAAGGAGAAGCACAGGAGAATCATCAAGTGTTGCACTGTTAGTGGAAAAAAAGGAAGGCCTAAAGAGAGGTTCAAAAACAAAAGGGTTGTGATCGCTCAAGACGGAGCAAGTCACGCATAAAGTCAATTCTTGAATGTTGGAGCTACGGCAAGAAGAGCCACGTCAAGAAGAAATGTTGGTCAAAGAAGAAGAAGGAGTCGGAGTCTCAAGACAACAAGACAACATCGGAGGCCAATGTGGCAGGTAAAGTAGGGCAAGATGCTCTAATTCTCTCATTAGACAATGTGTCTAATTCCTGGATAGTAGATTTTGGGGCTTCATTCCATGCGACACCACACAAGTAGCATTTCCAAGATTACACCAAAGGTAATTTTGGGTATGTATACTTGGGAGATGATAAAGCTTGTGAAATTGTCGGCAAAGGTACAGTTTGTGTCAAAACTGCTAATGGAAATGAATGGAAGCTTAAAGATGCTAGGCATGTTCCTTCTCTTCGCAAAAATTTAATCTCTACAAGACAATTGGACACGATGAAGATCAACATTGCATTTGGAAACAAGCGGTGGAAGATCTCAAAGGGATCTTTGGTGGTTTCTAAAGGAGAAAAGGTTGGTACACTTTACTTGTGTATTGTTAGCACACAACCTACAGCTTGTGCATCAACTATAGAAGTCGACAGTGCGGTTTGGCACCACCGGCTTGGGCATATGAGTGCCAAAGGAATGCAAATCCTTCAAACAAAGAAGCTTCTGACAGGTTTGAAAGAAGTGAACTTAGACTTCTGCAAAGAATGTGTTTATGGTAACAAAAGAGGGTAAAATTTCAAAAATCAAGAAATAAGAGAAAAAATAAAAACTTGAGTTGGTTCTGATGTTTGGGGTCCTGCAAGTACACCATCACTTGGTGGCTCATTATATTATGTATTATTCATAGACGATGCGGCTGGGAAAGCATGGGTTTATGTCATGAAGAATAAATAAATCCTATGTGTTTTCCATATTTCAAAGGTGTAAAGTCTTTGTGGAGAATGAAGTAGGTACGAAGGTTAAATGCCTCAAATCCAACAATGGAGGTGAATACTGTAGCCAAGCTTTTAATGGAATTTGGAGGCAAAAGACAACCCCAAGGACACCCCAACAAAATAGGATTTCAGAAAGGATGAATAAGACAATCATGGAGCGAGCACGAAGCATGCGGCTACATGCAAGCCTACTGCTTGAGCTTTGGGCGGAACTTATAAGTACATCTGTGTACTTCATCAACCGGTCACCCTCAACGTCATTGGATGGGGGAGTTCCAAAAGAGGCATGGACAGTTAAACCGGTAAATTATGCATTTCTCAAAGTGTTTGGGTGTGAGGCTTTCATTCACATAGATAGAAGCCTAAGATCAAAGCTAGATACAAAGTCCAAAAAGTGTTTCTTCATTGGCTATGGAGAAGGTGACTTTGGGTACCGCCTATGGAATCCTGAAGATGGTAAAATCTTTAGGAGTAGGGATGTAAATTTTAACGAACAAAATATGTACAAAGATTACTTGGAAAGAAAAAAAACAAAAGAAATAGGTGATGAGTACATGGAATTTGAGGACGATGAAGACTCAAGGACTGCAAACAGTGACAATGTGCAACAATGTCAACCAAATGAGGAGCCTCGACTTACTCCCCGAAGATCTACAAGAGCAAGTAGACCTCCAAAAAGGTTCATTCCTTCCTTCAACCATCTCTTGATCTCAGATTTTGGAGAGCCAAAATCATACAAAGAAGCTATGCAGCACGAATCCAAAGAAGAATGGATGAAGAGCATGCAAGTGGAGATGGACTCATTACATAACAACCAAACATGGGAGTTGGTTGAGTTGCCTAAAGGTAAGTGGGCACTTCAAAAAAAATGGGTGTATAAGCTGAAGGAAGAAGAAGGTGGAAAGAAAAGGTACAAGTTTAGGCTTGTGGTAAAAGGGTTTTTTCAAAAGAAAGATATTGACTTCAATGAAATATTTTCTCCTGTTGTAAAAATGAACTCAATTAGGCTTGTCTTAAGCCTTGTAGCTGCTCATGATCTAAATCTTGAGCAAATAGATGTAAATACGGCATTCCCTCACGGTGACTTAGAGGAGGAAATTTACATGCTTCAACCAAAGGGGTATGAAGTAAAAGGTAAGGAGAAAATGTTGCAGATTAAAGAAGAGCTTGTATGGTTTAAAGCAAGCATCAAGACAATGGTACTTGAAGTTTGATCGATGGATGTTGGATCATGGATTCACAAGATGTAACTCAGATCATTGCGTCTACACGAAGAATTTGGGAGATGGGAAGTTCATCATCCTAATGTTGTATGTTGATGACATGCTGATTGCAAGTGCTAACATGCAGGACATCAAAGACCTAAAAGAGGAGCTGTCTAAATCTTTTTTAATGAAAGATTTAGGTGCTGCAAAGAGGATAGTTGGTATGAAGATATCAAGGGAAAGTATGAAGAAGACAATAAAGCTATCTCAAGAGGATTACATCAAGAAGGTACTAGAAAGGTTTGCAATGAAAAATGCAAAAACGGTTTCTACACCTTTGGCTGGTCACTTTAAACTAACCAAGGATATGTGTCTAAAGACAAAAGAGGAGATAGCCTATATGTCTAAAGTTCCATATGTTGCAGTGGTAGGTTCTCTTATGTATGATATGGTCTGGACAAGGTCAGACATTGCACATGCAGTGGGAGTTGTAAGTAGGTTCATGGACAGCCCAGGTAAAGAGCATTGGCAAGTTGTGAAGTGGATACTTAGGTATCTAAAAGGGACAACAACAAATGCTTTGTATTTTGGAGGAACTGATATTTTTCTAGAAGGGTATGCTGAGGCAGGTGACAAATATACTTGAAGGAGCACTACTGGCTATGTATTCATGATTGGAGACACAGTAGTAAGCTGGGCTTCAAAGCTGCAGAAAGTGGTCTCACTTTCTACCATGGAAGCAGAGTATGTAGCAATGACGAAGGCAAGCAAAGAAATTATATGGCTTCACAGATTCTGAGAAGAGCTTGGATTCAAACAAGACCATTGTGTTTTGTATAGTGATAGCCAAAGCGCTATCCATCTTGCAAAGAAGTCAGTCTTTCATTCAAGGACAAAGCACATTGAGGTGATATATCACTTCATACGCACTCTTTTGGAAGAGGGACAACTAAAGCTAGGAAAGGTGCATTCAAGTGAAAATCCTGCAGACATGTTTACAAAGGTGGTCAATAAGGAGAATTTGAGCTTTTGCTCATCTTGAATTGGAATTCAAGGATAAGAAGCCAGGATGGAAAGCAGTCACACAGGTTTGGTTTGGAGATTGGTCTCCAAGTGGGAGATTGTTAAGTATGGAGCCTGATTTACCCCTTGTAATTTTTTGTATAAAAAACACACATTTGTAAGGCCCCCATTATGAGGAGAAGCCACCGTGCGTGAAGAAAAATCACTCACCAAAAATCACTCGTCGGAAACCAAAATTTTCACGCCGAAATATTATGGCCCGACGGTGGCCGAAAAGTGGTCAAAAAACGATCGCTCGGTTGGCCGGTAATCAAGGGCCGGTTGCCGGTGACCAAATTCAATGGCCGGTGACTGAATTCAAAAGCGGACTTGTCTTCTCAAGGGCGGCCGCATATGGGCGGATTGGAGGGTCCGATTTGGACTTATCTACACAAGGGCGGCTACACATGGCTGCCTCTCATGAGAGAGGGAAGCCCTTTTGGCCTATAATAGGAGGCCTCTATTACACACAAAAACAGATTGTGAAGCATTGTGGTGCATTGTGAAGTTGTTGTGAGGTGGTGAGAGGGAAGCAAGGCAAGAGCTCTATTAAGGGTATAATCCCTTTGTAGCCTAGTTCTTGTTTGAAGTACTAAAGCCATTAAGTGGTTGCTTTCCTGTGGATGTAGCCCATATTGGGTGAACCACGTATATCGTGTGTACTCTCTCTCTCTATCTCTCTCTCTCTACTTTATAATCTCTTGTGTGTGAAAATTATCTCTCTCCATTAAGTAATATACTCAAATTATCTACTTAGCTACATCATATTTCCTAACACTTCAATGGGACGGAGATGTGTTTAACACTTCATTGGGACGGAGATGGAGCCCTATACCCATTCGATGCGCATGCATAGCAGAGAGAGCTTCTCCAGAGTGAGGCGGGGAGTGGGGTCTGAATTGTGCACACACGCCAATAGGTAATAATGTGTCACATAAATAAGCTAGGTGCCTTATTTGGGGGAAAAATTTTACTCGTAGATTTTAATAGAGGAGGCCAAGTGCCCATTGAAGGACCCCATCACATGGGGATTTAGTAGATAACACAGGTTACCCAAATGTATAAGTCACTATAGGGAGTTAAATTTTGTAACGTGTCCGCCCATTAACTAATTGTCAAAGTATGCAAGAGTGGTAAATGTCAGTCAAAGTATGCAAGAGTGGTAAATATGGCAGTGCCCTTATGGGGGGAATTTCACCTTTATTTTTATCAAAAGGGGGTCCCACTCCATGTGAAGTGTCATGTCCCACATATGTTTAATAGCATATAGAGTATATACTAAGCTCCTTTTCTAATAATTCAAATAAATATAGTACTTAAGTGTGTGTGTGTGTGCGCGCGCGCACGTGTGTGTGTGTGTGTGTGTGTGTGTGTGTGTGTGTGTGTGTGTGTGTGTGTGTGTGTGAGAGAGAGAGAGAGAGAGAGAGAGAGAGAGAGAGAGGGACAATCAAACTAAGCTAATGAGCATTGCTAATTATGCTTTACTATGAAAATGCTGATGGGAGGATAGAGAAAATAGCACATCCAAAATAACAAAAATAGGGTAGAAAAATGGTTGTAGGGACATATCTGGTCTCTCTTTCATAGAAAGTGTGAACTACACGTTCAAGGCCTAGTATAGGAAAACGGGGGTTTCTAATCATCGAGCAAAAAAAATCGAGTGAAGACAAATCCGAGCAGATTGATCCAAAAGCAACAATGGTGAAAGAAAAAAATTATGCCAAGCACATTACTTTCACTACCACAAACATGACACTTAATCGATACAACAAGAGATTTTAGAACCATTATGAAAATTGATTACTCGAGATACATAGGCAATATTTTCATACTTGAAACGTATATTATTCAATTTCATGTGGCATGCCTCCTCTCAAAAATAGCCCACCAAAAATTTGGCACCTAGATTTTGTAAAAAGGTCAACATACAACCTCGTAAGCCTACAATGCTATATGAGAGCCTCCTAAAGCAAGAAAAAACAAGTTCCTAAAGCAAGCAAAAACAAGTGCACTCTCGCTCTCTCTCCTCTCAACTTCCCAATGCAGCATCCTTGAGTGGTCCTCCCTGTCCCATTCTAGCAAGCCATGGATGCACCCGCTGCAACTACATCGATGACATATGCAGTGGCAATGATGAAGTGATGTGCCCAATGCATGATGAGCTCAAGCATACATGATGAGGTCAAGCATACCCAACTGCCTCATGACCATCTCAACAATAGTCTTGAGGTATGATTTGTCTACTGCTTTTAACCATACTTACAATTAATTAATGTTAATTTAACATTAGTATTGTAATGGGCCACAAAAGTGGTTGGTGCCCTTAAAGTGGCTCATGCCTAGATTCTAGTATTTTAAGCATAACTTTTGCATATGACATAAAAACTTCATGAAACTCTTTGAGCAGCTTGTTAGGATGTGTCTAAGACATGAGAGTCTTTATGTAAGCAACATAGAAGTGTGATAGGCTCATTACATACGTATTGAGGGAATTTTCAAAGAAGTGTGAGTTTGTTCAAAAACAAATTGGTCTATCATTGAATCAATTTAGTAAAATTATAAGCATTGAATTTAATATGTCTTTAGAGATGGCCATGCAGCAAAGACAACTTCAACCCTTGATTTATTTCCTTGACATTTTTTATCAACTCATACTATATATTGTGCAAATTTCCCGAAGAGGGTTTTTTTGTCTAGACATCTAAATAGCTATTAAATTATTTTTTTATAGAAGCCTGTTAAAGCCACAAAAGTGAAAAATCTAAGTAAAATGGAGTTCATTTCCAAGAATTTAGCAGGCACTTATACAAGCCAGTTAAATTGATGGAGAGGCCATTAACATATCTATTTGTCATAAACATGACTAACCTTGTGGTAATCGATTGTTGTCTTCTGGATTTGTGAACATAGCTGCTGACATGCATGAGGTCTTAGAAAAAAGTTTAAGGGAGGAGTCCAAGACAAAAGCGAAGTTGCAAGGTATTTCAAGAAGAGTTAGTAAAAGGGTTGTGGCAAGCTCTAGTTTACTAGTTACCAAAAGTTCTTGTCTCGCTTAAGTTCCATGGCATCTTCTGCAGCATTGGCTTCTAAGCTGCCTCTTATTTCTCTAACACCTCCTAATTTCAAATTCAAGGATTAAAAAATCTTGAAGAGGTTCCTTGCAGGGACCTCCAAAAGGATGCTTGATTTGCTCATTTTGCTCATGGAACCACTTTCCATGAGGACAATTTGTTTAAATAGCCTTTTGCAATCATTTAAATAGAACCGATTCAACCCAAAGACAAATTCAAGTTCTTTTGCACACGAAAGGCCCAAGTCTCATGTGCATTTGCATGTTGGATAGAGAGGTAAAGTCATGAAGCAACAATTTCTTAAAACTCCTATGTTGTGGGTGCTCTCACTGCTGCTGAAAACACCCAAGGTCCTAGGATATCCAAGCCAAGATTAAAGAATCTTTTAGTCCTAACTCATATAATGGAAAAATGAACACGGGCATGATGGTTAAGACCTCAGACTCTCAAGCTCGTGGTGAGGATTCAAGTCCCAGCTGGTGAAGCAAGGGCATGCCGAGATTAGGGCCCCCGTGGCCGATGAAAACTAAACTCCGGATCCCAAGATTAGTTTTGAAAAATCTAAACTCAGGATCCCGAGTTTAGTTTTAGTAGATCGATGGTCCAGATCAATCTTTCACTTGGGACCATCGATCCCATGGTTGGGACCCCATGGCACTTAAAGGGGAGGGTGACCATGTACTCGCAATTGAGTGTTGACTTCATTAACAAATTCATAATGATTGTGGGAACACATGCATATGCTCAAATCATCAGTGTGGTTTGGTAAGGCCATTGTATCATCGAACTCATGGTAGACTAGCCAAGGAATCATCACTTTGCACCAAGGCAGAAACAACTTGACCAAATTCTATGAAACTTTGGAGGCAAGTTCAATAGACCATGAGAGATCAAGATATGAAATCACAATTTTTGGACTCACAAGCGCAATTGACCATTTTAAAAGAAAAAAGAAAAAAAAAGACAAAAGTGTGTGAACATGATCAAGCAACATGCATAAATTGGGAATTCTTGACTTAATAACTGCATCAAACTAGTAAGACCAACCAATTTCTGATTTGGGTTGAATTAAAGGGCATCTAAGGAGATGTTGCACTAATGTTGAGGGGAAAAAGTGAAATGGCGTGGAGGAAAGTAAGTTTGCAAAACAATTTTATTTATTTTTTAAGTATTGTGTTTTGTGAAGGGAAGGAGAAGCGTGAGGATTTTTGCTTTCTAAAAGAAGCCTTGGAGTTGAGTAGGCTTAGGCATACTTTCAATGTTTTCCGGGATGATTGAGATTTACATTAAATGTTATTTCAATTTTGAAATATTAAATGGATCTTTTCATTTCATATCTTGACTTTTCTTGCATTGTATCGTTTTAGAATGTTAAAGTGAAACTTCACTTGCATAATTCTAGTAAATCATATGGATACACACATACACATACATATATTAATAAATTCTCTTTTATTTCACATTTCATTTCACACCCTCACATGGCTTGACTTTTCTTACATTCTATAACTTAATTTTAGTCAATATTAAAAAAAGTCTCTTTTATTAAGCATTTGTTTGTTGAGTTTCCTCTCCACAAAGAAGTGAACCGGAAATATTAGCATAAATTTAAAATTTGTAAGATTTTTGAACTTTTTTCTCACATATTTCACCATTTTTTCCTCCTTTTATCATGGTTTGCAACTAGGTAGTTTCCATTTTCAACCGGCTCAAGGCTAAGCTGAGGCAATCCTTTCTTGAACACTAATTTTACTTAAACTCAACCTAATGATTTTATCATGTTCTAATTGTTTTAGAAAGCCACCGTGATTGTTTCACTTGTTTTTTATGTTATTGAAGAGAGAGAGAGAGAGAGAGAGAGAGAGAGAGAGAGAGAGCTGCAAGCTCACGTATAGTCACAGACTCTCTCTCTCTCTCTCTCTCTCTCTCTCTCTCTCTCTCTCGGAGGTGCAGGGAGTCTCTCTCTCATCTTCAACTGCTATCGCACAGAGCCCTGCTTCCACTGTGAGGAGGATACTCATGGAAGGAGGATCTCTCTCTCTCTCTCTCTCTCTCTCTCTCTCTCTTACATGCCATGAGCCAAGCTACGAACGCCAGACGGTATGTGTGTGTGTGTGTAAGAGGCAAGGTAAGGGTGCAACACTTGTGAAAGAGTAGGTGAGGTAGATGGGGAGGGTCGATGCAACAAATGCCAAACAGCAGGACAATTAGAGAGGAGGTGCATGCGCAACCACACCTGGGCATCGTCCTGCAAGAAGTGATGTGAGCAAGAGCATGAGATGGAGAGTTGTGTAGGAGGTCGCTTGATGAGCAACAACAGGCAACATTGTAGGCCTCTCGCTCTTCTCAACGGTGTGCAACCCTCATTGACTATAGAGCTCGCTCTCTCTCTCTCTCTCTCTCTCTCTCTCTCTCTCTCTCTCTCTCTCTCTAGCTCATGAGACTTTTGTTGTTGCATGCAGATGCTCATTTATTGCGTCTCTTTGCCCTTGGAGGAACTGTAGGGCTGACAATTGGAGCCAATGCAAGGGGATGGCCATGGGAATGAGGGAGAACAAAAAGTTTTCAAGTTTTTTATTTGGGAAGGGCAGAATCTCCCCAATTAATTTAGGGGTGTTGCCATAGAAATTGTTGTGGCATGGTATAGATCATCATGCAAAGTCCAAGGCCAAGAGGTTTATCTTAGAGTCCTCCAAGAAAGAAAAAATCTATACAAAGTTTCAGGGACGCAGAGCGTACCAACTCGCTCTATTCACATATACTAGTATGTGACCCACGCGTTGCTACGGCCAAGGAAACAATGCCTCTATTCTCATAGGGCTATCTTCTCTTCCAAGTGGAACACTGTCAATACTCTCTTCCTACATGTATAGTCTGTCGCATTTATAAAAGTGACGCATGCCACGGCCTCTTAATATATGCTGCAAAGCATTCTTTGATACCAAGATTGGAAGCTTCCGATAGACATTATTTTTCATGAGGTGCTAGCCCTTGTTCAACAAACTTAGAAGTGCTCCAATTCTATTGGGGTGTGTGTGTGTGTGTGTGTGTATATATATATATATATATATATATATATATATATATATATATATATATATATATATATATATAGAGAGAGAGAGAGAGAGAGATTGTTCCTTTTGGTCTACCTTGATCTAGCAATGCTACCAAGCTTGATTACAAAGTTTAGATAAGTTAGCATGGTGTGAAGAGATGAAAGCTAAGAGAAGCCAATGTAATAATGATTTTTATTTGTTTTAATGGAGTGGGTTCTAGAATTGGTTTCAATGATAGGAACACAATTGGATTCAATGTCTGTGCTCCACTCTCTTACTTGCTTCTATCCTTGTATGTATGTATGGATGTATGTATACATGTATATCTATATGTACACACACACACACATATATATATAATTTATTTTTTTGCTTGAAGCGAAGATTTTTCACATAGGTCTTGAGGCATCTTGATATTGTTCCAAGCCTCGCGAACCTTGGCAAAAGGCGTGTCTAAGTCACACGTATACTCATCAGCTTCAAAAATCTCAGATTACTCTTTAGTCTGCGGGTGGAAAGATGACAAGAACCGAAGGCATGCCATGTAATCTGAAAATCTGGGTCACAAACATTCTCGCTAAGTGATCGAGCTTGACTGTTTTCTTCACTGGAATGAAATAAGCCTTTTTGCTAAATCTATCAATAATCGTCCAGATACCATCGTCACCACTCTGTGTTCTCGGGAGATAAAAATTGAAATCCATTGCAATACTTTCCTAGGGGCGGGTGGGTATGGGCAAAGGCTGTAACAATCCCTGTGCTTTATGCCTATCAAACTTAGCCTTCTGGCATACCAAGCACCTGCGCACAAATTCGTTCACATCCTTCTTGAGTCTTGGCCAAAATAAATATCTCTCTACCCCTTTCATGGTGGTAGCAATGCCGCGGTGACCCGTAAAAGGCGAACAGTGGCATCCAGTCATAACATTTTCCCTCAACGGCTGTGTAACGCACAATATGGTTTTCCTCATCAAGTGGCCATCCCGAATAGAATATCCCGCTACTGTCTCCCCATCCCGTATCCGTGTGAAACGTCTGCAAAATCCGAATATGTGGCATATTGGTCGACCATATCCTCGAAGGTCCTATGATGTATCACGGAATTAGCTAGAATCAACGGCTTTCGAGACAAATCATGTGCCACCAAATTCTTATGTCCCTGAACATGGACAATCTGGAAGTGAAACTGTGACAAGATGTTCGTCCACCGCATCTGCTTTTTAGATAGCTGCTTTTGTGACAAGAAGTAGCGTAAACTCTGATGGTCTGTGTAGACAGTAAAATCCACTCCGAGTAGGTAGTGCCGCCACTCAGTAAGAGCATGGATAACCGCCAAAAGCTCTTTCTCATAAATCTGTGCTGTCAATTCTGGCCTTGAGAACAATCGGCTCTTGTAAGCAATGACATGGCCTTCTTGCATTAAGACCGCACCTAGACTACGACCACAAGCATCACAATATACTTCAAATGACTTCTGGAAGTCTCACAAAGTCAAAAATGGTCCCTTAGTCAATTTCTCTTTCAATGTCTGAAAGGCAGTCACCTCTATGGGTCCCCACAAGAAAGGGACTCCTTTCTGTGTCAAGATATGCAAAGGGGAAGTAACCTCTGCAAACTTTCAAATGAACCGCCTGTAGTACGAACACAGTCCCAAGAAGCTTCTAACTTCATGGACATTCTTCAAATTGGGCCAATCATGAATAGTCTCTATCTTGGCCGAATCCATTTGCACTCCTGCTGTTGATACAATGTGTCCCAAAAAGTGTATCTCTGGTAGGAAAAATTCACTTTTCTTTGCATTAATCACTAACTTGTGATCTCGTAATGTCTGAAAGACCTGAAGCATATGATCTCTATGTTCTGCCTCATTCTTAGAGAAAACAATGATATCGTCAAAGAAAGTGCCAACAAATAGCCTATACTCTCAAAAATCCTGTCCATCATCCGGTTAAATGTCACAGGAGCATTGGTTAGGCCAAAAGGCATCACCAAAAACTCAAATAACCCAAAAGTCGTTCTAAAGGTTGTCTTGTAGACGTCTCCTAGCGCGATTCGGATATGATGATATCCACTCTTCAAATAAATCCTGCTAAAACACGAGGATCCCTGTAATTTGTCGAGTGTATTATCGATCCTAGGAATCGGAAATCTGTTCTTGATGGTGATTTTGTTGAGAGCTCTATAATCGATGCACATTCTCCAAGATCCATCTTTCTTCAAAACCAACAATACTGGAGAGCAATACAGTGAAGTACTAGGTTGGACAAGACCCTTTTCCAAGAGGTCTTTCACTTGGTTCATAATCTCTTCTTTTTGTGCTTGGCTCACACGGTAAGGTGGTCGGTTTGGTGGTGTGCTTCCAGGTATCAGATCAATAATATGATCTTCAGGACGAGCAGGTGGTAACTCGCCTGGCAGGCCCTCTGAGAAGCAATCAGCATGAGAGTGGAGAAAATATTGGCATTCTTTATCAAGTTCAGACATATTTTTCCTATCCTCATCACTCAACTCTTTCAAAAAGATTGAGTAAACAAACAGACTGGATTTCATTAACTTTGAAATGGCCGAAGCCGGTACAATAGGGAGCGACTCGCCCTTAAGTTTTATATTGAGTACAATGGTTCTGCCCTTCTCTGTAGTCAATGTCGCTTTCCTTGCCCGGTAGTCGACCATGGCGTTGTTCTTGTGGTACCAGGGAATTCCCAAGAGAACATCACAACCTTCCAAAGGCATTATGTAAAAGTCCTCATGCCCCAAATACACCTGACAATGCAACTGAAGTTTTCCAATGATAGGTGTAATGGCTACGTCCCCACCAGGTGCCGCTAGAACTACCTCTGCAAGTGGTCCCATCCAATCGGGAATGATCTTGAGCCGTGCCGCCAATTCCGGTGAAATGAAGTTGGCTTTGGCTCCTCCATCAAAGAAGATCAGGGCTTCTTGGTCTTTCACTTTGTCCCAAGCTCGGCAAAGTTTTGTACTCTTCTCCACCATGCTGGGATCGGTACCCACGCAATCTGAAACCAGTCCTGTTTTCATCGTGCCTTTTCTTCCACATTCCTCAGCTGCTCTCGAACTCTCATGCCGTTCATCGTCCTTGTCGTTCTGTTCTTTCTGTGCCTTTTTAGGGCACTGCACGGAGATATGTCCAGTTTCCCCGCATCCAAAGCACTTTCCTTCCCTGATGTAGCGAGCCCGTTCTTGACGAGTAAGCTTGGATCGTGCATCTTTCTTTTCTAGGTTTCTCTTTCTCTTTCTACTTTCATTTGTCGATGTCTGTTTGGCTCTTTGTGTCATGATTTCATCGGTGGGGTAGGTCAGACTGCCAGAGTGAATGGCAAAACCCCGTTTTGCATGACTCATCAACTCCTAAATGGAAGTTGACTTCTGTTCCAAGCAGTGATCTCAGATCTCTGTAGGTAGACCCAAGGTAAACCGCTTAATCTGTTCCTTAAACGAGCTCTTCTTAAATGAAGAGGCAGGTAGAAAAGAGCTCCAGAATCTCTCGCAATAAGTGTCCACTGTATCCTTCTTGGTCATCCGAAGATGGTTCCAAGAAGTTCGTATATCACGTTCATGCTCTCGAGTCAACCATGAAGAAAAAAAAGCCTCTTGAATTTCAGCCATTTAACTAGCGCAGTCTTGCTTAATGGAAGTGTTGACCACCAAGTTCGAGGATTCCCCATAAAGTAAGAGGCAGCTCTCCGAATCTTAGAGTGTTTTGAGTAACGCCCTCTCGCAAAAGCTATGTCAAATTGCTGTACAAAAGACAAAGCCTTCGAAGCATCTCTATAACCAGAAAAAGTGTCAAATTTAATTGACTGTCCACCTTCCTTAAACTCTCGGACTTTCTTGCTTTTGTCTTCCAGAAAGTCATACTCGTTGGCTTTATAAAAATTCTTCTTCTTTGCATAAAAGTTGTTGTGTCAGACTCTGAACTGTCTGTAGACGAGTCCTCTGTAGAATTGTCACTCACGTGGCGAGATTTAGACTTCTTTGCCTTTCTCTTGCCCTTTTTGAAGCGTTGCTTTTTGCTTCAGTTTTTGCCTTTTCAGTCTTCTTCGCTCGAGTCCGATGAGCTAGAAGAACTGACAAAAGAAGAAGAAGAAGAAGAAGAACTGGGTACTCCTTCAAATCAAACACGCTTCTTCTGCTTTCTTGCTTTTTCAAAAGTAGGCTGACGACCCAAATAAGTCGAGAAGTCAACGCCTTTCTTCTACTTTTTTCCGTTCTTTTTAGCTTTGTTCTGCGCGTCAAAAAGCTGAGCAATTCGTGCATCAACCACCTCTTCTAATTCTTTCTATGTACACTTCTTGGGATTAGGAGGTTTCTTGAGAGCGGGTTTTTTGGGTGGTTCTGTGGTTTTCTGCCACTGCGTGTGCACTTCCTCCAAAGAGGTCTTGGTCATATATTTTGCCATTTTTGGATCCTTGGCAAGATTAAGTATCATCTTTGCATTGCCGACCAATCGTTGGCGCTCCATCTCTCGAAGCTCCACCTGAGTAGGCCGAGGTGGGCCATACTCCTTGCCTGAATCTTCGTTGTGATCCCTTCCCGCATCTCCAGATGCAGAGGGAGACGACTGATCCTTGCCTGAAGCCATAGGTGCCGTGGAAAAAAAATTGGGATCGGATTTCTTATAGAAGAGAAATCGGTCATGCTTTGAGACCACTGTAATAGACTTGGACACTCCAAGTCAAGAATCTACCGCGACATCACCAAATAACCACTTCAAAACAGTTCATAGTTCACAATTTATTCGACACTGGTCCAATGGAGTTTCGTGCCTAGAGATATTGGCCCCAAAGACTAGCACTCCTTTCGTTATTTCTTTTTGTATTAATCTGAGTTCAAGGTACAAGAGTGCGGGCATACGCTCACACTCAAGACTCTGCATCCAGATGCTCTCAGTTGTGAGAGGCCCTGCCTGCTTATTTAAAGAGTACAAGGGATCCAAAAGTAGAGCCCGAAAAGCTGAAAATCAAAAGCTTAAAAATCCAAGAGCTTCCCATAAAAAGCTGCCCCAATAATGGGCTTGTAATTTTAAAGCATCCTTAAAATTTTAGAGCTCTTTCTCTTTCACAAGCTTGCGTAGAAAAAGAAAAGGCTTGTATTGCGTAGACTAAAGCAACCAGCATGCCAAAAGCAGCCCCACGCAACAATCTGCCTTTCCGTACATTTCTGCCATGTGTTAGCGTGAGATGCGCCACAAATCACGGAAGCTGCCACGTCAGCATTTCGGTGCAGTTTTCGGGAGTTTTAGCCACGCCAGTCATTTTCGGGGGTGTGTGTGGGTCTAGCGGGTAGCAGCTAGGAGATTATGTGTGTGTGGCACACCACGTCACCAGTTTGTGACATGGTGTGTTGACCATCATCTCAAGTTCAAGGCTCATTTTTCAAAAAATTGCAGAGAGATTCAACATTTCCAAAATTTTTAGAGTAGCAGCGTGAAGTGGGGTTTGAACCCACAACATCAAGCTTGAAGGCAAGCACTTTAACCAACACACCAAGTTGCTTTAGTTGATGTCCTACTGCTGACAAGCATTATTGAATGCAATATGCTGTCAGCCACGACCAGGAGGTCCCAACTTTAATCAATAGCTCTTGCATCATTTGGCCTTAATGCTCGCCTACGACACCTGCCTTGTGTGCTCAGCTGGCCCTGTGGCCTTGCTCGTCCTCGCTACTCGACTGTTTAGTGCTGCATGCTCATTGCCTATCGATGTGGCTTGTCCTTTAGTACAAGCCTTCAATGTAAGTTTTTGGCAATAAAGAAAAGTTGTTTAAGAATTGAACTAGGTGGCAAGGTGAAATGTTACATCTTGTAAGAATCAAACAAAAGTTGGAAGCCTAAATCTCAATGTATAAGACTATATTGAAAATGAATCATTTTTATTTTGATCTTTTCAAGGACCAGAGGAATTAAAAAAGGGTGATTTAGTGTTTCTTGTGGAAAATTCTACATGGAAGACAAGTGGAGTTGTTCATTCTATTGATCCATTTCAAATATGTGGATTTCAATTTATTAGTAGAGGATGTGTGTCCATACATGAACTTGAGGTCTTTGATTATATATTCTTGATACCATTTGCAACAAGGAATGTGAGAAACATGGGTCAAGTAGTTGGAATCATCAAATGGCCCCTAAATAGCATTATCATGGACAATGACACCATTTCTAGAAAAGAAAAGAAAAATCAAGGAGCCTCATGTTGAACAAGAAGATGGACTTATAAGTAGAAAGAGAAAAGTGTTAAGACTCAACCTATGGGATTATAGTAGATCCATAAAACTTGCTAAAGGCGTTGTATTGCTGGTTCAGCCATAAAGTTGGTCAATGAGACAAATCACTTTTGAGAATGGAGAACCCTTAAGAGACATTGTATTTCTTCTACCATTCATGGCAAATGAAGATGAAAAATGGGGGAAAATGTTGATCTTTTTGAGGATTTAGGTGCTTTCTCATATGAGAATGAAGATTTTGACAATGCTCGTAATAATAGTATATGAGTTGGCAACAATGGCTCTAGACTAACTATCCTTCTTCAAACTAAGAATGATAGAGAACAAGATGCCATGACTAGCGACTATAGTATCAAAGACGGGGCAATAAAGAAAATAAGCTATGTGCATAGAGTTAGGGTTAATTTTTAAAAAAAAAGAATCCTACATTGAGCAAGAGATGCACAATTTTAGACATCCATAAAGTTACAAATATTGATTGTTGTAAGCAAAGATATTGTTAGATTGGAGATAGATCCAAAAATTATGCAAGCAAGGTCATACTTTTGGGAGAGAGCTACTCAAATGGGTGCACATAAATATTAGATTGTATGAGCATGGCCTATAAACATGATCAAGATGCTCATTGGTTTTTCACTCGATGGCATGTGATTTATGGCATAGGGAGATCAACATATTACACATACAAACAAAACTTCCTAGAAGGTGCTCGGAATGCAATTCATGTAAGCATTGGAATAATTAGGAAGTTTATGACACATGTGAAGATGGAAACAACATTATACAAAGGTCAATTGATAATAATTGAGACCAGATGTGACACAAGTTTAAAATGTCTATGCATGGTACTCGCGAGAATAATTAGGAAGTTTATGACACATGTGAAGATGGAAACAACATTATACGAAGGTCAATTGATAATAATTGAGACCAGATGTGACACAAGTCTAAAACGTCTATGCATGGTACTCGCGAGACCCAATAGGTGCTACCATCAATGTACAATAAGTGGATATTCTACGTGAAATAAATGATACATTGGTTTCATTGCAATGCAAGACAATTTCACAACCAAATTTTTCAAGGCTATGGAACAAAATCTTCAAGACAACCTCATTATCAAAATCTTTCACATTTTCTAATTTCAATGCTTACATGTAAATAAAGGCAAAGCTAGAGTCAACTAGGAATCATTAGGAGTGTGCTGAATACTTTGCATAGAGGAGGTCACACATGTTGCAACAAATGAGTTACCAAAAGTTTAACTATTCTTGGAGGAGCCCGTCAATACTGTATCCAAACTAGTTTGTAATGGAAATAGCCTATGAACTTTGAGAATAACGGAATTAAGAGAATTAGAGTGAGCATTTTCATGAGACTACTTTGAGAACATAGAGGGTGAACTTAATTAGTGGTAGAAACGTAGCCATTATACTTAATTAACTTGGCATGAAAAATACTTTTGCAAGAGAGAGAGTTAGAGAACATGAGAACAATTGAGGACCGGATTTATGTGGAACCGGTCCCCCCTCCAATAGCCTTTTGTATTATAGATTCTTCCATCAAAAGACACTTGGTACAATAAAATTCTTGAGAGCTAGTCATGATGACCATTGTTGAAAATTCAGGTTCTTCTGCCAATGTTTTTGCCCAGTGCTTGGACAAAATCAAATTTGTATTCATTTTGGGGGAATCCACCACTAGGAATTTGTCTTTGATTACCTTTGACCGTAGTTTAAGGGAAGCTTCTGCAATCCCTAAACTTGTGACGGCTATTCCATGTGATATAGGAACCTATACCTGAATTTCATACAGTTCTGGCTTACCTAGAAGTAACCACAGCCCATAAGACATGACATTAGTCGTGGCAATGCAATCTATCTCTGCTGTAAAGTTGAATTTCAGTTCCTCATACACATCCAACGAGAATTTAATCTTCTTGTTGGCTGCCAAGTAACTGATGTCCTCTTTGCTTTTGGTACTTGTCTTGGACTTTTGTGCCTTGGAAGCTTTGTCATCCTCTTGTATGTTGAACTTCTTTGTCATTTGACTTGTTGTAGCATGTCCCAAGTGCTTACTATCTTCTACTGTAGCTGCTTGTTGGTGTTCATTGCTCGTTTCTCACTGTGACGCCTTGATTCTTGATTTTAGAAGCTCTCTGTCACTATTTACTTCTTCTAGCACTTGAAAGTCATTCAATGGTGACTTTTCTTCTTGGAAATGTTTTGAAGCTTGTGTAGCAGGATGTTGAGGTTTACTCTCTTCTTCTGATGCAATGGTCGCCGTGGCCTTTGGTTTCCATTGTTCCATGGGTTTTTGTAGAGTCTCTTCTCGAAAATATTCATTCATATCATATATTGCTTGTCCTTGGTAGTCAATCTTGGACTCAGTCATTTCCTGTTCTTCTGTGCATTGTATGTCTTCAATTACATCTTCTTTTAGCTTCTCATACTCTTTGATTTGTTCAATCACCAATGAAGAGTCCACAGTAGAGAATTTATTTGGTAGACGTTCAGCTTCATCCATTGATTCTATTTGCATGTCTTCCACTTGTGACATGGCACTAAGAATTTTTGTTACCTCTGCCACCTCTTCTTGCCTTGGCTCACTATCGTCAGAATCTTGGCTTCTTTTGATCTCGAACCTTGAACTACGAGCTTCATCTTCATCACCTTGTGGATGCTCTGACTTGTCCTCAATGAGGTTCCTTAAACGATCTTGAATCAGCTGATTCAATTGATCTTTTTTGAAAGCCTGATTCTCTATGATAATGTCGTTGACACCCTTGACTTCAAGCAACTGTGTCTTGAGCCTATCTTTTGTGCTCTGCGACAAGATCTGCTTCTTTTCCGAAGATCTTGTTGGGGATTCTTTCTTCCTTTCCCTTGTTGTCACTGTCTGAACTTTGCTTTTGGCTTGTTGCTTCTTCTTTTCCATGTATAGATTTGTTGGGTAGTCCTTCACTAAATGACCAATGGCACATTGGTTGCAATATGTTGTTATCTCAACATGTGCACCCTTTGGACCAGGTAGCTCTCCATAATACTGCTGATAATGTTTTCCTGTGGTATCTAGATACAGATATGACCTCTTCTTTGCATGCATGAACCTGTAGATTACGACTGACTTAGGTGTATCCACTGGATTTGTCTCTTTATCCTTCATCGTCTTGTCCTTGAGAAGCTGAAAATAGCTTCCATTATTGCTTGCATACAAGATCAGATCACTATCGATGCTTTCTAGCAGTTGTAATGCTAATTCTTCCATCAGTATATGGTCTTTGACGTGGGGCTTCTGCATAGCCTTAGGGCTATGTTTCCGAGTTGATTTTGGCGATTTCTGCACCGAGGGTGAAGATTGAACCAAATCTTTTTTTTCCGTTTCCCTTGATGGTGCTTTTGGACAGGGTCCAAGTATGTGACTTACAGGTTGCCCACAATTGCTAAACTCATCCATATTTTTCACAATGGCTATTCAATAGTGCCTATCGTATTTGTCGAGCACAATGACATCTTGACCTGACCTTTTATATTGGGAATTGTGAATTTCCAGTGGTATCTCCTCCGGCTCGGCATCTTCCATTGCTTCTTGAAATTCCACTTGGACTCCTGAAAAGGACACTGCTTCTTGTAAAATTGGACTTCTTAATCCCGCTCTTGAAGATATAGGGTCTCTTTGTTGAGTTTGAACTCCCACCATCCGAGAGGGTTTCATATCTGATGTTGGCATCTGTTTAATGCCTGATGATATGACTTCTTGTGCTTTGTTAAGTAGCTCTTGAGACCAAGCTAGTTCTTTTTGAAGTTGGGCTATCTTCATAGCTGGTATCTCTTGTGCTGGTGCACTGCACAAGACTTGTGTTGTGTCTTTCCATGTTGTGCCTTGTGTTGTGCCACCCATTTGTGCAGTGACAGTTGTAGTTGTTAACTCTTCCAAGTGCGTAGTTAGAGGTAAACCCATGACGAGATGGTATACATTACCACCTTTAGACATGTAGTCTTCTCCTCTTGAGCCAAACGCTTCTGCTATAAAGTAATGATTGTTTTCTACAGGAACTTCATGACTTGTGACAGCCCTGTAGTATCGATCGTCTTCATCTCCATAGAGGGTACCAAATTTCTGTTTTCTATCTTGTGCTTTGTATAGAAAAATACTTGGAGGATATGTGTAGATATCTGTAAGTTGATCCTTGTACAACATTTCTATCTCATTGTCGATGTATTTTCCGTGCCTTATGTAAATTGATCCCAGACAATCTTCCATGAAATTTGGATGTGGGTGTAGTACATTCTTCGCTGTTTCAACTTCCACATATTGAGATGTTCGAGTTTCCTCTGTATCTTTCTTTGTCTTGATGTACAAATTCTGATTGACGTCCTCATAGCATGGCAGTCCTTTGTAGTATCAAATCAGATAGATCCGAATTTGCCCTCTTGTAATTTCTGTGGATGTACCTGAAGCTTCTTCCTGGCTAGTTTGATTCCTTTGAGACGCGATTGCTTTCGTCTTGACTCCCTTGTTGTACATGTTCAGTGATAGATCTAATTGCTTGCCTCAATGCAAATAACAATTATTAGCACCCTTGTGTCGGTCTTTTTCGCTTGAGGTTCTTCAGCTTTTGTGGATGTCTTAATCTCTGAGTTTTCTGAATTGGGCTTTGCTTGCACTTCTTAGTTCCCTTGCTTGGCAAGACTGATACTGTCTTGTGTGGATGCTTGCTTTTCCTAGAGCTTTTTAGTAGGCCTCGATCTAGTGGAAGCACTGTGATAAGTTATGCAACTTACCACTATACTACAACGACTGCTCCCTTTGTAGCGATTCTTGAGTCGAGCTAACCTGTGTTCACTTTAGCACACAATCTACAAAATTCTATTTAGATGGCAAACTTTTTCACAATGAATGCAGAAATCCTTGATGTACCTTTTGTTGAGATGTCGAGCTCTACATCTTGAGCTGGCATCCACTACGGGTCTTGGCCGCTTACGACATTTACTCACTGGCGCGTTAGGTGACCGACACGGAGGATCTCTGCCAGTGATTCTACAACTGGACTACACATATAGTGCCAGCCTAGTACGCTTCTAGCGAGTTCACACTTAGTGACCGCATGTACATATGTGCTACTTTTCAGCTTTAGCACTTAGTCATTTTGTACTCTCTTTTCTGTAAAGAAGAAGAAGAAGCTTTCCATCTCTGTGTGCTTTGTGCTTGTCTTGTGTAGCTCTCTTGCATCCTCATTATTTACATGGTATCAGAGCCTGGTGTAGGCAAGAGAGGCTAAGAGAGCAAGAGCATCACAATCCCTTCGTTTTTCGCACAAGTTTCTGAACAGGTCTCCAAAGTGCAGTATACAGAGATTTACTGTACAAGTACAGTGGTTGTATGTACGCTTGATTGTGGACACTCGTTGAGTGTAGAAAGCGTTACAGGTACCACGATAGCAGGTTCAGCAGATTTGCAGGTTTTTGCAGATTGCAGCTATTTTGTCTTAGTGCTTCAAGATGTCTGACGGTTTCAGTCAGATTGTTACTGAGAAGCTTGAGAAAAATAACTACCCTGCATGGAAGTTCATATTAACAAATTTCCTAAAAGGAAAGGTTATTGGAACTATGTAGAAGGAGACATAGAAAAGGAACCAGAGATTCCTGAGGCAAATGCTACAGCAGAACAAAGGAAAGCTTTGAGGGACTGGCAACAAGGCCAGAGCAAAGTGATGTATTGGCTTTCTATGAGCATCACAGATGGCATGATGGGCTATCTACAGGATGCTGAAACCCCCGCCATTGCATGGAGAAACTTAGGCAGAGTGTTCGAGGTGAACACCAAGGCCAGGAAGCTTCAACTAAAGTCGGAGCTAAATCAGGTTAAGAGGAACAACCTCTCAATCAATGATTATGCCTTGAAAATCAAGAGTATCATTGAGGCTCTTGGATCTATTAAAGTCTCAGTGGAAGACGATGACATTGTCCGTGCATGCTTGGATGGTCTAGAAGATGAGTATGTACATTTTAGGTCTTCCATGAATACAAGAGACGACATCCCCGTGTTCCAAGATTTGATTTCTATGCTTATTCTTGAGGAGAAGAACCTTGACACATCTTCTTCTCATGGCAGAAATAATTCTGAATAGGCCTTCTATTTTAACTCCAACAGAGGTAGAGGTAGAGGTCGTGGTCGAGGCCCAAGGGGTTTCAGGGGCCAATTTCTGGAAGATCAATCAAATCAAAACAATACAAGTGGCAGGGGAAACCAGTCTCAAGGCAGGGGGAGTCAAAGAGGTCGTAGTGCAGGATCAAGCAGGCAGCAACATACTCCAGATAGCAGAGAATGTTGGACTTGTGGTGAAAGAGGTCACATGTCACGTGACTGTCCAAAGGGAAAAGCATGTGGAAAGAGAGAACAGGGCAACTATGCATCTACTAGCAGAGATGTAGATGACAGCAAAAACGAGCGCATGTTTGTTATGCAGCATGTAATGAATACAATGACTGCAGATAATTCCACCCAAGATGATGTTTGGTATGTGGATTCAGGTGCCTCTAATCACATGACGTCTCATGGAGAGTGGTTTAGAGATATGCGCAAACCAGATGTGTCAGGCTATGTGCAGATAGGAGATGACACAGCTCACCCCATTGCTCATGTAGGGGACATACCTCTAAATACGAAGAGTGGGAAATCAAAGTACTTAGCAGATGTACTTCATGTCCCAAACATTACAAAGAATCTTGTTTCTATTGGACAAATGGTTGAGCAGGGTTTGCAGGTTCGCTTCAATCCAAATGGCTGTTATGTAGAATATTTCCAGAATGGCTGTAAGCTAATCACAGAGGGCAAATGTGTGGGCAGAATGTTTACGCTGAATGTAGACATGCCTAAGGTAAAAGCTGCATTATTTGCACAGGGCACAGGTGTTGTGGCTGATGTTGACATTTGGCACAAACCCATTGGCCATGTCAATGAGCAGAGATTGCGCAGCATGCAATCAAAACAGATTGTAAAAGGTTTGCCCGAATTCAAGGTGGATGGTATGCATAAAGTGTGTGTAGCATGCCAGTTTGGAAAACAGTCAAAGGTCTCATTTCCACATGAGCGCAATGTATGTAAAAAGCCACTTGAGGTGGTGCACACAGATGTTTGGGGTCCAACCGATACTACAAGTATACATGGTTGCAGGTATTATGTCTCTTTCATTGATGACCATACAAGGAAAGTATGGGTCTACTTCATGCGTAACAAAAGTGAAGTGTTTGGTCACTTTCAAGACTTCAAAGTCATGATTGAGAAGGAGACAGATATGCAAATCAAGACATTAAGGTCAGATGGAGGGGGAGAGTACTTCTCCAATTATTTTTCAGATTTTCTGCGAATGCATGGTATACGCAGGCAGTTTACATGCAGATATACTCCACAACAAAATGGGGTCGCAGAAAGGAAAAACAGGCACATTGCAAAGGTTGCATGTGCATTGATGAATGAGAAGAACATGCCTCATCATTTTTGGGCTGAAGCTGTAAATACAGTTGTGTACATTATGAACAGGATACCTACAGCTGCGGTGCATGATGTAACGCCTGAGGAAAAGTTTACAGGTACAAAGCATGATTTGGCACACTTGAAAGTTTTTGGCTGCATAGCTTACATGCATGTACCAGATGATTTGCGTAGGAAACTGGATCCTAAAGCAGAGAAATGTATTCTTGTGGGATATTCCCTTGAACAAAAGGGGTACAGGTGCTACAATCCTACTACACGAGAATTATGAGTGAGCAGAGATGTAGTCTTTGATGAGATGAGCAGCTGGTACAGTAATGCACATGGCACTATTGGGGCTGATGAAAAAGATGATGTGGTTGTACAAAATGTGAGGCCACAGTCACAGGTTTTGAGTGGACCACAAGAGTCCTCTTCTCGTGCTCTGTTGAGAAGCCATGGAATGGTAGACTACGTACGCAGGTTACTCCACCAGCAGGTACAGGGAATGTATCACGAAAAGGAAAGGAAAAGGTTGATGAACCTCCCTTTATGGCTGATGCATCATCAGGTTTTTCACATGTAGACATGGATTCAGATGGTTCTGAACAAAGTCTTGATGATGAATTTGGAATTCCGGCTGTCAGGACACCTGGTGTAAGGAAAGTACAAGAAGATGCTAGAGGGCAAAGGAGTGACCCAGGACCGCGCAGATCTAATAGAGTCAGAAATCCAAATCAGAAATTGACTTATGATGGGTATCTAGCGCATCACCAAGCCTACATGGCTAAGGTGATACAGGATGTGGAGCCCACATGTTTTGAGGATGCAGTTGGAAATGTGCATTGGGATGATGCAATGAATGAAGAGATGGCTGCATTGGAAGCAAACGACACATGGGAGTTGGTGCCATTGCCAAGTGGCAAGAAAGCTATTGGCTGTAAATGGGTGTATAAAACCAACCATAAGGCTGATGGTAACATTGAGCGTCACAAGGCAAGGCTGGTCGCAAAGGGTTATGCACAGATGTTGAGGGCGAGCTTTTTGAAATGGGGCCTCTAAACCCAAACCAATGGGCCTACCCTCACAAAATGTTCGTAAAGAGGTACGCACACTACTTGGGGCACCACCTTCTTTTGGGAGTGGAGAAGGAAACCAATCAAAATGACACTTGCACTCACCCACTCAAGCAAACACACTTTGAAAACCCCCTTACTCTATATACACTTTGGACACTTGAACACCATCAACGATTATGCAACCCAATGCCGTGCATCAAAATGAAATATGCAATTTGTGGAATAGCATTCACCTTCTCCCCATAAGAATACCCATAATACATCCAAACTCTTCCTCTCTCAAGCACTCATAAAAAAAAATCATGCACACAAGACTTGCCTCTCAAACACACAAGAGAATCACTTACATCAAACTAACACACTTTGCATAGAGAGCTCATCTCCATCTATGCAATGCCGTGACACAAATAAAATCACCATGAGAGGTAACCACATGTATATGTAATGAAGAAAAAGAGATTTGGAGTGAGAAATTTCTTTAGACCAATTGAATAAGTGTGGAGAAACAAACCAATGGTAAATTGAGAATAGAACACTTACTTGATTTCTCGCACACCTTTTAAGGGGAGGACCGACTCTTGCTAACCATCACGAATTGCGACACTTGAAAGTTTTCAAGATGATTTCATGATCATTAACATAACCATGAGAGAGATCATGATGTATTTACAAGTTATTGAGGTGCTACAAATGATTTATTGGGTTGATGGAGTAAGAGATTGTAGAATGGAAAGAGTGGAGAATAGAGTTGCACTTCCTCCAAAGAGGAAGGTTAGGAGGGAGGATGTGAAAGAGGGAGAGTTGGGGTTTTCTCTACTATTGATCAAGAAACAACATGAAGTTGAAAATATAGGTGTGTGTGTCCTTGAGTCTCTCCAAGGGGGGCTATTTATAGTTGTGTAGGAGTGGGATTATGCTACACTTAATTAGAGTAAGTGATTAGACCTAATTAAGTGTCCTTTGACCACTCATTGAATATTGGACATAAAAGGGACTATTTATTCACCAAAAATATCATTTTAGACCGTGAAGACTCCATAGGGGTGCATAATGTAGGTGGGCCCCACCATGAGGCCCTACGGGTGGCTCCTGCGGGGTATCTCAACTTGTCTGTCTTGGCATTTAGAAAGCATCTTTAGGTTGGTCCCATCACATGCAAGTGACCTTGAACACTCATTGCTTTTCTAGAAGATGAGTAGGGGAAAAATAAGATCTCACCCTCTTGATTTACTTGATTTACAGTTCCCTTTTGCTGCGAATCTGTCAGATTTACACTATTTTGACCATAACTTTTTACCTGTAGCTCGGAATGACATGCTTCAAAAGGCAAAATTGACCTTCTCAACATGTTTGATATGAATTTGGACTATTCTTCACGCCCATACACCAAGGAATTCGTTTTGGAAGGTCCACACTAGGCTAGGGAACCTTTTGCTTCAAAGTCTTCTTGTATGGGCCCTTTGCTTGTATGCATCCAAGGGGAATCATGCTTTTTCAAAAGGCTATGATGCTTAAACAAATGGAGAGGGCCCAATATTATTTGCTTGTGAAAAGAATATACAATTGGAGTCTTTTTGAAAGGAGAGAAACTATATGTATATTCTTAAGAGATATTGGGCCACCTATGTAGGGGACATAGAAGACTTGTAGAGAGGGACCATAATCTTTGGTAAAGACAAGTGGAGAGTTGATTTCCATGGGAATTTATCTATATGGAGTGGAAGATGGATATATTATTTTTCCTACTACTAATTCACAAGAGGTAAGAAAGTTTGGGGGTATATAGTTGGTTATTGTATGCTTACTTTTATTTACAAAGCAAAAAGAAAAGGGTGGTAATATAAATATATGACTAAGGTGACATTCTTGGGAAGAGTACAATGTATGTGTCGCCACAAAGGTTAAACGAAGAGAGGGAATTTACTCTAGATAACTTAATAGCGTAGAAAAATATATACACATATGAGGAAGAGGACGTTGAGTAGGTTGAGAAATGTTGCAAAAAGATGGTTACCATTTTATGCCACTCAACATATGGCATAGACTATGAGGAGACCTTTGCTCTAGTAGCAAAGATGACGACTGTGAGAGCTGTCATAGCAGTGGCTGCATCTAGAGGATGGATTATGCATCAAATGGATGTAAAGAATGCCTTCTTGAATGGTGAGTTGCAAGAGGAAGTGTATATGGATCAGCCACCTGGTTATGTCGATCCAAGTTACCCAGATTATGTATGCAGACTTCTCAAAGCTTTGTATGGTTTGAAGCAGGGCTCTAGAGCATGGTATGACAGGATTGCCAAGTATCTTGTCAGTATTGGTTTTAGGAGAGCTCATGCTGATCATTCACTCTATGTACGTGAGAGTGATGTGGGGATTGTGGTCATTACCAATATGTAGATGACATTATTATTGTTGGTGACAATGCTATGGAGATTGACCATGTGAAGGGTCTTCTCAAACAGGAGTTTGAAATGAAAGATTTAGGCGAGTTGCGCTACTTTCTTGGCATTGAGGTGATCAGGACTCCAGAGGGTGTATGGCTATCACAGAGACAGTATGCTTTGGCCATGTTGTCAAAGTATGGTATGGCTGATTGTAAGCCAATTTCTATTCCCTTGGATGTGAATGCAAAGCTGAGTGCAGAGAAGGGTGATGTTGTTGAGGATGTCAACATGTACAGGAAGATTGTGGGTAGTCTATTCTACTTGACTATCACGAGGCCAGACTTGAGCTACACAGTAGGCTTGGAGAGTCAGTTCATGCAGCTTCTGAGGAAGCCACATTTGGATGGAGTACGACGCACACTTAGGTATGTGCAAGGTACTCTTGACTACGCATTGTTCTATGCAGTAGATGCACCATTAGCATTGTATGGGTATACAGATGCAGATTGGGCAGGTAGCATTGTTGATAGGAGATCTACGAGTGGCTTCATGTTCTCTTTTGGGAGTGCTTCTGTTACTTGGAGCAGCAAAAAGCAGTCTACGGTTGCTTTATCGAGCATAGAGGCCGAGTACAGAGGCGCAGCAGTTGCGGCGTGCGAGGTAGCTTGGCTACGCACATTACTTGAGGACTTGGGAGTGCAGGTGGACCAGCAGATCTTCATCCATTGTGACAACCTCAGCAGCATGCAGTTGGCTAGGAACCCACTGTTCCATGCCACGACCAAGCACATAGAGGTCCATTACCACTACGTTCGAGAGCGAGTGTTGGCGGGCGACATCGACTTGGTCTACGTCAGCACAGAGGAGCAAATAGCGGATATCTTTACCAAGGCCCTTGGAGCTGAGAAGCTTCGATATTTTCGGACTATGCTTGGACTCTGCGACATGCAGAGCTCGAGGGGGATTGTTGAGATGTCGAGCTCTACATCTTGAGCTGGCATCCACTACGGGTCTTGGCCGCTTACGACATTTACTCACTGGCGCGTTAGGTGACCGACACGGAGGATCTCTGCTAGTGATTCTACAGCTGGACTACACATATAGTGCCAGCCTAGTACGCTTCTAGCGAGTTCACACTTAGTGACCGCATGTACATATGTGCTACTTTTCAGCTTTAGCACTTAGTCATTTTGTACTCTCTTTTCTGTAAAGAAGAAGAAGAAGCTTTCCATCTCTGTGTGCTTTGTGCTTGTCTTGTGTAGCTCTCTTGCATCCTCATTCTTTACACCTTTGACGGCCACACTTGTTCCTTGAGCACCTTCTAGCGGGTGACCAATGGTTTTCCCAAAAGATAATTTCAATCTGCTAACTTAGCAGTCTTCAAAACCGTGACCGTTTTCTCACAATTCTTTCGAATTGTCTGTTTTAGACACCCCTGACTTCCGGATGCATTTTGAGGCCTTAGATGACGTTTTTTCCAAAGTTGAACTAAATGGTTGCCGTAGAGTCGCTCTCAGGCTACGTTTTCATATAAAAACTTTTCCGATCCGATACCGTTTGTGAAAGTTATGGCCAAAACAGTGAAATGCAATTTAGAATGGTCAAAATGAAAAGAAGATTTGGGATCTCTGTGACACTGTGAACACTCCTGTATGGTCAAAATTTTAGCTGGAACCTAAAACTAGCCTAGAGACATCCTACGCGTAGTATGTCTATATGCTCAGAATTTAACAAAATTTGGTCCAGATACTCCCCTTAAGTCCAGCAACACAATGGTATGCTCAGAATTTAATTTGGACCTAAAAATGACCTTGAGACATCCTACGCGTAGGATGTCTTTTTGCTCAGAATGACTTGAAATTTTCACCCCAGCTTCTCCTTGATGTGCTGATCACAGTGGTGTGCTCATAGGTTGGTTTGGAGTCCTAAATCAAGCTGGAGACATCCTACGCGTAGGATGTCTTTTTTCTCTGTTTCAGCTCAAACTTGCACTGTAGCTTCCCCTTGATGTGCCTAACTCACAGCTATTTTTACTTTTTGATTCTGACACCTATAGGTTGGTCAAATGATCCAGGATCTGCTCCAGAAGCTTGATGTCTGTTCTAATGAAATTCCAAGTCAAATCAGCTCCAAATTGGACCAAATTTGACTAGGATGCTTGCCTAAGGCTATACAACACCCTGCTATGTCCACAGTTTGAATTTGGCCTCTAAATCATGCCTTAGACATCCTACGCGTATTGAACCAAATTTGAACCACAGACTCTCCTTAAGGTGTTGATCACTGTGGTATGCTCAAAATTAAGTTTGGAGTGCAAAATCACACATATGACATCCTACGCGTAGGATGTTTTTTTGGCCTGTTTGACCCCAGACTTGACCCAAAGCTTCCCCTTGATGTCAGCAACCCAGTGGTATGCTTAGAATTTGGTTTGGATTTCAAAAGTCCCAAATTCTAGCTGTTCTTGCCTTTTTTTCAGTCAGAAGTGCTAAAGTCCGCTTTGAACCCAATTTTCTCACCCAAATGAGGTGAAACCCCTTTCAGTCACTCAATATATCATTCAAGACATGTTCATGTATGGTTTTGGTCTTGGAATAATGCCTTGGCACAATTTGGGTAGGATGTCTGGCAATTTCAGTCTATCTGGCCTTATCCTATCAAGATATGGTCAAGTTCCCCCTTCCAGGTGAAAATAGGGTAAAACCTACCTTCTGAACACAATGGTCAGCTCAAAATTTCAAAATTTCCACCAGATCACCCTGTAGACATAGGATGTCTTTTTTTCTCAGAATGGACTTCTGTTTCTACCCAAGGTGCTTCTTGATGCATATAACAAGAATATGTGATCACAACAAATTTTGGATGTCAAAATTGCTCAGAATCACCACTTTTGGGAAAATATTTCTCTGAAAGAGTAACATCCCCTTAACTCTCAGTCTATATGTCCAAATGACATGAGCTTTGGTGTGTGTGTGTCCAACACAACATGCAGAATATGGGTATGATTCCAAAACTTGATTTTTGCTTCCAGAATCACTCTCTAGACATCCTACGCGTAGTATGTCTACTGATGAAATTTGTGGCAGAATTCATCCACATGCATCCCCAAGTCTTGAGCACTACTTTTCAAGCATTCCTACCAATTTTTATGCAAAATTGTGCTCAGAATCTTAAGTTTCTTGTTTTCGCATTTTTGACACTCCGTCTTTGGTCTTTTGGGTGTCAAGAGTTGGTCAAAACTTTAGTTTCAATGTATACTTAGGGTAAACCCCCCTTTCTGAACACACTGGTAACCTCAGTTTTCCCAAATTCCCTGCCAAAAGTGCCCTGGAGACATCCTACGCGTAGGATGTCTACTGTCTTAAAATGCAATTTTTTTCTGGCAGTAGTATTCCCTATTCTCTCTAGAGCTCTCAGCAATAATCACAGAAACTTTTGGACTTCAAATCAGCTTCCAAACCCAATTTACCGTCTTTCCTACTTAGCGTTTCCCACTTCTCTGATGAGCCTAACAGCAAATAAGACATGCATAAATTACTCTAGATCAGCAATCAAGATATCCTACTTACCCTACTCCTACTCATCAATGTAAGATGGTGATTTTGATGTCTTGGTTGCTTCCTGGCCTCACACGGACTCTCAAGTCAACCTACCACCACATCTACCACTCCAACTCCTACTCTCTACACCACAACCAACTACTACCTAATACTACCTAAGACGAAGGATCTAGGCCAGACACACGCTCCATAGACTCCCTCTAAGACCAAAAGAGTCCACCACTCTCCGATCCTATCTAAAAGAATGAATATACTCTAGCAAGCCAGAGGGACCTCTATCCTCAAGGACTAGTCTCGGTCACCTACTTAGGGCCCTCGTCCCCGGCAGCGGCGCCAATGTTGGACGGGTACGCCGCGACGGACGTCAGCATAGCGAGAACTCACCTAACATATAATGTCAACTGAGGACGAATCTCGGCCCGCATGCGCGTGGAAGCAAGCAAAGGGTGTCAACCTCTACTCGACCGACTAATGACTACTTCCTACAGAGATATCAACTCTACATGCCATCGGTTTTGTAAATGTGAGAGTCTCCTATGATGCTACCGCAAGCCAAATGTCCATTAGACATTCTCGAAACGTTACGAAACTTGAGGGATATCCTATCAACATCAGTAGGCCACTCTCCCTAAGGTCCGTGACCAAAAAAACCTACCCAATATCCTCCATGCAGAAAACGCGTAGGATGTTTGGCCGGTTTTTGCAGGTTGATGTTTCCGAAAACTAAAGTGCCTAATGTGTAGCTCTACTCGCTCTGATCGCGTGGATATGCTGAAATGCAAAAACAGACAACAATTACTCATCGAAACTCCAAAAGTAGCTTGCGGGTGAATGTGCCAAAACACAGACGAACGCGCGTGATGTAAGCATCAACGCATATCTCTCCTCGTGGGCAACACACTGCTGCTCTCCGTTTGTGATTCCGACCACCGTAGCTCCTGTAGCACACACACACACACTCTCTCTCACTCTCTTGCAGTCTCCCAACGACACAGAAGATCAGATTTATTAGAAATCTCCTTTACAAAGATTTAGGTTTTGGCTTATATACTAAGCCTTAGAAAACCTAATGTCCGACCAAAATGACATGATTTGTCCCTAGGCTTCTATAGAGCTTAATTACAACACTGTGAGCTGGCTTTGCTCATCCAATAAGCATCTCTGGCCAAAATACAATTGCCGACTTAAAATATGAAGTTCCCGTAAACATTACAAAAGTGGCCGTAATGGCTCAAAATAATAATAACAGGATATTCGATGATGTCCATGAGCTTGTATCTTCACATTACAGCATCCATCTTCGTCTTCATCACTTCATCAGCATCTTTATTTGGAATCTTTGAGGAATCTTCATGGAATCTTTGTGGAAGCGTTGTTGAAAGGTTGACCTTTCAACAAACACTGAGGCTCAGGAGGAGCATAGTCAGGCTCATGAGGCGCAAGACTCACAGCACTCCAGTCATTCTCGACGCCGCCGGGCAGAACGAGAAGCACGGAAGGCCAAGAGTTCTCGGTCCCGGCAGAGAGATGAGGATACCAAGGGAAGTAAAGGTAGTCACAGTACATCTGGTGAAGCGGTCTGGGGCGGGCAACAAGAAGAGCAACCTCTAGACACCCTTCAAGGCTCCCGTGCTGCTCAATGGGGCTGGGGCACAACACAACACAAACCAAAACAACAAACCCCCAGCGAAATCCCAACTACACAAGGGGCACCACCTAGTTTAAGAGCGAACTAGGACGCAAAAGAGGAGAATCGTTAGAGCAACCCACAAACAAGCAAGGAATTTACACTAACCCTAACACCAATGGAATACTCTCATACACTAAAACACGGAAGAGAGAGAGAGAGAGAGAGAGAGAGAGAGAGAGAGATGGTGCTCGGGCTGCTTTGAAGTGTATCGTTAATCATCAAGCAAACATAAATATATATATGTAAGAAAGAGAGAGAAGGGGGAAGGGGGAGCTTGTTGCACTAATGCCTTCTTACAAATCTGTCATGACCAATCAAAGTGAGATTAGTATTTGTTCAACATAGCTTGAGTAAATTACACCACAACACATCACAAGAAAAAAGCCACCCCAATCACTGTCTTAAGGCCAGGGGAGTCCTCTCCACCCTGTCGCCCTCTTACAGCATGTGGGATTTATGGCTAAATTGATAACAATACCCGGAGACAAGCTATCAAGAACTTAAATAAAACACCAAGACACTTACACATCATTATTGTCCATGACTTCACGTTGGAAGGGAGACAAGGTATCCATGCTTAGTCCAAATTCACCCTCTTTGATTCAGCAAATGTTGGGCTTACTCTAGTAGGAGAAATGATAGATTTCCTACTCTCAATTTAATGATCACTCTCTCTTACAATGGCATAGAGTTCCCTTGCTAATCACCCCTAATACAACACATACATATGCCTAATGCCAATGAGATTCCACTCAAGAGCTTCTTCTCAAGAGGTTGAGCTTGGCTTCTCAAGCTATAGCATAGTGCTCTTTCTTCTCCCCCCTTTTTGTGCTAGCTACACCCTCCTTTTATAGCAATTTTGAAGGTTAGGGTTACTCCTCTAACCATGGTTGGGTTAGATTTTCAGCAATTTATCTAATTTCTTTTGCTTGGAATTATCAAGAAGTTGGTGGGGAAAGAGAGAGGAGAGAAATGGAGGTGATAGGACTTTTCATAGTGGGTTAGTGTTAGTAGAGTTAGTATTAATTTACAAATGGAATTGGATATTTACAATGGGCGTATCCATGTAGGATACAAATAAGGAAGAAAAACTCTTAAGAGGTAAGAAAAGGTGGATTTCTTACAAGGTTGATGCTCCAAGTGTCTTGAGTAGGGCCAATTTTGACGCTTGTTGACGGTCCACTAGCTTTGACGGTACATTTTTTCTCCACTCTTGACCTTCCTTGAGAGACAAGGTAATTGAAGTTGAGTAATCAACCACCATGATGCTGTCTTTTAAGAGAAGAGGCTGAATTTTGTGGTTTTTTTTTATAGATATGGGTAATTTGGAGGCGGAAAAATGAGACTAGGTGGTCAATTTTGGAATGGAATTGTGTGTGGGAGGTATGAGTTCACCATGGTTTCTCTTATTCTCCAAGGTTGAGGAGAAGGTGAGTAGGGTGCAGAGAGGAGTGGTGAGAGAGGTGGGGATGATGAGTGGAGAAGTGTGTGTGAAAGAGGAAAATGATAAAGTGGAAGAGAGAGTGTGGCTGCATAGCATGGGAAAACTGGGGTCCACTAATAAAATCATAGCTCACAGCTCGTAGCTCAAAAAAATATGAAAAAATTTGAGGCAAAAGTTCAGCCCACGAGCTACAACTTTTATTTGTATCACCTTTTCAAATTAGGAGAGCAAGTGAACTTTAAAAATTCAGAAAAACCGACCGTTTTTTTCCACTGCACAAGGTCCTTGTGGGGTCCTTCTTTGGATGATTCTTTTGAATACCTCCAAGAGTGAGCCCTCCATAGTGCATGTATGCATGCCACCTACCCTTGACCTTATTTGGTAGGTCTATAATTGAAGATATTGTTGAGATCATGATATAAGTGAATAGTACAACTAAGAAAATCAAATATTGAGGGGTCTAAAAATATGTACATGTTAAATATAAATAATATAAGTGGAAAAAATATAAAGGGGTCAAAAGAAATCTCTCTCACTATGAGGCTACCATAAAAAGATAAATATTTTTGGTGTTCTAATTTTTTAGAAAAAAAAAACAAAATAGATGTAGGAAGGGAAAAATCACAATAGTGAAAAAATATACACATAAATAAAACTAGTTTTTTTGGATTTTTGTTGGGGTGGAGTTACACCAAATATAAGAGAAGCTTACATGAAAATATTTCTATATGGAATAAAGAGTATGAAAAATGGTAAGAAAAATTGTGGTAATGGTGAGGAAATGTACAGAGCATAAATAACATACACCTAGGTAAAAATATTTAAATAAATACCAAAATAATTATGAAAAAATCTTTTATTTAGGCCCTATATACAAAGAAATATTTACATACGCATGGGCCATAATATACTTATATTTTTTATATTTTATATTTTTTTGGCTCAACTAGCCCAATGACTAGCTAATTGAGAGTTTTTTATTTCAGTAAGGAGATATGGGAAAAGTCCCCTAACTCACACGCACCTGTATACAGTGAAAGGGTGAGGGTAACCACAGTGTTTGAGTGATTTGATAGGGTGAGATAACTCACTATGGCAATTACAGAGAGCCGAAAAAACGGCTATCATTAGCCCTCCCCCAGGATGATGGTATATTCATGTACCATAATAAACAATCTTTTCCAAAGAGAGTGCTTCAGAGTCCGTGACAAGATCTTCATTGTTTGGCCCCTTGGAAGTTTGGTTTGTGTTACACTCATGCTTCATGGAACAATACTTACATGGGATAGTTGCCTTTTGCTCTGGTAGATCCTTTGGTAGAAGGCGACTCAAGTAAGGCTTCAAGTGATAGCCGTTTACCTTCCTGGAGTGCTCTTTCCCATTCAAGTCCATAAGTTGATAGTAACATGAATTGAAAGCCTTCTTGACTATGTATGGCCCCTGCCATCTTGTTTCAAATTTGGCATCAAAACGATTATCGAGTCGATTGTCATACCTTAGCACAAGATCTCTTTCATTGATGCCTTTGTCCTTCAGTTTCTTGTCAAGCTTCTCCTTTGTCTGTGTGGCTTTCCTCTTATAGCACTCGTATGCTGCTTCTCTTTTCCACTCAAGCTCAGCTAAGGTAAGAAGTCGATCCATCCATGCTTCTTGATCATCTTGTGCTGATTTGCCATGAAGTCGCATTGTTGGAATGTTTAGTTCAATTGGTTGTAAAGCCTCTTGACCATAGACCAAGTGAAATGGTGTGAACTCCGTGGCTTCCCTATATGTGGTTCGATACGCCCATAAGGCACCATCCAAGAAGTCATCCCACAACTTTGTCTTGTTTTTCACCATCTTTCTAATGATGCCTGCAATGACACCATTAGCTTTTTCTACCAAACCATTTGATTGGGGATAGTAGGGTGTACTGTGACGATGTAGAATGCGAAGTTCTTCATAGACTTCTGTGAGCAATCCCTTTGTAAACCCTGGACCATATCAGAAACAATCTCCAAAGGTGTGCCAAATCTACAACAAATGTGAGTGTAGACAAATTTGCTCACTGTCCTCTCATTTACCTTTGCCACACTTTGTGCTTCCACCCACCTAGTCATATAGTCTACAGCCACTAGAATGTAGAGTTTACCATTTTTTGTCTTAGGCAGAGGACCCATAGCATCAATGCCCCACTTTTCAAAGGGTCCATTCGCAAGCACAATTTGCCTTGGACCATAAATCAATCTTCTATTCCAATTTACCTGACAATTGTGACAACTTTTACACCAATGTTGGACATCCACATGCAGACTTGGCCAAACATACCCCGCAAGCAAAATATTCTTCACAGTTAATTCTTGGGAAAAATGACCACCACATGCCTCTTCATGCAAACCTTTTAGAATGGCTGGAATTTCCACGATAGTTGGTACTCTTCTGCACACTTTATCCTTCCCTCTTTGATAGAGGGAGCCTTCTAGGAAGAGATACATGCTTGCCTTCTTCATGAGTCTCCTCTTCTGAGCTTTTGTGAAGTCTGGTGGAAACTCACCCTCAAAAATGTAGCCAATGATGGGAGCCAATGACTCCAATCCCTGGTACCTCGGTTGCTTCACAGCAGCCGCCACCATGATGACCTGCACTTCTTTCTTTACACATGCAACGGTTTGTTGTGCAAGTAAATCAGCATCTTCATTTTGTTTCCTAGAAATATGATATAATTGCACCTCCTCAAATTGATTAAATAGCCTACGGATGGTATGATCTTTGGCCCTTAGTCTTTCATTTTTGCATGCCCAAATGCCTAAAATCTGCTTCACAATGAGAAGTGCATCCCCTTTTAGCATGAGACATTGTATACCATGGCCAATGTATATTTTTAAACCATGAAGTAGTGTGTCATATTCTGCTTCATTGTTGCTAGCTGAACTTGGTAGATTGAACTTCTCTTTCATGACCACCTCTCCACTTGGGTTGAGCAACACTAGTCCTCCCCCTGCTTTTCCTGTGGCTCGACGAAAAGCTCCATCAAAGAACAAGGTAAAAGCATTAAGAATACTTTTTGGTGGTGGCAATGGTAGGGTCTTTACTTCAGGCACCTTAATCTCCTTTTCATGCACCCTATAAGTGAGAATCCTTGCCAATTGTGCACGCACACTATCTTCTACCTTGAAAGAGTATTGAAACTCTTGCAACTCCATAATCCACTTTGAGATCCTAGTACTAAGATTCATTTGAGATGACACCCAAGGGAACAAATTCTCTGCGGTGAGGATTACAAAAGGTTTTGGGAGCAAGTAGGATCTAAACTTCCTTATCGCAAACATGAGAGAAAGCATCATGAGTTATGCCTCTGTGTAGCCTCTCTCTAAAGCATTCATGACCCTACTAGCAAAGTAGATGGGCCGCATCCTGGTACTATAGGGATCTTGTTGTAACAAAACTGCACCAATTGTTTCTTTCCCAGCACTAGAGCTAACAAAGAATGTGTACTCCCAACAAGGAGGCATGAGTGTTGGTAGCTCTGACAAAATGGCTTTAATGTTACAAAAGTACTCTTCAAGCTCATCAGACCATGCAAATTCTACTTGTTGTGTCAAATTTTGCAAAGGGTGAAGTAACTCCGAGGCTAAGTGAATGAAGCGTGACATATACTTCACCTTTTGAATGAATGAGATGACCTCCTTAAGACTCTTGGGTGATGGTAGCTCAATAAGAGCCTTTGCCTTTGAAGGATCCACTTCAATGCCTTTGTAAGAAACTTTATGACCAAGCAAGATTACTTCATCCTCACCTATATGGCACTTGTCGGGGTTGAGTTGACCTCCCATGTCGTAGAGCGTCTTTAAACCTTCTTCTACCCTTTGTAGATGCAATGATTTTGAGCTATAAATACAGAAATCATCAATGAACACCCTAATTGACTTTCCAAAGAATGCTTGAAACACCATATTCATGAAACGTTGGAATGTTGCAGGAGCATTTGTCAAACCAAATGGCATGACTCTAAAAGCATAACAACCCCAAGGTGTGATAAAGGTTGTTTTCAATTGATCCTCCAATGCAATCCCTATTTGAAAGTAACCTGAGTAACCATCGCACACAGTGTACTTCTCATGACCAGCTACCTCATTTAGTATCTCATCCTGGAATGGGAGGGGAAAGTGATCTCTCTTTGTTGCCTCATTGAGGGGACGGTAATCCACACACACCCTCCACTTGCCATTTTTCTTAGGAGTGACAACAACAGGAGAGACCCACTCTGAATTCTCCACTGGATAAATGAAACCTGCTGCTAGAAGCTTTCTTACCTCCTTAAGTAGAGCCTGCTCCTTTATAACTCCTAGCCTTTGTAGCTTCTGAGCTTTAGGTGTGGCCTCAGGCTTTAACTCAATCTTGTGTTGAACAACATCTACCCCACGCACGTCGGTGTAGTCTTTAGCAAAAAGCCTAGGAAACTTCCTTAGCACACATTTGAACTCCTCTCTTTCATCCTTTGTAAGTGTTGTTGATAGCATACCTTCCAGCATCCCTTCATCTTGAACACCTTCGTTCTCTTGAGGACCTACCTCCTCCAAGCCTTGACAAGAGGTCTCTTGGTTGCTTGGCTTAAACCTTACCCCCATGACTTTGATGGAAGACTCCTCTTCAGTAATGCTGCCGCTACTTTCTTCTTCTGAAGTGCTATCGGTCCAACCTTCTTCCGTCTCACTTTGAGATGATTCTTCATGGAGCTCCTCTTGGCGTTGCTCCTTCATGTCAAAGACAACCTTCTTATGATTGTCATTCCTGCAAATTAATTTCCCACTCTCCCAATCCTGCAAAGCTCGCATTTTCATTAGCCATGGTCTTCCTAGGATAAATGGATAACCACTTCCCTTGGTCGACATAACATAAAAATCCACCGCTTTCTTAATGTCAAAGGCCTCTACAAAGACATTTTTACAAATGCCTACACACCTAGCCTTGCTATTATTTGCCATCTTGACTTTGATTTCAGGTGTCTCATGGATGTGCATGCCTAGTCTTTGCATGAGTCCCTCTGTCATGATGCAAATTTTTGCACCCCCATCCACTAGACCTTTCCTAACCAATCTTCCTTTGATGTAACAGTCTAGCACCGGTGTAATGTCCTCATTCATTTCAGCTTGTGCAATTTTTACAACAGGCACACTCTCTTTTACCTTTCTCCTAGTGCTAACTGCCCTTGTTAAATCCCTCCTAACTTGTGGACATAATGCAAGAAATTGAGGCCATGAAATATCAGGACCCTGACCTCTCATGTCTTCCAACAAGTTGTACGGAGCCATACCATGTCCAAGAGGGAAGTCTTGGAGGTTGATACGACGTCGAGTCCTCTTGGTTTCCTTGGTCTCCTTTGCTTTTTTGCCTTGTCCATGGTCACTCTGTGATGTGACTCCTTCTTTCTCTTTACCTTTCCCTCGGCCACGCTTAATTCCATTGGCTTCCATGTCAACCTCATTTGAATTTGTCACCTCTACCACATGCACATTTGGATCTGGCAAAGGTGGAACTCCTTCTACCCCTTGTGGAGGTGGTCTTGGTCCATTTGGCCTTTGTAGAAGCCTTGGTTGTTGACCAGCTCCTTCTCCTGCATTCATCACTGGGTAATTCAAGTTAGGTCTCCCTGGCTCTCCACGGGGCCAAGGACAATTATACATCCCATGTCCAGACTCTCCGCAATTCCAACATTGCAAGACTCTCCTAGTTCGTGGCTCTCTCTCTTCTTACTTCTTTGCTTGTCCCTTTGGACCTACAGCTTGTGCAAGGTGAATTGACAGGCTGCTTAAAGATTCATTTAACTTCTCAATCACTTCAGTCGTTACCTCAGGAAGCTCCCTAGATGTTGATGCTTGTGACTTACCTTTGGGTCTAAGACCTTCTATTGAAACCTCTCCCCTTAAGCACTTGAGTTTCCTATACTTCTCAGTAGCCCTAGTTTCAGCTGCATCAAAAGTAGCAGGTGCACCCGCCTCAACTTTTACCTTAAGGTCAGGAAAGAGTCCGGCTATGAACCTCTCCTTCTTTAAAAATTCTACACCATCACCAGGGTTAGCAACATTTCGTATCCATAGAGCCCAAAGACGTAGAAACTCTTGCTTGTACAAGTAGTAGTCATCTAAGTCTTTTTTCTTATGAGAAACAATGTCTTGCCATAGTTTTTGAGTGTTTTGGGGATCAAAGAAGTATCTCTTAAAACGATTAAAAACTTCTGTGTAATTCCCCTTAACTTCCTCAGGCAAAGAGTCAAACCAAGTACTAGCATCTTTCCTAAGGACCACCTCAAACATTTCTACATGTTCTTGATCGGTTACTATCCTCTTGATACGGCAAGACATCTTGAAATTTGCTAAAAATAATTCTGCATCCTCTCCGGGCTCTCCAAAGAAAAGAGGATATCCAGACATTTGGCGTTGGCTCTCCATTATTATGAAAGATTACAACACGAGTTACAATAAGGGATACAATAGAGATTTAGAAACACTCGCCTGCAAATGAAGAAGTAAGAAAATACCACTCTTGGTTTTCTTCTTTAGCTATCCAAGCTTCAATGAGGTCTCGATTTGTTTGATCAAAACAAAAAGGTAGACTATTGATGAGCTCTAAGAAGGGTTGAAATTCTTCAAAGCTAAGGCGATAAACAAAAATCTCTAGAACTTCATTTTCTGGATCCAAAAGAGCAACCACGTCCCAAGTGATAAATTGCACTTGCTCTACAATTCCCAACGCACAAGCGGTTTGTATAAAAACTAGATCTTCATGCTCGTCGAAGGCCGTGAGAAAGTAGCAATTGACTAGGAGCTCCTTTCCTTCAAGTTCCACACAGTCGGAGTGAGGCAACCTTCTCACAATTTCATAAAGAACATCTTCATCAAGTCCAATCAAGTTTGCAAGATTTAAAGACTCCACTTGTGCTACAAAATTCCTGGACAAAAACTCCTTAGGATTATGGTTAAATCATTCAAAAGCATAAAGAGATTTACAATGTCTCTATGAACAAAGTGTCATAGAAAGTAGAGAAGGATGAGAATTTATACAAATTTGCAATCTTCTCTATGCTCTCTTTATTAAGACAAGCTCTGAATAGCTCCCTATCTCCTTTGTTGAAAGCGAAAGGAAGACTATTAATAAGACGCAAATGAGGGAAAAATTCACCAAATGTGAGTCTATGAAGCATGAACTCTCGCCGCAAGTTTCCTGAAGAGTCTTCCTCAATGGTGAAATGCACTCGCCAAACGCCAAATTTCACTCTATTTACCAATCTTAGGGCACACACTAGTTGGATGAATGCACGGTCTTCCTTAGTGCCCAACAACAAGAGGAAAATGGAATCCACGCGTAGGACCTTCCGTCTTAACTTCACCACCCTCTTGTTATGAGGGAGACGCCTTACTACTTGCTCCTGCAACTCAATTGGTAATAGAGCTAGATCTCTAAGGATTGAACTTTCACTGCACACACATTCCCAGTTAGAACAAATGATCGTTTTTTTGTTTCTTGTAACAACTTGGACAAAGAAAAAACAAACATACACACTATTTTGCCGGGCTGCACTTCATTTTAAAATAAAATGAACACATGTACATCAAAAGAAGTGTGGTAGTTGATGAGAGGTGGAATGACAGGGTTTGGTGATGCAAGAATTTCTCCTACTCTTTGGGCACCAAACATGAACACCATTCGTTGTTGAAAATGGATCTTTCTACTAATTGCAACGTTTATTCTAATGTGTGGAGTAAAATGAAAGGGAAAAACCTCTATTCCTGGGCCATTATCCATGGCCTATGCATGTCCTAATGCTTAAAATAACACAAAAATATAGACGTCCAAGCTAATATCATACCTAATGAGATGCAAAATAAAAGGATTTACCGAAGTGTTTATCTCGGCTAACCTAAGAGGACCTAAAATTCTACGAATTACTCGTTGAAATTGCAACTCAGTACTAACAATTATGTGTACCTTTTGCCTTGCAATGGGAATGAAGGGATCATACAAATTCTCGTGATTCATGCAAGCTACTTGATTATGCTAAAGGTTCAACGCCTTCACAAAACATACACAAGCCTGTCCTCAGTGGGGGCACCAATTTGAAGCGGTCCGGGGCGGGCAACAAGAAGAGCAACCTCTAGACACCCTTCAAGGCTCCCGTGCTGCTCAATGGGGCTGGGGCACAACACAACACAAACCAAAACAACAAACCCCCAGCCAAATCCCAACTACACAAGGGGCACCACCTAGTTTAAGAGCGAACTAGGACGCAAAAGAGGAGAATCGTTAGAGCAACCCACAAACAAGCAAGGAATTTACACTAACCCTAACACCAATGGAACACTCTCATACACTAAAACACGGAAGAGAGAGAGAGAGAGAGAGAGAGAGAGATGGTGCTCGGGCTGCTTTGAAGTGTATCGTTAATGATCAAGCAAACATAAATATATATATGTAAGAAAGAGAGAGAGAAGGGGGAAGGGGGTGCTTGTTGCACTAATGCCTTCTTACAAATCTGTCATGACCAATCAAAGTGAGATTAGTATTTGTTCAACATAGCCTGAGTAAATTACACCACAACACATCACAAGAAAAAAGCCACCCCAATCACTGTCTTAAGGCCAGGGGAGTCCTCTCCACCCTGTCGCCCTTTACAGCATGTGGGATTTATGGCTAAATTGATAACAATACCCGGAGACAAGCTATCAAGAACTTAAATAAAACACCAAGACACTTACACATCATTATTTTCCATGACTTCACGTTGGAAGGGAGACAAGGTATCCATGCTTAGTCCAAATTCACCCTCCTTGATTCAGCAAATGTTGGGCTTACTCTAGTAGGAGAAATGATAGATTTCCTACTCTCAATTTAATGATCACTCTCTCTTACAATGGCATAGAGTTCCCTTGCTAATCACCCCTAATACAACACATACATATGCCTAATGCCAATGAGATTCCACTCAAGAGCTCCTTCTCAAGAGGTTGAGCTTGGCTTCTCAAGCTATAGCATAGTGCTCTTTCTTCTCCCCCCTTTTTGTGCTAGCTACACCCTCCTTTTATAGCAATTTTGAAGGCTAGGGCTACTCCTCTAACCATGGTTGGGTTAGATTTTCAGCAATTTATCTAATTTCTTTTGCTTGGAATTATCAAGAAGTTGGTGGGGAAAGAGAGAGGAGAGAAATGGAGGTGATAGGACTTTTCATAGTGGGTTAGTGTTAGTAGAGTTAGTATTAATTTACAAATGGAATTGGATATTTACAATGGGCGTATCCATGTAGGATACAAATAAGGAAGAAAAACTCTTAAGAGGTAAGAAAAGGTGGATTTCTTACAAGGTTGATGCTCCAAGTGTCTTGAGTAGGGCCAATTTTGACGCTTGTTGACGGTCCACTAGCTTTGACGGTACATTTTTTCTCCACTCTTGACCTTCCTTGAGAGACAAGGTAATTGAAGTTGAGTAATCAACCACCATGATGTTGTCTTTTAAGAGAAGAGGCTAAATTTTGTGGTTTTTTTTATAGATATGGGTAATTTGGAGGAGGAAAAATGAGACTAGGTGGTAAATTTTGGAATGGAATTGTGTGTGGGAGGTATGAGTTCACCATGGTTTCTCTTATTCTTCAAGGTTGAGGAGAAGGTGAGTAGGGTGCAGAGAGGAGTGGTGAGAGAGGTGGGGATGATGAGTGGAGAAGTGTGTGTGAAAGAGGAAAATGATAAAGTGGAAGAGAGAGTGTGGCTGCATAGCATGGAAAAACTGGGGTCCACTAATAAAATCATAGCTCACAGCTTGTAGCTCAAAAAAATATGAAAAAATTTGAGGCAAAAGTTCAGCCCACGAGCTACAACTTTTATTTGTATCACCTTTTCAAATTCGGAGAGCAAGTGAACTTTAAAAATTCAGCAAAACCGACCGTTTTTTTCCATTGCACAAGGTCCTTGTGGGGTTCTTCTTTGGATGATTCTTTTGAATACCTCCAAGAGTGAGCCCTCCATAGTGCATGTATGCATGCCACCTACCCTTGACCTTATTTGGTAGGTCTATAATTGAAGATATTGTTGAGATCATGATATAAGTGAATAGTACAACTAAGAAAATCAAATATTGAGGGGTCTAAAAATATGTACATGTCAAATATAAATAATATAAGTGGAAAAAATATAAAGGGGTCAAAAGAAATCTCTCTCATTATGAGGCTACCACAAAAAGATAAATATTTTTGGTGTTCTAATTTTTTAGAAAAAAAAAACAAAATAGATGTAGGAAGGGAAAAATCACAATAGTGAAAAAATATACACATAAATAAAACTAGTTTTTTTGGATTTTTGTTGGGGTGGAGTTACACCAAATATAAGAGAAGCTTACATGAAAATATTTCTATATGGAATAAAGAGTATGAAAAATGGTAAGAAAAATTGTGGTAATGGTGAGGCAATGTATAGAGCATAAATAACACACACCTAGGTAGAAATATTTAAATAAATACCAAAATAATTATGAAAAAATCTTTTATTTAGGCCCTATATACAAAGAAATATTTACATACGCATGGGCCATAATATACTTATATTTTTTATTTTTTTGGCTCAACTAGCCCAATGACTAGCTAATTAAGGGTTTTTTATTTCAGTAAGGAGATATGGGAAAAGTCCCCTAACTCACACGCACCTATATACAATGAAAGGGTGAGGGTAACCACAGTGTTTGAGTGATTTGATAGGGTGAGATAACTCACTATGGCAATTACAGAGAGCCGAAAAAACGGCTATCACTAGCAGACAAACCAAAGAAGACACTTACACTGAGACACAGACAAAGATTGATTGGGATGCTGACACTGACAATTGCAAGAAGACTCCCAAGCGTCATTCTGAATCCAAGAAGAGAAGTGGCAGGATCAGTAGTAATCAAAATGATTACACAGCTTCCCTGAAGATTTCTTTTCCAATATTCAAGGGAGGGAAGAAGGATGATCCAGATGTTCACATACAAGCTTTCAAGCAGTATGCTGAACTGAAAAATATTGATGAAGATGATTGGGGGGAATATTTTCCACAAACCTTGAAGGAGGCAGTGAGGAAATGGTATTACCATTACCCTGCCTGCCAGCTCAGATCATACAACAAATTGCTTAAAGCCTTCAAGTTGGAATATTCCGACAATAGAAGGGACGAAGATATTCTCTGTGAATTAGATAAGATCAAACAGAGAAATTTATCAGTCCACAGTTATGTGAAAAGATCAAGGAGCTAACCAGGCAGTTACAGGAACCGCCATCTGAGAAGAGGTTGAGGGCATGGTTCCTGAATGGGTTCAAAAGCAAAAAGCTTAGGGAACAAGAGGTACCAACCCCTACCAAGAAATTCAATGATCTGGTCCAAAGGGCATTAAAGTTGGAACAACAGGCCAAGAAGGAAAAGAGCCACAAGAAGCAAAGGACCAGTAGCAGTAGCTCTGCTACTGAAAGTTCTGATTCCAGTGAGATGTCCAGTAGCTCCGAGAGCATCTCTAAGGGAAGAGCAAAGGAGAAATCAAAGAAGGGATCCTGGACCAAGAAAATTGAAGAAAGGGCTAGATAGATTGCCAAAATTAGCCACACAAGACAGCCAGTTCGAAAGATGGAGACTTGGTGTTTGAAATGCAAATCCAAGGACCATATCTCCAATGAATGTCCACAATGTACCTACTGCAAGGCTTTTGGTCATCTATGGAACAATTGTGGCATCAGAATTCACCACTTTAAGAAAGTCAAAGATCTGTCAGTGGTTGCCTACACTGAACCAGTGAAGGTAGAACCAGTCAAAGTAGCTCAAGAGGAGAGACCACGTACCAGTGGTACTGGTCAGGGACGTGGCCAATTCCAACCAGGTATGGGCAGAGGCAGAGGACGAGGCAACTTCTAGAACAGGAGCATGAATTGCTATAGTTGTGGGAAGTATGGCCATTTTGCAGCCCAATGCCCAGATGCGCGTGCAACGACTACTACTGAGGCTAAGGCACCAGAGCCAGTCCCAGTCAGGGTAGTTACTAGAAGCAAGGGTTTAGTCATTGAAGAAATCCCAAACACTTCAGAAGCACCAGTCAATCCTAAGAGCAGCAAGTGGGCTCAACAAAGAGAAGTTTGGAAGGCCAAAGGTAAAGAAAAGGTGCTAGATGAGTGGCAAGAGCAGAGGGAACTAGCGGCTAAAATCACGGAGGATTCAGCCAAGAAGCTGCCAGAGCAGCCAGAAAGTTCCGAAGCTAGAGTCATTCAGAGGATACCATCCCAATCGACTGATAAAGATCAGTCAGTACCGGCCATAACTGAGACCATGCTGGCTATGGTACATGGACTAGCGGATGAACTAGGAGTGGATGGAAAGAGTGTAAGCACTGCAAAAGAAGAATGGCAGTGTGAAGATACCAGTTCTTCAAGCTCTGACAACCAGTCTGACCAAGAGAGGGAAGAAATTCATGTGAAAATTTGTGATAGAATTCAGAAGCTGACTGTAGAGCTAGAGGATATAAGAAAAACCTTGCCTGAGGTGGCCAACTTTATCAGATAGCGAAGGAAAGTTGAGGCAGAGGCCAGAACAGTGGACCTGACGGCCGTCCAAGATGATGAAGTTCCACTTATTTAGGTGGACTACAAGGTTAGGAAGCAGTGGGAACCTCTCTCAAGTGTTATCTTGGATGGAGGGACAGGAGTCAACATAATGGGAGCCCATCTTTAGCAAAGAATGGGTATGACTCATATGAAACCAACACCATTCAAAGTACGAATGGCAGATCAAAGAGTCGTACATGCGACGGGTATGATTGAAAATATGCAGATAAGAGTTGGGAGGGAGAAATTCAAAACCAGTTTCCTAGTCCTGGATGTGCAAGGGGCATATGGGATGCTACTACGGTGCCCATGGTTGAGAACAGCACATGTTGTTCATGACTATGCAAACCAAACATTAACCACAGAAGGGGCCAGTGGCAGAATCCAAATCCAGACAAACAATACCAGGAGCTGGAAAAAGGAACTGAGGCCGAAGGAGTTATGTCAGAAGTACGGGGCCAAGGAGATCGAGCGAATGCTAGCGGCCATGAACATATTCCCTTTGGCAGAGATTGACTTGAATGCAGTCTTGCTGAATAAAGAGCAGGTTGACAAGCAGAAGAGACAATTCCTTGATCAGTTTACTGAATTCAATACAGGGGAAAGAACAATCCAGCTAACTGGAAGGATGGTGGAACTATCTAATACTGGTATAGTAGAGGAACCAGTATGTTCTGAAGAGTACCCAGTGGATCACAATACTGATTCAGAAATGAATGTATTATCCTAGGATTACGTTGAAGAATCGACCAAACGAAAAGGAGGCGAGCCAAACTGGTTGCTTCCAGACGACCAAGAAGTGGAAGAGTGGAACCTAGGATCAGAGGATAATCCTAGGATGATCAAGGTCAAGAAGCACCTCAAACCGGCAATGAAGGAAAAGGCACGGAAAATGTTCCAGAACTATAAAGATGTGTTTTCCTAGGAACACATAGATTTGAAGGGAGTAGATCGTGAGGTATGTCAGCACCAAATACCGTTGAAACCAGATGCTAGGCCAGTACGATTGCAAAGATACTGGATGAACCCCAACTATGCAAAGAAGGTCAAGGAGGAGATTGATAATCTTCTCAAGGCTGGGTTCATCAAAGAAGTGGCAACCAGTGATTGGCTATTTCCCATAGTCGTCGTCCCCAAGAAGAATGGAAAATTGAGAGTTTGTGTTGACCATAGGAAACTAAACGCCCAAACTATTAAGGATCCATTTCCCTTGCCTTTTACTGACATGTTGCTTGATGAGATTGCAGGATATGAAATGAATAGCTTCATGGATGGTTATAGCCGCAATAACCAGTTACAGATTGCTCCTGAAGATAGAGCCAAGACCACTTTCATCACTGAGTGGGGAGCTTTCATGTATCTGGTGATGCCTTTTGGCCTGTGCAATGCACCAGCTACCTTTCAGTGGTGTATGATCAAGATGTTTAATGAATTCCTTCATCGGTTCCTCGCCATTTTCATGGATGACTTCACTGTCTATTCAGATGAGGAACAACACCTCCTATTCCTAGAAATGGTTTTCAAACGCTGTCAGGAGAAGCAGATTTGTTTGAATCCATTCAAATCTGTTTTTCTGGTCTGGAAGGGACAGCTACTGGGACATGTGGTCTCCCGCAATGGAATAGAGATGGCCAATGACAAAATTTAGTGTGTTCAGCAAGCTAAAGCACCCAGAACTGCTTCAGATTTGAGCTCTTTCTTGGGTTATGTGAATTTCTATTGAAGATTTGTACATAAGTTTGCTTCTCAAGTAGTACCACTATATGAGCTTACAAAGAAGACCAGTAAGTTCAACTGGACTGCTAAATGCGAGGAGAGCTTCCAGAATATGAAAAAAGCCATTACCAATAAACCAATCCTTAGGTAGCCAAACTGGGATATTATTTTCCACGTGCATGTAGATGCTTCGGGATTGGCAATGGGGGCAATATTAGCTCAGCCAGACGGAAGAACTGATTATCCGGTTATTTTGCCAGTCGCAGATTTAGTCAGACTAAACAAGGCTATACAACTACTGAGAGAGAAGCCCTTGGAATGGTTTTCAGCGCCACAAAGTTCAGGCATTACCTGTTGGGAAATTTATTCCATTTTCATGTGGACCATCAGGCTCTTCTGTTTCTGATTAATAAAGTTATTACTCAAGGCACGCTGATAAGATGGATGATGTTCCTAATGAAGTTTGAATTCAGAATTTTCCATAAGCCTGGCCGAAACCATTGTGGAGCTAATTTTCTCTCAAGAAGTACGAAAGGATATTTAGAATCACCTTTGAGAGATGAACCAGTGGATGTGGATTTATTTCAGTTAGGGGTAGAAGAATCAGTTGATCCTGAATGGTATGATATTTATCAATTTCTTTCCCAAGGTGCCTTTCCAGAGGATTGGAAGCAGACTCAGAAGAAAGCTCTGATCATAAAAAGCCTGAAATTTACTATCATAGGAGGATTACTTTATCGACAAGGTGTTGATGGTATACTTCGACGATGTGTCCCTATGGAAGGAAGAATGCAAGTAATTTCAGAAGCGCATAATGGTGAAATCTGGTGGACACTTTTCCAACAAAGTAACCTACAAGAAGATTCTGCAAGCTGGTCTGTGGTGGCAAACACTGATTGCTGATGTCAGAAGTTTTTGTAAAACTTGTGACATATGCCAAAGAATGGGTCGACCAACAGCTGCAGATATGACTCCTTTGATGCCAGTACAACCACTGGGAGTATTCATGAAATGGGGACTACATTTTATGGGACCTTTTAAGAAGGTTACTCCCAGGAAGAACAAGTACATACTAATGGCTACTTGTTATGTCACCAAGTGGGTTGAAGCTAAGGCTCTTCTGACAACACAGCCAAGTCAACTGCAAGGTTTCTATTTGAGAATATTGTCTGTCGATATGGATGTCCAGTAGATATTGTGACCGATCAAGGAACACATTTTATCAATGACACTATGGAAATCTTATTGGATATGCTTTCAGTCAAGCATCGGAAATCTACTTCTTACTATCCCATATGCAATGGGCAGGCTAAAAGTAGCAACAAGACAATAAAGACTGTTCTCACTAAGGTGGTGCAAAAGAAACCAGACCAGTGGGATTTGAAACTTCAGATTGCTCTATGGGCTTATAGGATAGCTTATAAGGTAACTACTGGAATGATACCATTCAGAATGGTGTATGGCACTGAAGCTGTGGTTCCTATGGAGTTTGTGATCCCAAGTTTGAGAATGGCTGTGAAGTATGGCTTAGACTTCAACCATAATCTTAAAAAATGACTAGATGAACTGATGCAATTAGATGAACTCAGGCAACGAGCTATGTTGGAGCAAGAAATTGTTCAACAACAAAGGAAGCACTGGCATGATCGCCGAATTAAAGTTCGAGAATTTTAGAAAGGAGATTTGGTGCTTCTGTATCAGTTTAGACTGGGTCCAAAGAAGCCAAACCTGAAGATTGCCTGGGCAGGACCATTTGAGGTAGACTGGTCTTCTCCAATGGCACAGTCAGACTGAAAGATTTATCTGGATTATTGTTGCCAGGAGTATATAATGGGGCAAAGATCAAGCTTTATTATTCAGAGGCCAGAGAAACTAGGCAAGAACAAGGTACTAAGGAACCGAAACTTGCTGATCAAGAGATACCAGAATCAGACATTTTTGGACTTTTTCATGTGCAACCAGTTCCAATTTCAGAACAAGTACCACAAGAACCAGATCAGGCTGACCTTAGAATCAGTACTAGTATGGTCGAGCCAGACTGGAAATCAGTCCAGTATCAGTGGAGGCACACTTTTCAATTTTTAAGCGCCCAACGGTCAGATAGCACGCCAGTAGTAATTATTTCAAGGATGGGTCGCAGTCTTGTCCAATGCATGTCTGCCATGACAGCAGCGACGCACACAAGTCTAGGAACGGCGAGTGGTGGAGTTTTTATGGCACGAACACGTATAACAATCAGGAGAGTTAGCATTTTTCCTCATAAATCCCCTGCGCAACGCTTTCCTCCTGTTAACCATTCGCCATCGCCAAGCTCCGAGGTTTCTTCACTACAGCCGCAAACCTCGACCTCTGAAGGGACCGTTGACTGTCAGCTAGCCTTGCCAGCGACACCAGGGTACGGCTTTGACACGACAAGTAAGTCTTCTTCTCCTTCACTTGTTTCATCGTCATCGTCTTCACAGTGTATGGGTAGAAGGAAACGCTCAGAGAAGATGTAGGAGTCTCTTGAGGAAACCCAGGCCATAGTTGTTGCTGCAAAGGCAAGCCTTCTCATCATACCGTACAGTAAAATCCAGCGTTATTATTCACTGACCAAGCAATGACTCTGCTACAACTATGGGATCTCCAAGTTGTGCTGTAAGCTACAAGAATTGCTTTTAACGCAGACATCATCAAGCAAGTTCTTGACTCTTTCGACGTTGAAGATGGCAGTGCCATGCTAAATGGTAGAAAGGTGTCGGTGACATCAGAGACCATAGCTTTTGCATTTAGAATTCCCAATGAGCCCAAACCATCTGTGGAAACTCCATAGTAGATAAGTATAGCTCTGAAGGAGGATGAAGCGGCTAAACATAAGTGCAAGGCAAGTGGTCAAGGAGTTCTAGTAGAGCAGGACTGGAAGCTTCCACTACTTACAGGTTTGTAGCCGAAGCAGTAAGCCTTAAAAACAACCCAACGTATGTATGCGAAAAACTTTTTTCTATGTTGTTGGCCAAGATATTGGATCCAAAGGTTCCTATTAACCTTTGTCAAATTCTCTCGCACAATGTACTCCAGCAAACTACCAAGCTAAAATCTCAAAATGGTTTTAAAGCTTGGTATGTTTGTCAATTCCTGTATTGGGCCACTATTGCAGATGCTCATGAGCAGGTAAAGAAGGCTTGGAGTGAGAAGCCAATTATTGAGCCTAAGAACATTTACCTATCCTCAAACGACGAAGCAATGGACAGTTAGACTACTTCAACAGACCTAAAAAGAAAAGCAACTGCAGAACAGGCTGGCAGTTCCAAGAAGTCAAAGACTACACTGGCAAAGAGCAGTGAGTTTTTGAGGCAGATAGAAAGTCAGGTCAAGATAGTGAATACTGAGAAAGCTGTAGTGAGCCAGACAGAGAAGCAATCTGATCAGAAGACTGTGCCTAGCCAGTCAGTAGCACAAAGTGCAGTTGCTACTGGTTCTGGAAAAGATCAGGCCAAGCCAGCCACTTCTGAGAAGATAGCAGACCAGTCAGGGGACAAAGGCAAGAGCCACATGGACAAAGGCAAAGGTCCAGCTTCCTCGACTCTGCCAGGTGGAGTTCCTACTCCCAATACTGAACACATTCTGCACCAGATCAAACAGGACAAGTTGCAGCAAATGCAGACTCATCAATTGAAAGGGCATCTTCTGCTACGCAAAGCTGATTATGCAACTTTACCCTACATGGCTCCAGTGACAATATATGAGCCTACTGATTCTGATCCAGCTACAGTTAAAGACAGATGTTCAGTCCTCATACAGTCTTCTTGGAATACCATTGTCAGTTGTATGGGACAACTGATGGAGGCTGCTAGATCATAAGATGAAGTGAACAAGCTTAAAGCCGACTTAAAGGAGGCAGAAGATCAGATTGAAAATCTCTAGAAAGCCCGGGAAGAGCAGAACATACAACACAGGGTACTGGAAGCTCATTCAGAAAGGGCTAATGAGTTGTTAATAATGATTATCAAGAATCAACAAAATGAAGCACTGAGAGCTGCAAAACGGGCTGAAACAATGTTCAAAATGAAGCGGGTGGAATTCAAAAACCTGTTCCTTTGCTATACATCTCTGAAGGCCTTTCTGACTGAAAGATACATCTATAGCAGCTTGGCTGAAATTCTAAATCCATCAGGCAATGCTGTTTTCAATTTAGAGAATTTGAAGTCCTTGATGGAAAGTATGCAGAGTGATTTGCAGGGCAAGGTGACTGAATATAATACTGCTCTGATGAATCAAGCTATATTAGATTATATTGAGTAGCAGACTTCTCCGGATGAGGTAGAAGAAGACAAGGAAGATGAAGCTGATAAGGAGGAGGATGATCAAGAAGCAGGGCATACAAACGATGATGATGATCCCCCACCACCATCTCCACCTCCTGGACCTGGGACTGGTGGTACAGGGCCAACTGAAGGAGGCCAGTCTCACAGCAAGACCAACGAGGCCAGAATGAGAGCCAACAGGAAGGACAGAATGAAGGGCATCAGTCGGGTAACCAGCAGACTGAAGAGCAACAGCCCGGTCACAATGGGAATCATCCAGCTGATCAGTCCCAGCTCAGCAGGGATTCTAAAGGGAAAATGAAAGTGCAGGATGAGGGACCAGTTGCTGATCACCAACATTCACTGTAGCTTATTACCCTGAATAGGCAATTGAGACATCAACAGGCCTCCATAACCAGACAGTATCTGGAGGATGATGATCTCTTGTCTGATTTGGAAATATTTCAAAGGCTATATGTTGGAGCCAGGGAAATGGTGGAACATTGAAAATCAGCAGCTTTCCATGATAAAGAAGCTTGTTGTTTACCTGCGCATCCCAGTACAGTCCAGCTAACGGTGGAACGAGTTCCTGAATGGATACTCAATGTTGACGAGAGAGTGACAAACCCACACTTGCAAAGGCAGTCTACTGCAGATTGTCGCTCCCTTGTCCTGGAACTAGAACTTCTGATGGGTAACAGACCACCTTACCAATGTATGAAGGATGTTAGGGTACAACTCAAGGAATTTTTGGTGCAAATGAAAACTGCCAGAGGAGTTTTGGATCAGAGAGTCAAAGCCATTCACACTTGCAAAGGCAGTCTACTGCAGATTGTCGCTCCCTTATCCTGGAACTAGAAATTCTGCTAGGTAACAGACCAACTTACCAATGTATGAAGGATGTTAGGGTACAACTCAAGGAAGTTTTGGTGCAAATGCAAACTGCCAGAGGAGTTTTGGATCAGAGAGTCAAAGCCATTCTTGAGGACCAGACAGCCACTAGCAAAGGACCTCAGACTAGAATGTCAGTCGAAGCACAGGCAACTGCTCTCCGAACATTGTTCCAGCTAGTGATAATCACCAGAAAGATGATGCAGCAAGAGAACCAGGTTGTTCTCAATTTTTTAGAATTCGTGCTTGATTCTCCAGTTCTCTTGTATGCCGTTCCAGCAAGAGAAATAGAGCTGCCACGATTCTTTCCAGCACTGTATCCTCAACACCCAGAACCAGTTGATCGCCTTACATACTTCAAAATCACGGATGAGCTTCAGGATTGGTATGAGCGATCGACTGTGGAATGGAAGACTTGGTAAACATTGTTCAATGATGCTCTCCAAATCAATGATATTCAGGCACTGAAAGAGGAGATGCATAGGATCCATATGTGTATGGGCCAGTGGAAGATTCAAGTCAGAGGACTGACTAGGATTACTAATCAGTTGCTACAACTTACGGTCGAATCTTCTAAATTGCTTGAAAAAGACATTGCAGCAAAGCCGGGTCTGGCACCACAGTACAGGGAGATGGCTGAGATTCTTTTCGAAGCTCGAGTCAAAACTAATCAGCCTCTTCCAGAAGGATGGATCCATACTGCTTCGCATTGTCATAAGCTGGCCAGAACCAGAATTAGCAAGGGCGGGCGTACACTCTATGATCCTGACACCAAAACCTATCATTCCCTCACGCCTTATGAAGTAGAGATGACCACCGACAGGTGGGATCAGCTTGAGCAGGAGTCCATTTACCAACTGATTCAAAAAGAGAATGCTGGTACTGGGACTTCTCAGGCACCCTCCAGGTCAAAGGGCAAACGAAAGACGGTCCAATGGAAGGATACTGGGTAGTTCCATCTCAGAATTCAGTGGCGACTTTTCTCCTCAGCAAGCAAGTGGAGATGAGAGCTCTACCTTGGCCTGATGAGAGCTCCACCTTGGCCTGGTGAGAGCTCTACCTTGGCCTTTTCAGCTGCCTCTCGCAATCTTTGTATGGCCACTTTGTCAATGGTCAAGCCAGATTCCCAACATCAGAACCAGACGATGGATTTTTCAGTCTCACATCAGAATCAGACAGGGAATTTTTTCAAAAATTTTGGAATCTTGCCAAAATTCAAGAAAGATGGGAAGGATGTAGACGGCTGGATAGTTCACTGTGTGGGAACGTCTTCTTAGGAGATGGGCAACGAATTACTTAGTAGTTACTATGGTAATTACTACAGTAAACCCGAAGTGTATAAATAGGGCCCATTACATTGTAATCGGGTTGGCAATTGTTATCATTTGGGTTAGCGCCTTGGCTATACTTGTACTTGAGAATCATTGGCAGTATTGTCGGTTGTACTTTCTCTTTGTAAATCATATTCGCTGTAATCTTGATCTGTAATTCCAATCATGGCATATATTCTAGCTATACTTACTTCTCGTCCAGTCTTCTGAATCTGAATCTGAACCTTATTTCCAGTACATAAGTCTGATTCTTATTTCAGTATCCAAATTCCAGCCTAGTTTCTGATTCCTGTCCCGTCTACTGTATGAAATCTCTCTACACTAGTAGCTGAAATCTTCTAGCACTGGAATTAGCTGTCTCAAGAGATCAACTCCAATTCCAAAAACCCTCGCCAGTCTTGTGCAAATCTGAGCATGACAGAGATAATCGAGGCATTGGCAGTCACGCTGCCACCGACGCTAGAAATTGCAACCCTTCCCACCCTTCCTTTCTGTTTAGCCCTGCAGAGGATTGATAACTTTTTGGTAGGCCTTCCCCAAGACGGTCAGGATAGTCAGAGAGTCCTTCCCCTAAGAAGGGTGACTTTTGAAGAAACCTTCCCCAGGAAGGGTACCTTTTGATAAAGCCCTTCAGAGGCTAATTATACATATGGGTGATATTGGGTATACCGTATGCCTTAGAGTATATACTACATGTTATAACTTATAACTCTCTATGAGTATGAATGAGTAGGTCAAATAATTCTTTAGCATAAGTTTTATTTATCATGGGGCTTCTATTTTGAAAGGTATTTTTCTAAGAAAACTTTAGCCAAGTAAAAGTTCAATATGAGGAGATCACTGGATACTTATAATAAGTTATTATAAGTCGAGACTCTCGAGACCCGCCGCCTGCGAACAACTTCAAACTTCAAAGTTCACAAAATCGGAGTCGAGACCCCATAATCCAGGGCCGAGGCTTGCAAAGATGGTGCTTGCCACTTGGCACTTTAGTGGAACCAACTCGAGCCTCGATTCTTATTTTTGAGGTATGCATTAACTGTGAAGTTTGTATGCATGTACGTAGATTGAGAGAGAAATGCATGGGGGCCCGCGAGAGAGAGAGAGAGAGAGAGAGAGAGAGAGAGAGAGAGAGAGAGAGAGAGAGAGAGAGCTCTAATAGTCTAGACTCTACATGCATCTGCTGACATTGCCAAGCCCCAGAGTCAACTTGATTTGCAAAAGAGGTTCAATCAGGACGACAATGTGATCCGGAGCATCATGATTCATGATGCTATTGAAGTAAATTGTAAGAGACTCTTTCTTTTCTCTCATTTTGCCTGCTCCAATGTGCCTTGAGTTGCAAGCCTACAATAGATTGTTGCATAAAAAGAGGCATCTTTGTTTTCCTCCTTTGTTGAATGAGAGAAACATTTGATTTATATAGATAATTTATTTTTAGACAAGTTGTTTTTTTATGCATCTTCGAGTAAGTATGCATTAGAGTATTACGGAGAGCATGTTGTAAGAAGAGAGCTTCCCTAGCTTTCAATAGTAGTATTTGGTAGCTCCACTTTCCAGTGTGATTTGTGGATGGCAAGAAGAGTATTAGGTATATCGTATACATCTTTATGGGAGCATTGTGTATCACGGCATGATGCTACACCGTGTTATTTCTTTATGTTTCTTGACACTATTGTGCACAGTCTTGATTGTGATTAGACTGGAAGGGTGGAAAATTTTTGTCCTGCATTTCGAAGGTTGGCATGCATGTTATCCCTTCCTATGGGATAGGCAACCATAAAACTTTCCCTTCCCTAGGAAGTGCAAGGCTACTCTACAATTTCCACGCCTGATTGGCACATGTATAATGAGCGTTGCGAGAACAAGACTTGTTGCCATGCACACAAACAGATTAAAGCATCTCTCTCTCTCTCTCTCTCTCTCTCTCTCTCTCTCTCTCTCTCTCTCTCTCCACATTCACATTTCCCTTAGACTCGCGGACCTTTCTCTTCTCAATTTCAAGGGCATCTTGCAAGATTCCGATGAAAAAGACATGGGTCAACCTACCTATTTGCTCCAACACAACTTCATTGGACTTCATGCACTTCAAAGAATCAAGCCAAAGCAAAAAGCCCAAGTTTTGGGGTAATGTTTAGTTATACAATAATAAACTTACATCATCATAGGTTTTACATGTCGGTAGTCAATTTAAACATGTCGGTACTCGGTAGTCAATTTGCAACTCAATGTCTTTTAGACGAAGCGTGCTACTCAAGGACAACTTCCAACTTTCAACTTTGCTTTGTAGTATATAAATATGTTCTTCAGTACTTGGGGAATATATGGGATAATTTTGGGTAAAATTGGTAGAAATGTTTAGAACCACGATATTAAACAAATACTCATATTTGGAGGGGTATCACTTCACAAATCTTTCCTTTTATCTTTTTTTTTTGGCAAAACTCACAATTGTGAGTGGATAGTATTACACCAACCTCGAGCTCAAACCGAGCCTTAAGGGTCAAGGGATTACAAGTTTTCTGCTTGACAGAGAAACCACCACTACTCTTGCGCTTTACTTATTACAAGATGTCATCATGACATGTATTGTTTTAGACCAGTCCTCTGAGGCTTGTTTGCCTCTGATCATATGGATCGTCACTCTGCTCTCTTGTATGATTTCACAAAAGCTTGCCACAGCCAGATCCCCCTCAAACACGTGGCGGTTGCTTGCTTGCCAAATATGGTGAAAGAAGTAGTACCTGATTATTTGAGTGCAGACAAGAAGAGCAGGACTTCCCAACCTGTTGCTACCAAAGAACAGATCAGTCTTGAAGAACTTAATTTGCCATGTCCTTTGAATCCACTTGCATATTTTCCTAGCCATGCCACTGATTGCCTGGCATCCCATGAAAAGGTGGGCTAGGTCTTCACTAACTATTCTGCACCCCGAGCAACGATCAGACCCGATTCCTCTTTCTTGTATCTTTACGCCCGTCGGCAAAGCACCCCACATCACTTTCCACAGAAATATCTTCATATACTGAGGCCACCTTGGCTTCCAAATGTTCATGACTCCCTCCCACCATTTTTTCGTCTAGTGCCTCTTCCATAATTTGTTGAGGGGGCTACACCAATTAGCATTAATGCATGGTAAATGCCTTCAGAATGCGGTTTCCAAAAGAAGCTACTCCCGGGCCATCTCCAAGCATCCCATTGAAAGTTTGACTCACAAATTGGCATCACCACCTTATCAAGCTCTTTCATCACCCTGTAGACTAGTAAGATCTCAAAGCCATTCAGTTGAAATTGGATGGCTAAAGAGTCAACAGTTTTCCAGCACTTACTATTGCCATCCCACAATTGGATGGCTAAAGAGTCAACAGTTTTCCAGCACTTACTATTGCCATCCCAAAATTTCTCTAGTCTAATAAGCCCCTTAACTTCACAAGCCTTTCCTATAGGTTCTTCCTATCATTTTCACCAAGTTATGCATCATTTGGATCACAAAATTTCAAAGAACCAAGTAGAAGTGCCATTTTTTAGTTTCCAAGCCAAACTTGGGCCTCATTCATTATCTAATGATCTAAGTTCATCCAATACTTAACAAGGGTATTATATTTATGTGTCTAAAATCACAAAACTCATTAAGTAACTAGGAAGATTCTCCTCTTCCCATATCAAAAAGTCAAAGTTTCTCCATTGTCCCCGATTCCTACGCCCATCCCTCTGCACACACCACCCCCCTCACCCCACCGTTGCCCTCGCCATTGCCATCGCCATCACTGTGTTGTGCTCCTCGCCTTCCCCTACCATCTCCATGGAATGCTCCCATGGGCTCCACACAGCAAGAGGCAACGAGCTCTCTTTCTCTCTCCTCGTGTCCCCAACATGCTCCACTCTCTTTGGCATCCTCGCTTCATTGCATCCGCTGGTCCCCCTAATCTGGCCTCATCCTGCCTACATTGCGAGGTTAGACAATTGGCGAATGCAGGAGATGCATACTGGTGTTGCTGCCTCTCTCTAACAACCACGCTTGCGCACCTGCAGTTGCACCTACTACTAGAGCGCATGCACACAAACGAGAGAGAGAGAGAGAGAGAGAGAGAAACTTTGCGCCCTTTGTGCGCGTTCCACCCCGAGCCTGCCCTCCACGGGAGAGCGAGATGCTAGCTAGCCCCTTGCACACACATACATCTACTCGCCCAACTGTTCTGCTAGCATGCCTAGATAATGGCACTCCATGCAAAAAATCTCATGCGACCCTCTGCAACCCAAGGTCCACACAATGCTGCATTACCGCCGACAGAGTAAAAAGATCTCTCTCTCTCTCTCTCTCTCTCTCTCTCTCTCTCTCTCTCTCTCTCTCTCTCTCTCTCTCTCTCTCTCTCTCTCTCTCTCTCTCTATCTATCTATCTATCTATCTATCTATCTCTCCCTCCACGCCTTCGTGCCCGCATCTGACATCTCTCTCTCTCTCTCTCTCTCTCTCTCTCTCTCTCTCTCTCTCTCTCTCTCTCTCTCTCTCTCTCTCTCCCCCCGTATTTTCACCTCACTTTTTTCCCCTCAAAGACACACAAGGTATCTGCTCGGATTCTATTTAATAAATCTCTTTACAAAATTGGCTGGGCCTACTCAATTGCTCCTCATCCACCTCATCCCCACACCATATGCAGGTCTGCAGAGCGCTGCCCTAGGGTGCAAATGGATGCTCTACAACACACTCTACGTCCCGACATGCACGAGCGAAAAAACTCTCCCCCCCCTCAACTCTCTGTCCTGCGTAGTGCCGCTGTATAGAGCACATCTCTCTCTCTCTCTCTCTCTCTCTCTCTCTCTCTCTCTCTCTCTCTCTCTCACACACACACACACACACACACACACACACGGCATGCATCGCATGGCAAATAAGATCTCTCTCTCTCTCTCTCCCCCTCTCTCTCCACCCAGGTGCCATCTTCTCGCTTTTTCTTTCAAAGCCACATAAGGGAATCCATTGAGATTCTCCTTAATTCACCTCCTTCCCAAAATTGGGAGCACCTACTCATTTGCTAATTTGAAAAGTCCAACTTTAGTACAAATTTAAGTGTCACAATACTAACAGTGTTTCATAACTTAAGAATCTTTCATCACCATTGGTTTTTCCATTGTTTAATAAACCCACTCATCAACTTTGGGCTAATTTGGACACCTAAATCATCACTAAACACATAGAAAGATAGATTCAAAGCCTACAAACTAGATTTTTGGTCTTTTATTTTCTTTTTAGATCCAGTTCACTTGGAATTGCGTCCAAGAAATGCAAAGCGCAACTAATCAATCAATCCGTGCTGATATTTTTTGTAGCCTCAATAGGATCTAATTTAAGGCTCTCCTCGGCCTTGACCATTACTAACTTTGGATCTTAATTTTGTCAGGTTGTCTTCCACTTTTGGGCCTCCATGCTTAGGCAATGCAACTAGTGTCTTCTCAGTGGTATGGATCAATTTTTTTCTCTTGCCAATACTTGTTACAACATTCTCAATAAGCCTCCACGTGACTTGAATTCTTCTTCTTTGAAAATGGTTTCTAGTATTGTATTTTAACTCTCAAATAGTTTATACAGTCCTTGTACCTACCAACCATATTGGATAGTTTGTATCACAATGTTATACAAGAACAAAGTCACCCTTTGCCACATCAGGACTTGAGTTGAACTCCTATTGCACATCAGTCACTATTGATCAGGACTTGAGTTGAACTCCTGTTGCACATCAGTCCACAATAGCGACCTTCATTTTCATATAGTCCTACATCTAAATTCTCTTCATTGGCAGGTTCATGAGTCAATTTCTTTTCACTCATATTCCTTGGCCAAAAACCATCTTAGGAGTTTTTATAGTAGCAAAAACATTTTCTCAACAATTGAGAATTGATTTGATCCCAATAGTGCAATCTTATTCCTCTCCTTTGTCTTGGAAGTGCACTTTCCATAAGTTAGCATCTATACTCTTTACAATGCAGCTTAACTTTTTCAAGGAAGGAGAGACCCTCCATGTGTCACTCGATCCTTCATTTAAGAGAAAACCTCTCTAAAATGCAAAAGGGAGAGTAAGATTGTAAGAAGCTTTTTGGCTTTTGTCAAATGTAAAATCAAAAGAGTTTCTTTTTCTTTAGTAGTAGAAAGTGCTTTAGTCATAGAAAGTCTTTTCCTCTACAAAGAATAAATGTATTGGTTAAAATGCACATAACAAAAAGGAGATAAATTTAAAGGAGATTTTATTATTTAATGAGAATTTAATTTTTGAAGATATATTTGATTATTTTTTTCAAGAGTTTTTTTTCCAAGACCAATATTGACATATATTTTTTTAAGTTTTTATTCATTTAAAGAGATTGAAAAAAATAAAAAAACAACTTGTGTGGTGTATCGACTTGGGGTAGTTTCACTTTGAGAAAATACATGCAAATGAAGGAGTAGTTATCCATGTTATTGACCATGAGAGAGACAGAGAGAGAGAGAGAGGGAGAGAGAGTCGCATTGCATGTGTGTCCGTGTACATGCACATGCATGTGCACGCGAGAGAGAGAGAAAGAAAGAAAGAGAGAGAGAGAGAGAGAGAGAGAGAGAGAGAGAGAGATTTTCCTTTCGAGCTCATAGTGCTCCGTCTCACCAAGGACACCCTTCAAGCCCTTCAAATTTCTCGGGCGGGGGGGGGAGGGGGGGGTCACTTAATATTTAGGCGATTATTACGTGAGTACAGCAGAAGGGGTTATTTGTTTTTCTCACGTTTTCACATACAAAAAGATACTTGAATATTTTTTTATATAGACTGAATTGTTTGTCAAAAATTCAAAGATAAGGAGTTTAAAATAGTTCTTGAATGCATATGATACACAAAATTTTTTATTTAGTGATACACCAAATCAAATTTCCAAGATAATATGGTTTTCTTAGAGTAATAGTGTATTTTCCAAAGGGTAGCGAACATTTTTCACCCATAAAAAATAAATAAAATGCCCAACAAAAATCAACCCTCTCATTGGCACCCCAAATAGAGAGAGAGAGAGAGAGAGAGAGAGAGATCGCCCAGTTACCGTACCTTTTACCAATTCTTGGATATTATATTGTTTTTGTTTTAAAGAGTTAAACCCTGAAAAATGATTAAAAATCAATAAATTCTCTAAATTTGATAGGCAAATATGCCTATCAAAAATCAACCCCACACAAACACACACACATAGAGAAAAATGTTTTAACGTCGAACGAATGACACAATAAGTAGAAGGGAGAAGAGGAGAAAGAGAGAATAAAATGTTTAAGGGTGTAAGAACAATCTAAAAAAGACGCTAAAGTTACACAAACACTTGAATATTTATGGAAAGGGGAGAGAGAGAGAGAGAGAGAGAGAATAATAATAATCATAAATTTTTTAATCCCATAGGTGAGAATAAAGTTATTTTTGTTTCATCTTCTAACTCTCTCTCTCTCTCTCTCTCTCTCTCTCTCTCTCACACACACACACACACACACACACGTCTTGAAAAAAGAAGAATTTAAAATGTTGTAGGAGCGATCCAATGAGATCTCAAAGATCTATTAGATGGTCTCAAGTTCAAGACCTGGAAGAGAGAGAGAGAGAGAGAGAGAGAGAGAGAGAGAGAGAGAGAGCTGCATTGCATGTGTGTGCGTGTACGTGCACGTGCACACAAGGAGAGAGAGAGAGAGAGAGAGAGAGAGAGAGATTTTTCATTCGAGCTCATACGGCTCCGTCTCACGAAGGACACCCTTCAAGCCCTTCAATTTCTCGAGAGGGGGGGGGGGGGGTCACTTAATATTCGATTATCACGTGAGTACAGCAGAATGGAATTTTTTTTTTCTTGAGATTTTCACATACAAGAAGATACCAAATGTAATTGAATTTATATATATATATATATATATATTGAATCGTTTGTCAAAAATTCACAAATAAAAAGTTTAACATAGTCCTTGAATGCACGTGATATACAAAATTTATACTTAGTGACACATCAAGTCAAATTTCCAAGATAATATGGTTTTCTCAGAGTAATAGTGTTTTTTTAAAAGGGTAGCTAACATTTTTCACCCATAGAAAATAAATAAAATGTTCAACAAAAATCAACCCTCTCATTGGCACCCCAAATAGGGAGAGGGATTGCACAGTTAACGTACCTTTTACCAGTTCTTGGAGATTTTGTCCTTTTTGTTTTTAAGAGTGAAACCGTGGAAAATGCTTAAAAATCAATAGATTCTCTAAATTTTGATAGGCAAAGGTGCGTATCAAAAATCAACACACATAGAGAAAAATGTTTTAGTGTCGAACGAATGACGTACCAAGTAGAAGGGAGAAGAGGAGAAAGAGAGAATAAAATATATAAGGGTGTAAGAACAATCTAAAAAAGCCGCTAAGTTACACAACAAGTCTTTAACACTTGAATATCTATGGAAAGGAGGGAGAGAGAGAGAGAGAGACAGAGAAGAATAATAATAATAACTTTTTTAATCCCATAGGAACAATCCTAAAAGATATATATGGAAACTTGGGTGAAACTAAAGTTATTTTTGTTTCATCTTCTAACTCTCTCTCTCTCTCTCTCTCTCTCTCTCTCTCTCTCACACACACACACACACACACATCTTGAAAAAAGAAGAATTTAAAATGTAGGAGCGATCCAATGAAATCTCAAAGATCTATTCGATGGTCTTAATTTCAAGACATAGAGAGAGAGAGAGAGAGAGAGAGAGAGAGAGAGAGAGAGAGAGAGAGACCAATCATACCCGTCTATACTTTTCTTTACAGAGATTGAAAAAAGAAGTTTGCTCATCCTTTTCATGCATTGACTTAAGGTCATCACCTCAATTGCACTGCCAATTTTTCAACTACTATACCATATGTGTATGCACACATGAGCTCCATGCAAACTGCTATCCATCTAATACGTGTGTGTGTGTGTGTGTGTGTGTGTGTGTGTGTGTGTGTGTGTGTGTGTGTGTGTGTGTGTGTGTGTGACTGAGAGAGAGAGAGAGAGAGAGAGAGAGAGAGAGTTTTGGGGGGGGGGGGGGGGGGGGGGGGGGGGGGGGGGGGGGGGGGGGGTCATAGTTATTGTACTATAACAAGAACAGAACAAGAAGCTTCAAGACCTATGTGACAAATCTTAGATATAAGAATATATATATGTATACACACACACACACATACACATATATACATGTATGTGTGTGTGTGTGTGTATGTGTGTGTGTGTGTGTGTGTGTGTGTGTGTGTGTGTGTGTGTGTGTGTGTGTGTGTGTGTGTACTTAAGTAGGGTATCATACTCATATTCTCAAATTTTCAAGAAGCCTAATGTGTACACAAAAAGAGGTTGTCCTACATTGCCTCAATGTCCAATCACACATTTAATAGAGCAACAATTAAGCCAAATGGTTGGTATAGTATAGATTGTGCGCAAGGAAATAGGCTCAAGCTGGTTGAATTCAATCTGGTTTCTCAAAGAGGAATATGATTTTGTAATTAGAGAATAAAGATAGATAGAGATCAATGGCATGCATGATTTTAGTCACTACCTCAATTTTACACCACGCCCTTCAGTTTAGCATAATGGCAAAAACTCCTACAAAAATAAACAATTGAGCAACCTTATTTTGCTTTCATTTCTATCACATTTTAAGACGCAAATGATTTAAAATGCAAATGATGTGAAAGTGTACATGAACAAATAGTGTGCACCTTATCATACTAAGATGCTTATGTATTGTTGTGATTAGGTGATGACGTAAACCATTACCATGCTTGGCAGCATAGATATAATCAAATTATTAATATGAAAATAACGTCATCTCATCTCTTTGAAACTTGAAGCTTTTTTGATACATTGGAAACTATGAACCCTTATATTTTCACAACTCTACTCTTAGACATGAAAAGTTTCATAATTGCACACTATCTTTAAAAACTTGCTGACTTACCCAGTTTGTACTTCTCGACTTGGTAGCACTTTTGTCAACTCTAGGTAGACCAAGGGAAGATGGTCTTCTTGCCATACAAGAAGTTTTGATGTACACTTCTACCATGTCTTGTCTTGCTCATAAGAAAGACGCAAGGATAGAAGTAAGTAAGAGAGTGGAGTAGAGAGATATTGAATTCAATTGTGTTCCTATGGTTGAAACCAATTCTAGAACGCACTCCATTTTCAAAAATAGCTTTATTGCTATTGATTCCAAACGGCTTTCATCTCTTCATACCATGCTAATTTACCTAATCTATATAATCAACATTGGTAGCATTGCTAAACCAAGATACACTAGAAGGAGGAGACTCTCTCTCTCTCTCTCTCTCTCTCTCTCTCTCTCTCACACACACACACACACACACACACACACAATAGAAGTAGAGCACTCCTAAGTTTTCTGAACAAGGACTAGCATCTTATGAAAAAAAATGTCTATGAGAAACTCCCAAGCTTGGTATCAAAGAATGCTTTGTATAATCTTACATATATTTATGTTTGTTAGAATCTTCAAGAGGTTGTGTAATGCATTACTTTTAGAAATGCAATAGAAGATACATGTAAGAATAGAGTATTGATAGTGTTTCACGTGGAAGAGAATATATCCCTACAAGAATAGAAGCGATGTTTCTTTGGTCGCAAAAACACGCGGGTCACATACTAGTACTCTTTTAAACCATCCATAAGTTTTCAAACTCTTTTACATACTCCAAGGGTGGCAATACTTTTGGGACACCTTCAAGAAGCTCTGGTCTTGATCTTCCTTGATCATTTCTTTTCCATCACTCTATCCCACTTTGAGGTACTTTATATTGTGTCAACGGAATGCCATCATTTATATAAAACATAAATTGTAATGGTTTTGAATGACCCACCAAGCTTTTTTTTTCCCTCATGTAAGCAACCCTTTACAAATTCCTTAAAGTTTGCCAATTGCTGTAAGAAAAATGGTGTTGGATGCTAACACACTCATTAAGGATCTTAATCAAATGTAGTAATGTAAAAGTGGTTTTTTCCTAAGCTATTTAGAAAAGTGATTAAACAATGTATCAATATTCTTGTTAGTGTGACAAACCATAAGAAAGACAAGCTACACCATGTCAACCATGCCTCGTGCAACTAGTAGTGAAAGGTAGGCAACTACATATCAATTGTTGTTTTTTGAACCAGAGTTGTCAAGTTGCAATAGCAATGTCTTGAATTCATTCCCTCTTGAGCAAAAGGATTTCCCTTATGTACATATGCACTAGAAGGCAAGATTGATAGCATATTTGGACATGCAACTTTCTCTCTTCACATTGAGTTCTTTGCACCCTCATTTGTGCTTACATACATAGTTGCATCATTGGTAGCACTTTGTTGCTTGCAATACTTGTTCTCCTCCTTAGACACTTCCATGTGGTGCTAAAGCGTAGTGGTAGATAAAGCACAATTCAAAAGATATGTTTGAGATCCTGCATCAAAGTTTTTAGAGCTAAATTTACCATACATGTGCTCCATTTTTCTTTCTAAATTACTCAAGAACTTTGAGAGAGATGCAATAGTGAATTTGGGATCACTTGGCCATAACCCCAAGGAAAAGTGACCATGAGGAGTTTTTCCATGTCTGTGAGTGAGAATTCTTGTCAAGAAAATATGAAGCCTCTCGACTCCATTGAGTGATTTGAGAACTAGTTTGATTTGTTGTATGGTAGTCTTACTTTGGTCCATTTTGTCATGTATAATGCACAAGAACTATGTCATAAAATCTAATGTCTAACCAACCCAAATTATTTTCTCATATTCAACTGATCATTTAATGTGGGAGAATAAACGGGAACAAGGGTTAGAATATAGACATGTGCTTATGGATCTAACTCAACACGGGTCCAAGGTTAAAAGTTCCCAAATGAGAGAGGGTATGTCAAAGAGCAAGGCTACCTAATGGAGCTTAAAGACCTTAGGGTTATCTTCATTAAAGGCCTCCAAAGGTTAGTGTTAAAAGTTCTTTGACCTTAGGCAAGCTAGGGTTGTACTTGAGGTGGGAACCCGACCCAAGCTTGAGGTGCTTGTCGTGCTTGCTGATTAAGGTACTTGAGGTGCTTGATGACTAAGGTGCTTGAGGTGCTCGTCGTGCTTGCTGAATAGGGTGCTTGAGGCGCTTGTCGTGCTTACTGACTAAGGTTCTTGAGGTGCTTGTTGTGCTTAAGGTTCTAGGGCTGAGCTTGAGGTGAGAACCTTCCCCGAGCTTGAAGGGTTCAGGGTGTTCCCAAAATTCAACATGATCCCTACTCAAGGGGAGGCGAGCCCTCATTTTAGGATCTAGAGAGAGAACACACACACCCTCACACAAGTCAAGCATTGTCTAAAGAAGTAACAAGGACACTTGTCAACTTCCTCTTCATGTTGCCCTCATGGTGTGCCTAAAGCCTATTGGTTGGCCTCTCAAGGGTCCAATGATAATTTAGCTAATTTAATTAATTTGTATGTATTTATCAATTCCTCTCTCTCAAAGTGGAAAGGGGGACACTTGTCCCAAGGCTAGCATGCTTGTTTGATATGCATTGTGCATGTGATTGGCTAAGCTTGAAGTGGGTCCAATGAGCTTCCACCATGAGCTAGAAGAGGGGATTGATCAAAGCAACGAGGGGGATAGCTTGGGGGGTATACTCTCTCTCTCTCTCTCTCTCTCTCTCTCTCTCTCTCATTGTGTAAGGTGCAAAGTGCAAGAGCTCCATCTCCTTCTCCAAGCTTGTTGAGAAGTTGAGAGCCTACACCAATACTCTTGGCTATGGAATGAAAATCCAACTAAGAGCCATGCTTCAATGCTTAAGCTTGCCATCTTCTTCATCTTCATTTAGGTTGTTATGCTATGCTAAGAAAGAAGAGTGATGATAAGTGAGGAACTATTTCTTTCTCCTATGAATGTTTCTTCTTCCTCTTCCCTACCCTCATTCCCCGCTAGCTCTCTCCACCTTTGAAGGTGTTTGAGGCCTTGGGACTGAGACTGGGGATAGTTAATGTTATCGGCTTCCAACAAAGGCAAAGGCAAAATGAGCCCACAAATGTCCTACCAGCAGAAGCAGCCCCGTAAATCAGAGTCTTCAATCCAACCAAAAAAGGTTCAAGATAGAGCTTCTATATCAATTGACCACATGCTTCCACATCAAAGACAGAATCCAAATAAAATCTTTCAACCGAAATACCCTACACTGCGAGATCACAGCCGCCAAAGGTTTTCAAAGGTCTACATTAAAGCAGAAGAAATAAAGTTCAAGGATCCAATATGGATAAATGATCCTAGCCAATTGACGAAAGGTAAACATATGGGATGGATAGCCTCCCAGTACAACTTAGAAGAGCAAGGCTATTATGAGGGTCAAAAGAAACTTTGGTTACCAAAACCACAGACCTCGGCTTATGGGGTGGATAAAGGTTTCAAAAATCGTCCCCAAAAGCAACAAAGCTCATGTTTATATCGCCAAAGGGGACCAACCAACAAGGATCTCCAAAGGGATGCAGGGAATTTCAAATCCAACTGGCCTTCATACCAACATAGGACTTCATCGATAAATAATCCCAAAAATGGCACTCTTGTACATCTCAATACGACATCAAAAACATCATGGGAAGTGCCATCTACGATTCTTCAAGCACAAGGTTACTATGAAGGAAATCGGAGAATCTGGCTACCAAAGATGTCAGGTAAACATTCTTCAATCAGACGACTTCAGCTTGAAGATAATCGCAATTTCACGGAAGGCAAAATCAACGACAATGTCACAGTCAAGGCAAAGGATATCTGCAAAGACACGCTAATCACACGATGCAGATACAAATAACGAAGAATATTGAAGTCATCTCTAGCTCTCAAGAAATTTCAAGACATGATAGACAAAGTGTTACGGGGAATGGAGCGAGCCAATCTTCTCAACCAAGGGACCAACAACAACAAAAAGAAATTTTGACAACCAAGGTCACCCAGGTATGGCAAAAGAAACCAATATTTCCAGTATGGTCCTTTACAAATCCTCTCTTTGAGGATGGGAGTTTTGAATTTCAACACCTATTCTTCGTCGAAAACTCCCGACAGTAAGTCAAGTCGCCATAAAAATCATGGCATAAGAGTCAAGAGTCGGGCAGCTGAGCCACTAAATGAGCAAGCATTAGACCCAAGCTTCATGTCATAATATTTTTTGTGGTCTATGAGTCTAGATATTTAGATTATAGCTCAAGCTGGAAGAGTTGAGCATATTGTAAAATTGAGTCGCTCATGCTGGATAGGTGAGCATAAGAGTCGAAGTCTACTATTTAAAATGGTGAAGTGGCGGAATAGTCCAGAAAACACTCACGCACATGAACACAGTGAGGAGAGTGGAAAAAACTGTTAAGTATGGAGCCTGATTTACCCTCGTAATTTTCTGTGGTAAAAGCGCACATTTGTAAGGCCCCCATTATGAGGAGAAGCCATCGTGCGTGAAGGAAAATCACTCACCGGAAACCAAAATTTTCACGGACAAGAATCAGGGGCAGCTTTAAAGGCCTCGGGGGCGGAGGCCCCCGAGACTTTTTTTCGCCGGAATATTCCTTTTTGCCGGAATATTATGGCCGGACGACGGCCGGAAAGTGGTCGGAAAACAAACGGTCGGTTGGTCGGTGGCCGGTAGTCAATGGCCGATGGCCGGTGGTCGGAAGTCAGTGGCCGGTGGCCGGTGGCCGAATTCAAAAGCGGACTTGTCTTCTCAAGAGCGGCCACACATGGGCGGATTGGAGGGTCCGATTTGGACTTATTCGCACAAGGGCGGCTACACATGGCTGTCTCTCATAAGAGAGGGTAGCCCTTTTGGCCTATAAAAGGAGGCCATTTCTACACACATTTCATAGTGTGAAGTTGATGCAACAAGGTGAGTGTGAGGTGGTGAGAGTGAAGCAAGGCGGAAGCTCCATTAAGGGTATAATCCCTTTGTAAACTACTTCTTGTTTTGAAGTACTAAAGCCATTGAGTGGCTGCTTTCCCGTGGACGTAGCCCACATTGGGTGAACCACGTATATCGTGTGTACTCTCTCTCTCTCTCTCTCTCTCTCTCTCTCTCTCTCTCTCTCTCTCTCTCTCTCTCTCTCTCTACTCTATAATCTCGTGTATATAAATCTGTCTCTCTCCATTAAGTGATCTACTCAATTATCTATTTAGCTACGTCTTATTTCCTAACAACTGGTATCAGAGCAAGGTTTGCTCGTAGCTAAATTATCTCAAGGAAAGGATTCCTTGAATTGAGTGGGAGTTATGGAGGAGGAAGGGAAGCTCAAGATTGAGAAGTTCAACGACAAAAAATACCAACATTGGAAGATGCAGATTGAAAACTATCTCTACCAGAAGGACCTCTATTTTCCACTAGGCGGTCTTGCGAAGAAACCCGCAACAATGGCAGATGAAGCATGGATTGTCCTTGATCGAAAGGCACTGGGAACAATCCGGTTAAGCTTGGCGTCAACGGTGGCCTTCAATGTTTCGGAGATGAAGACCACGGAGGACTTGATGAAGTCACTTGACGACTTCTACGAGAAACCATCGGCATCCAATAAGGTATTTCTTATGAAGCGCTTGTTCAATCTAAAGATGGCAGAGAATGGTTCAGTAGCTGAACACCTAAATGACTTTAACACAAACATAAGTCAACTTCGATCAGTGAAAATCAATTTCGATGATGAAGTGCGAGCTCTCCTTATACTATCATCTCTACCGGATAGTTGGGACAGCCTTGTGATGGTTGTAAGTAATTCTATCTCTGGCACAAATACTCTTAAGTTTGATGATGTTGTGGGTGTTCTCCTAAGCGAGGAAATGCGAAGGAGAAGCACAGGAGAATCATCAAGTGTTGCACTATCAGTGGAAACAAGAGGAAAGCTTAAGGAGAGGTTCAAAAACCAAAAGGGTCGTGATCGCTCAAGGCGAAGCAAGTCACGGACAAAGTAAGTTCTTGAATGTTGGAACTGCGGCAAGAAGGGCCACGTCAAGAAGGATTGCTGGTCTAAGAAGAAGAAGGAGACAGAGTCTCAAGACAACAAGCCAACATCGGAGGCCAATGTGGCAGGTAAAGTAGAGCAAGATGCTCTAATTCTCTCATTAGACAATGTGTCTAATTCCTGGATAGTAGATTCCGGGGCTCCATTCCATGCGACACCACACAAGCAACATTTCCAAGACTACACCAAAGGTAATTTTGGGTATGTATACTTGGGAGATGATGAAGCTTGTGAGATTGTCGGCAAAGGTACAGTTTCTGTCAAAACTGCTAACGGAAATGAATGGAAGCTTAAAGATGTTAGGCATGTTCCTTCTCTTCGCAAAAATTTGATCTCTACAGGACAATTGGACGATGAAGGTCACAACATTGCATTCGGAAACAAACGGTGGAAGATCTCAAAGGGATCTTTGGTGGTTGCCAAGGCTGAAAAAGTCGGTACATTTTACTTGTGTACTGTTAGCACGCAACCTTCAGCTTGTGCAGCAACTACAGAAGTTGACAGTGCGGTGTGGCACTACCGACTTGGGCATATGAGTGCCAAAGGAATGCAAATCCTTCAAACAAAGAAGCTTCTACCAGGTTTGAAAGAAGTGGACTTAGAGTTCTGTGAAGATTGTGTTTATGGTAAACAAAAGAGGGTAAAATTTCAAAAATCAGGAAATGAAAGAAAAAATAAAAAACTTGAGTTGGTTCATTCTAATGTTTGGGGTCCTGCAAGTACACCATCACTTGGTGGCTCATTGTACTATGTAACATTCATAGACAATGCGACTAGAAAAAAATGGGTTTATGTCATGAAGAATAAATCCGATGTATTTTCCATATTTCAAAGGTGGAAAGCCTTTGTGGAGAATGAAACAGGTACCAAGGTTAAATGCCTCAGATCCGACAATGGAGGCGAATATTGCAGCCAAGCTTTTGAAAGCTTTTGTGCTAGCAATGGAATTCGGAGGCAAAGGACAACCCCAAGGACACCTCAACAAAATGGGATTTCGGAAAGGATGAATAGGACAATCATGGAACGAGCACGAAGCATGCAGCTACATGCAGGCCTACCGCTTGAGCTTTGGGCGGAAGCTGTAAGTACGTCTGTGTACTTAATCAATCGGTCACCCTCAACGGCATTGGATGGGGGAGTTCCAGAAGAGGCATGGACAGGTAAACCGGTGAATTATGCATTTCTCAAAGTGTTTGGGTGTGAGGCTTTCATGCACATAGATAGAAGCCTAAGATCAAAGTTAGATGCAAAGTCCAAAAAGTGTTTCTTCATTGGCTATGGAGAAGGAGACTTTGGGTATCGCCTATGGAATCCTGAAGATGGTAAAATCTTAAGGAGTAGGGATGTAATTTTTAACGAACAAAATATGTACAAAGATTACTTGGAAAGAAAACAAACAAAAGAAACAGGTGATGAGTACATGGAGCTTGAGGACGGTGAAGACTCAAGGACTGCAAACGGTGACAATGTGCAACAACGTCAACCAAATGAGGAGCCTCAACCTATTCCCCGAAGATCTACAAGACCAAGTAGACCTCCAGAAAGGTTTGTTCCTTCCTTCAACCATCTCTTGATCTCAGATTCTGGAGAGCCGGAATCATATGAAGAAGCTATGCAACATGAATCCAAAGAAGAATGGACGAAGAGCATTCAAGTGGAGATGGACTCACTACATCGCAACCGAACATGGGAGTTGGTTGAGTTGCCTAAAGGTAAGCGGGCACTTCAAAACAAATGGGTGTACAAGCTAAAGGAAGAAGAAGGTGGGAAGAAAAGGTACAAGTCTAGGTTTGTGGTAAAAGGTTTTTCTCAAAAGAAAGGTATTGACTTCAATGAAATATTTTCTCCTGTTGTAAAAATGAACTCAATTAGGCTTGTCTTAAGCCTTGTGGCTGCTCATGATCTAAATCTCGAGCAAATGGATGTAAATACGGCATTCCCTCACGGTGACTTAGAGGAGGAAATCTACATGCTTCAACCAAAGGGGTATGAAGTAAAAGGTAAGGAGAAAATGGTTTGCAGATTAAAGAAGAGCTTGTATGGTTTAAAGCAAGCATCAAGACAATGGTACTTGAAGTTTGATCGATGGATGTTGGATCATGGATTCACAAGATGCAACCCGGATCACTGCGTCTACACGGAGAATTTGGGAGATGGGAAATTCATCATCCTAATGTTGTATGTTGATGACATGTTGATTGCAAGTGCTAACATGCAGGACATCAAAGACCTAAAAGAGGAGCTGTCCAAATCTTTTTCAATGAAAGATTTAGGTGCTGCAAAGAGGATACTTGGTATGAAAATATCAAGGGACAGGACGAAGAAGACAATAAAGCTATCTCAAGAAGATTACATCAAGAAGGTACTAGAAAGGTTTGCAATGCAAAATGCAAAACCAGTTTCTACACCTTTGGCTGGTCATTTTAAACTAACGAAGGATATGTGTCCAAGACACAAGAGGAGATAGCCTATATGTCTAAAGTTCCATATGCTGCAGCGGTAGGTTCTCTAATGTATGCTATGGTCTGGACAAGGCCAGACATTGCACATGCAGTGGGAGTTGTGAGTAGGTTCATGGACAACCCAGGTAAAGAGCATTGGCAAGCTGTGAAGTGGATACTTAGGTATCTAAAAGGGACAACAACAAATGCTTTGTATTTTGGAGGAACTGATATTTTTCTAGAAGGGTATGCTAATGCAGATATGGCAGGTGACAAAGATACTCGAAGGAGCACTACTGGCTATGTGTTCATGGTTGGAGGCACAGCAGTAAGCTGGGCTTCAAAGCTACAGAAAGTGGTTTCACTTTCTACCACGGAAGCAGAGTATGTAGCAATGACGGAGGCAAGCAAAGAAATTATGTGGCTTCACAGATTCTTAGAAGAGCTTGGATTCAAACAAGACAATTGTGTCTTGTACAGTGATAGCCAAAGTGCTATCCATCTTGCGAAGAACTCAGCCTTTCATTCAAGGACAAAGCACATTGAGGTGAGATATCACTTCATACGCACTCTTTTGGAAGAGGGACAACTAAAGCTAGGAAAGGTGCATACAAGTGAAAATCCTGCAGACATGTTTACAAAGGTGGTCAACAAGGAGAAGTTGAGCTTTTGCTCATCTTCAATCGCCATTCAAGGATAAGAAGCCAGAATGGAAAGCAGTCACAGGTTTGGTTTGGAGATCAGTCTCCAAGTGAAAAACTGTTAAGTATGGAGCCTAATTTACCCTTGTAATTTTCTGTGGTAAAAGCGCACATTTGTAAGGCCCTCATTATGAGGAGAAGCCATCGTGCGTGAAGGAAAATCACTCACCAGAAACCAAAATTTTCACGGACAAGAATCAGGAGCAACTTTAAAGGCCTCGGGGGCGGAGGTCCCCAAGACTTTTTTTTCGCCGGAATATTCTTTTTTGCCGGAATATTATGGCCGGACGGCGACCGGAAAGTGGTCGGAAAACAACCGGTCGGTTGGCCGGTGGCCGGTAGTCAATGGCCGATGGCCGGTGGTCGGAAGTCAGTGGCCGGTGGCCGAATTCAAAAGCGGACTTGTCTTCTCAAGGGCGGCCACACATGGGCGGATTGGAGGGTCCGATTTGGACTTATTCGCACAAGGGCGGCTACACATGGCTGTCTCTCATAAGAGAGGGTAGCCCTTTTGGCCTATAAAAGGAGGCCATTTCTACACACATTTCATAGTGTGAAGTTGATGCAACAAGGTGAGTGTGAGGTGGTGAGAGTGAAGCAAGGCGGGAGCTCCATTAAGGGTATAATCCCTTTGTAAACTACTTCTTGTTTTGAAGTACTAAAGCCATTGAGTGGCTGCTTTCCCGTGGACGTAGCCCACATTGGGTGAACCACGTATATCGTGTGTACTCTCTCTCTCTCTCTCTCTCTCTCTCTCTCTCTCTCTCTCTCTCTCTCTCTCTCTCTCTCTACTCTATAATCTTGTGTATATAAATCTGTCTCTCTCCATTAAGTAATCTACTCAATTATCTATTTAGCTACGTCTTATTTCCTAACAAAAACCTCGTCGACAAAAACCCTTCTTGTGAGTCACGGCAGCTCTTGAAGTCAAATATATTTTTGCTTCTCTAGCTACGTTCACTCCTGGAAGCACCCATTCAAACTCCTCTCGCACCGCATATTGTTTCCCATGCATCTATCTGTGCAAGCATATTTAATGTCCCATCATTGGACATTTGCATTTGACATGATTTGTGTTCCACCCATGCACTTACACAACAAAATGACGACGACGACGAAGTGGTAACAGGTTTCATAAGCATTTGCTCAACAACAATGACTCTGACTTCAAGCTACTAACACTCATCCACTGTATATCCAGTAATAGTAGCCATATGGCCATAAGTACTTTAACTCAACAAAACTTGGTTACATCAAACATAAGTACATATAGCCTCATAGTTAATGGTGACTAAAGGCATTTTTTTCCCACTGGGTTTTTCCCTTTAGTCCTATCCAGGTATCCAAGACCTTCATTTTGTAATATATGTCACATTTTATTTTTACTATTTTATTTTTCTTATTAAAACACAGAAAAGCAGACCAATGACATCGCCAAACAACTGCATGCTAATCAACTACAGGATCAAAGGGAAGCGGCCTAGAAAATTTTCAAAAAGGCTTCAAGTTTACAGGTACACATGCAGGATGACACCCAAAGATCAAACAATACAAAGCTGCCAAGATAAATACTTGCTGCAACAACAAACCTCACTCAGCCTATTCACCCTACAACAACCAATCGGAGGGGGAGAGCTATGGCTTCAACTACACTACATGTACAAGAAAAAGATAACTCTACAACATACAAAGTATCTGGTAGAAGCAACTGCAACAACAAAAGATTCAACCAACACCAAAACATGAACCACTCGCCAAGGCCACTGCAGACATAGGGTCTTGTCGGGGACGACAAGACTTCGGAGGGGGAGAGTGTTGAAAGGTCAACCTTTCAACAACGCTTCCACAAAGATTCCATGAAGATTCCTCAAAGATTCCAAATAAAGATACTGATGAAGTGATGAAGATGAAGATGGATGTTGTAATGTGAAGATACAATCTCATGGACATCATCGAATATCCCGTTATTATTATTTTGAGCCATTACGGCCACTTTTGTAATGTTTACGGGAACTTCATATTTTAAGTCGGCAATTGTATTTTGGCCAGAGATGCTTGTTGGATGAGCAAAGCCAGCTCACAGTGTTGTAATTAAGCTCTATAGAAGCCTAGGGACAAATCAGGTCATTTTGGTCGGACATTAGGTTTTCTAAGGCTTAGTATATAAGCCAAAACCTAAATCTTTGTAAAGGAGACTTCTAATAAATCTGATCTTCTGTGTCGTTGGGAGACTGCAAGAGAGTGAGAGAGTGTGTGTGTGTGTGTGCTACAAGAGCTACGGTGGTCAGAATCACAAACGGAGAGCAGCAGTGTGTTGCCCACGAGGAGAGCTACGCGTTGATGCTTACATCACGTGCGTTCGTCTGTGTTTTGGCACATTCACCCGCGAGCTACTTTTGGAGTTTTGATGAGTAATTGTTGTCCGTTTTTGCATTTCAGCATATCCACGCGATCAGAGCGAGTAGAGCTACACATTAGGCACTTTAGTTTTCGGAAACGTCGAGCTACGTGTTTTCTGCATGGAGGGTATTGGGTAGGTTTTTTTGGTCACGGACCTTAGGGAGAGTGGCCTATTGGTGTTGATAGGATATCCCTCAAGTTTCGTAACGTTTCGAGAATGTCTAATGGGCTTTTGGCTTGCGGTAGCATCATAGGAGACTCTCACATTCACAGAACCGATGGCATGTAGAGTTGATATCTCTGTAGGAAGTAGTCATTAGTCGGTCGAGTAGAGGTTGACACCCTTTGCTTGCTTCCACGCGCCTGCAGGTCGAGCTTCGTCCTCAGTTGACATTATATGTTAGGTGAGTTCTCGCTATGCTGACGTCCGTCGCGGTGTACCCGTCCAACAGTGTCAGTCATCTTCTCTTGCTTGGGGTCAGACTCTCTTCCTGACTCCTCAGGAATGGGGTCGACACGAATGGTGGATTTCCAGCCACGACTGGATTTTGGTGCCATTGCTGAAAACTTCGAACTGGGAGAAGAGTCTTTCAGTCAACGAGCTTCAGCTCGAGCCACCGTAATCGCCAAAATGGAATTGGAGCTGATCTCTTGAGACAGCTAATTCCAATGTTAGAAGATTTCAGCTACTAGTGTAGAGAGATTTCAGACAGTAGACTGGACAGGAATCAGAAACTAGACTGGAATTTGGATACTGAAATAAGAATCAGACTTATGTACTGGAAATAAGGTTCAGATTCAGATTCAAAAGACTGGACGAGAAGTAATTATAACTGGAATATACAGATCAAGATTACAGCGAATATGATTTACAAAGAGAAAGTACAACCGACAATACTGCCAATGATTCTCAAGTACAAGTATAGCCAAGGCGCTAACCCAAATGATAACAATTGCCAACCCGATTACAATGTAATGGGACCTATTTATACACTTCGGGTTTATTGTAGTATTTACCATAGTAACTACTAAGTAATTTGCTGCCCATCTCCTAAGAAGACGTTCCCACACAGTGAACTATCCACCTGCCTACAGTTTTTTAGGGGACTTGATGGGCTACACAAGTTGGGGGAGGGCGCATGCACATTCCATCCAATCTATAGTCTTTATAATGCAGCTTAAAATTTTCAAGGAAGCAGAGGGTGTCCACGTGTCACTCCTTGGTTCATTTCAAAAAACACCTCACAAAACATTATCTTTTTTTTTTTTAAAGCAAAACTCACAATTGTGAGTGAATTATATTGAGCAGCCGAAAAAATTACAAGGTTTTGTCATGCTCATGTTAAGCCATGACAACATCTAGGAATCATAATTACACCGGCTATTAAGGCACTCCTATCGATGGCCAAGCTTTGCCCCCGTCCCAGGTATTCCGTCTGCTGACAACAAGGCACAAGTAGTCCTAGACCAATCCTCCGAGTTATGCTTGCACCGAGTGCCCATATTAACACTTTGCTTTCCTGTATAATTTCTGTGAAGCTTGCCACCTCAAATCCTCCTTCAAAAACACGGCGGTTCCTTCTTTGCCATACATTATGAAAGAAGAAGTATCTGACAATCTGGGTGCTGACGAGGACTGCAGGACTATCTGAATTTTTACCTCCAAAGCATAGGTCAATCTTGAAAAACCTAATTTTCCATGTTCTCTGGACCCACTTGCATACTTTCCCTGCAAGGCCTTTTATAGTTGGGCAATCCATGAAAAGGTGGGCTAGATCTTCAATAGTCAACCTGACCCAATCCCTCTCTCCTGAATCTTCACACCCGTCGGTAGAGCACCCCAAATAACCTTCCATAAGAAAACCTTCATGTATTGTGGAACCTTTGTCTTCCATATGTTCTCCATTACCTACTCCCAACTTTCCTCAAGCCATTGCTTTTTCCATAGCTTATTAAGGGGGCTAGACCAATTCTTCTTTTGCATCATTTTCTGATAAATGATTTTGGTATGGGGTTTCCCCAAGAGACTGCTTCCGGGCCATTTCCAGGCTTTCCAATCCAACTCCGAGTCATAGATTGGCATCACTAGATTGTCAAGTTCTTTCATCACTTTGTGGACAAGCAAGACCTCCAAGCTATTGAGTTGGTACTGGGCAATTATAAGGTCAATGGTTTTCCAACTCTTGTTGACATTGTCCCATAAGTGCTCAAGTCGGATCAGACCCTTATTATTCAGCTTCCTTGCTGTCTCAATCCAATAGGGAGTTTGTGGCGGATCTACAACTTTGGATATCCAGGGGGACCAATGTAGGATGGATTTCTTGAAGTATCTGGCTTCTTCCCCCCACTTTAAGACTCCTGCTACTCTATTGCATTTTCTTACCAATTCTCTTGAGCTGCCCCCCAGTCTTAACGTAGACCACGCTGGGGCAAGCAGCTTGTCATGAACCTCCACCCCTGTCCACTTTCCTCCCTTCGAGCCAAGTTTAGCTGCTTCTATCATATCTCTGATCATAACTGCCCAAACTTGATCCTGTTTAGCCAAGGAAACAAAAAATTTGGTGCAACAAGCTTCTGCATGGGCCACATGGTTAATGATCCCGAGGCCTCCTTGATTCCCCGACCGAGCAACCGATTCCCAACTGGCCCATTGCCATGGCCTGGAAGATTTCGTGTTATTTTTCCATAAAAATGTTTTTACTTGTTTTAAGAACTCTTTCGAGTGACACTTAGCCATCTTGAGAAGCGGGCTAGTGAAGGCAATATAAGGAATCATGACGGCATTCATCACTTTTATCCAACTTGGGAATGGGATAAGAGCATACTCCCACCTTCTCATTTTTGTTTTGATTTTTTCAAGCACCCACTCGAATCTTTGCTTGTGAGTTGCATCCACCCCCAAGGGGGCTCCAAGATGTCTAACAATCTTTCCTTTTGTGACAATCTCCCCTGACCAGACAGAAGGATCAAATGAGTCATTTTATGATAGGGAAATCATACTTGACTTCTCTATATTACATTGGGACCCCAAAGCTACCGAGAACATTTGTACAATCTCTAGAGATTTTCTGATGACCTGGTGGCACGCCTTCAAGAAGAGGAGAGAATCATTTGCAAAAAGTTTTACGAGGAGTTGTCTATTTCCTGGTAAAACAAGGCCTTCCACCTCCTCGCGTTCTGCACTAGCTTCGAGCGTCGTGATTAAAGGATGTGATCCTATGGCAAAAAGTAGGGGGGCAAGAGGGAATCCCTGTTTAATAGACCTTTTAACCTTAAAAGATCCCACAATTCTACCATTAAATAGGAGCTCTGACTAGCTTCTAGCCCCCATTACACGAACCATCCGACTGAGGCGCGGCCCAAAGCCTAGAGCTTCCATGGTGGCTTCTATAAATGTCCATTTTATTCTGCCATAGGCCTTGTCCAAGTCCATCTGCAGCAGAATGCACTCCTGCTTTGTGGCAGTTGCGTATTCTATGCCCACCATTGCTGCCAAGATGTTATCGTATATGGACCTTCCTTTAATAAAACCATGTTGATGGGGGGAGATGATCTTGGATAGTAAGGGGGCTACTCTGAGGGCCACTGCTTTAGTTATAATTTTGTAGGCCACCGACATCATCGTTATAGGGCACCAATGTTGAAGTTTAGAGCAGCAGATCTGTTTTGGGATGGGCTTGATAAGCCCTCTCTTCACACTCGTCTCCAACGACCCTTTGACCATGGCTTTATTGGCCAAACTTGTGATTGGAGCCTTGAGATCATCCCAAAAGTCTACGTAGAATTCCAACATCATCCCATCCCAACTAGGGGACTTTTCCTTGCCAAGGGCTTGCAATGCTAGTGAACATTCGTCTTCGGAAAATGCCCGTTCCAAGTTATTAACTTTTGAGTGGGGAATTTCCTTTTTAACACTCTGTAGTAAGGTCCCTCTGGCTTCCTCCACTTCTTGGGACTCGGTCTCTAGTTGTCCAATGATTTGACTGAGATAGCTCAACATCATACCAGCCATTTCATCCTGGTTATGAACTGCTGTCCCTTTCTCATCATCAAGCGAGCGGACGTGGCCCCGACTCTTCTTGATTTTTAGAGCCCTAAAAAAATGAGCTTGATTGGAGGCTTCCGGTTGCAAATAAATCTCCCTAGAGAGAAGTCTAGCCTTTTTTATATCTTCTACTTGCTCATTAGCGAGGTTCGCTTTGGCTTCAAGCCATCGTTTGTGTTTGCCCTCAGTAGCATGCCCATTGGCTTTTATAACGGTAAGCAAGTGTACCTCTGCTGCAAGATGCAACAGGTGATCCTCCCTAGCTTGCTTGATTTGGGGGCTTGAGGTTTTGCTTTCTGGATGCTCCGAGCAAAGAGGTCCCACGCATTGTGCTTGTTGAGGTCGACATCTTTTTTTAGCTTACCCAGTGCTTTCTTGGCAATATTCCTGAATAGAAGGTCTTTGAAAAGGTGTACCCCTGTGACCAACAGTTTTTTTTAACCTCTTGGGGCCTGCTCCTCCTCTTTATTCTTCTTAAATTGAATGTGCAAAGTAATGTGGTCCGAGAGGATTATTGTAGGGACTACCTTCATTTCCATTAGCGTCGGTATCCAGTCATCTTGGTGTGAACAATAGCATCTGTCCAGTCTGGAGGCAGTGCGGGCGTATTGAAGGCTTTGTGTAGGTGAACCCAAGCGTGCTGTTCCATGGGACAACATCCCATAAGTCGATTATTGACCACTTTTTGCATAAACTTTGCCATTTAGATCTTTCTGAGCCAGCCAGCACACTGGAGGATCCTGTTCTATCCTTGCTCTTTTCTACCATGTTAAAGTCACCAACCAACAACCACTCCCCTTCAATAGGGGTATCTCTGAGATGCATCCATAGTTTGGCTCTATCTTTTGCATTGCAAGGGCCATACACATTCACAATGGTGAGGGGATGCCCCTCCCATCTGATTCTAATCCACAGGATCCTGCCGAATGGGTGGTTAAGAACCAACTTTGGCTCCAATTCTCTGTCCACGATGCTGAGGACGCCACTGAAGGCGTTATTTCCTTCTCCATAGAAAACCAATTTCTTTCCTAGCATTTGCTTTCTCTTCCTATGGGCGTCCAGATGGTGTTCGTGAATGGACCAAAAGTTAACTGTCTTCTTCTTTTTTATTTCCTCCCAGAAAAGGGTACTCTTCTTCCGAGTTTTCAACCCCTTTACATTCCAAGATTGGATAGTGAGTGACTCCATCATTAATACGGGGTTCATTGGGATAGAGGAACGAATTCTTCTACATCCGAATCATCCCCCCCCCCCCTGCTTGGTCTCAGGAGAATCCGGGGGTTCCAAGTCAGAGGATTTCTTTTCTTGCAGTGTTGCAAATGGATTGTGCAGAGGGATAATGAACCCCCCTCCTTTTGAAGGTGTAGAGGATGGATTAGATTCTTTCACCTCCAGTGTCATGACGACTTGCAGCACTTTGGAGTCTCTTGGCACCGCCTTCACTCTTTTGGCTCTTTTCAGACCAGGGACTTGGACAGCCATCGCTGTTGTTACTGTCATAAATTTGTGGGTGGCAGCGGGAGTAATGATCCTATTAATATTGCTTGTACCTTCAGAAGCTCGTTGGATGGGAATCAATTCTTCCACCATCTTTCCCTGCTTCTTCGTATCCATTTTCTCACACACCATCCCTCCTTCATCCTTCCCTGTATTTGTCCCTTCATTATTGTCTCCCTGCTTCTCCAGTCCTTCCATCGGGGATTCCATTTTATTAGGGCCATGTACTGCTGGAGCTGTAGTATCATTAGAATTCAATGGGAAATCCTTGGCGAAGTGACCAAAGTTGTTGCATTTAAAACATGCCCCAAAGTAAGTTCCAAAGTTTAGCGGAATGGTAACAAGCCCAGCTCCGACATTGATAACCATGCTTTTAGGTGGTGTTTTAGACGAATCCCATCCTATACAAACCCTGTTTGAAGTTCTGCCAAACCCTCTCTTACTAGGTATAAATAAGGGAGTGCCCAGTTGGCTAGCAAGCATCCTAAGATTATCCCACAACCAGCTAGGCAGTCCCACAAACTCTACACAGACCGGATGAACCGCTTGCAAAGATTCAGCTGAGTCGAACACTGGCTCCCAAGGCACCACACACACCGTAGTCCTATTAAATACTAGGGGCCCTTTGTCGAGGATCTTCTCCACATCGGAGGCCTCTTTGAATCTCACTGAGAAAAAACCTTTAGCTAGGTAGGAAGTACTTTCAACTGCTCCTCCATGGCCAAGAATTTGAGGGCCCTGCAGCCATTGGATCATCTCAAACCTGTTCGGGATTCTTCCACCCAACCCAAATACAAGCGTCATCTTAGCTTGGCTGGCTAGCTGTTTTTTTATCAGTGTTGGTGGAATCGCTATATTAATAGCCTCGGCTACCTCCACATGCTGTGGCAAGGACTTTTTAAAGCAGAGAAGGCTCGATCTGCCAACCCGTCTTCTACCAACCCACTGAACTCTGAATGGGAGCAAGTTAGTTTGTTGTTGTTAGGGCCGGCCTCAAGCATTTTGTTGACTTCCAAGAGCTCTTGTTGCAGTCTAGCTTTTGTATTCTACAGGTTTTTGATATCCCCTGCACTTGACATCCCTTCTACTGAGCTTTTTCCATTATCCCTAGAGTTAGGCCCCTTGAGTATGCTAGCAAATGATACACCTGGCGTACAAGTAGCCAATGAAATTGATGCTTTATTTACATTTGCACAGATTGGTCCCTGAGGAACCTCGTCTTTGATGGATTTTACTTCGAATTTGAACCCTTGCGCCGAGCCCATTTTCTCTCCTGTTTCCTCGGAGGGGACTTTTTCGGTCGGAGCAATTTTGACCTCTTGCATGGTTGATACCTTTGGCAAGCTGGGACCTGACATTTCTGTGTCATGCACCGGTCTCAAGACCGAGCCACCGCCTATATCCATTGGCACCGCTAGCTCCGTTTCAGACCTTTTCCTTGCCGCTAACATCTGCAAGAATTTGCAAATGTCCTCACTTACGACGAGATTGTCAACTTCCATTAGCTCAGAACCTTAAGTAACTTATCACTGGCTCAATTCCCAACTGGGCCACCCGCAAACTACAGGCTTTAAGGCTATGGTGTGAAAAGGGTACAATGCAAAAGGGAGGTCTCAAGGCTTAAAGGCTATTGTGTGAACGGGCTACAATGTAAAAATCTCCCAATGATTATTAACTCAAGCCTAACTTAATAATCGCTATTTTGCAGAACTTAATAATCGCAATTGCTCACAAGACACAAATGGCGATTATTAACACAAGAAGGGCCAGGAGCGATGGCGTGCGTAGAGGCTGAGGGTTGCAACCAACCTAATGCTCCCAAGGCTCCCCCAAGTCGCGCTGTGGATGTATGAAGCAACAAACAGTACCCAACTCATCCGAGCCAGGAGCATCAAAAAATCGAGATGGATGATGGAGCCTCTGTGGTGAGTACCGAAATGGAGCCTCTGTGGAGAGGACACTGCGGAGGAGGTCTGTGTTCAACCCAACCAGCTCAACCCACTACCAACTATCATCGCGGTCAGCAAGAGTGCAGGTCTTCATCGCTATTCCATGCAAGCCTTCGGAGGCTTTTGCATTCACTTTTGCATCCAACATGAGATGATAGTCTCTACAAACTTACCTTCTTTTACAAAACATAGTTTAAAATGCAAAAGTGAAGAGTAAGATTGTAAGAAAGGACACCCTTTACAGAATGTAAGACCTGACCAGCCTTCAAATGTAAAATCAAAAGACTTTGTATTCTACATAAAAGAAATGTTGAAGTTTGATTGCACATAACAAAAGGGGGATAACTTTAGTGGAGGTTTTGTTACTTAATGGGAATTTACTTTTTGATGGTA